>NC_064629.1:611752244-612076410 GCF_023864275.1 Schistocerca cancellata
ACAAGGCTTAAGATCAGAGGTAGGTAGGAAGAGGAGATGGAAAGAGAAAGGGCGGACTAGGTTAGAGGGCGAGAGAGGGGATAGGAGGAGAAGATAGACAGGGATGGGGGAAAGGAGGTCATGGACAGAGAGAGGGGGAGGAGAATATAGGCAAAGACAGGGGGAGAAGGATATTAAGACGTATATCCAATTCCCACACATTTTAGAAACGTGTGCTTTCTCTTTTCTCCCTTCTCCATTCAACCAGACGGAGCCACAGCAACAAGTGGCCGGGAACAGCAAGTGGCGAATAAAATTAAAGAGCTAGTAGTTTTTTTTTTTTTTAAGAGCATATTTCGCTGCACTCTTCTTACGGCCATGGCGGGCATGACCCTCGCGAGCCTGTGAGCCCAGACTCCTGACCCGTATCCTACAATTGATGTCAGAATACTATTATGGTAAAATTTTGTTAAATCTGGTGGCAGATGGAAACGTTTATGTCCGATTCCAATCAGGTTATTAAGTGTTTCTAGGGATCTTTGCGTCATGGTGTCAATGTGTGATGCATAATTCAATCTCTCGTCAACGACTACACCTAGATATCTGGCCTCACGGTGCCGAAGAACTGGTGAGCCATCTATTCGCACTGTTGGATTCCTTACGAGTTGCCCCTTAAGTAGTAGGTATGTGGACTTGCTAGGTGAGATTGTCAGTTTGGCTGTACGGCACCATGTTGGTAGGATAGATATTGCTTGACATTATTCCAATTGAAACTATCCAGTTTAGAGCCCAGTGCGAATTCGTAGACTCGCTTCGCCACACGTCCCTCGTCCTCGTTGCACCTCGCGGCTGCGACTATGCGCCACAGCAGCAACGAGGTTGCAAACGAGACCGGCTCTGACGCAAACTGTCCCCTGAAAGCCTACTTACCATCTTTAAGAGGGGAACCCAACATTGTACACTACTGGCCATTAAAATTGCTACACCTCGAAGACGGCGTGCTACAGACGCGAAATTTGACCGACAGGAAGAAGATGCTGTGATATGCAAATGATTAGCTTTTCAGACAATTCACACAAGGTTGGCGCCGGTGGCGACATCTACAACGTAGTGACATGAGAAAAGTTTCCATCCGATTTCTCATACACAAACAGCAGTTGACCGTCGTTGCCTGATGAAACGTTGTTGTGATGCCTCGTGTAAGGAGGAGAAATGCGTACCATCACGTTCCCGACTTTGATAAAGGTCGGATTGTAGCCTATCGCGACTGCGGTTTATCGTATCGCGACATTGCTGCTCGCGTTGGTCGAGATCCAATGACTATTAGCAGAATATGGAAACGGTGGGTTCCGGAGGGTAATACGGAACGCCGTGCTGGATCCCAACGGCCTCGTATCACTAGTAGTCGAGATGACAGGCATCTTATCCGCATGGCTGTAACGGATCGTGCAGCCACGTCTCGATCCCTGAGTCAACAGATGGGGACGTTTGCACGACAACAACCATCTGCACGAACAGTTCGACGACGTTTGCAGTAGCATAGACTATCAGCGCGGAGACCATGGCTCCAGTTACCCTTAACGCTGCATCACAGACAGGAGCGCCTGCGATGATGTACTAAACGACGAACCTGGGTGCACGAATGGCAAAACGTCATTTTTTCGGATGAATCCAGGTTCTGTTTACCGCATCATGATGGTCGCATCCGTGTTTGGCGACATCGCGGGGAACGCACATTGGAAGCGTGTATTCGTCATCGCCATACTGGCGTATCACCCGGCGTGAGGGGGTGCCACTGGTTACACGTCTCGGTCACCTCTTGTTCGCATTGACGGCACTTTGAACAGTGGACGTTACATTTCAGATGTGTTACAACCCGTGGCTCTACCCTTCATTAGATCCCTGCGAAACCCTACATTTCAGCAGGATAATGCACGACCGCGTGTTGCAGGTCCTCTACGGGCCTTTTTGGATACAGAAAATGTTCGACTGCTGCCCTGGCCAGCACATTCTCCAGATCTCTCACCAACTGAAAACGTCTGGTCAATGGTGGCCGAGCAACTGGCTCGTCACAATACGCCAGTCACTATTCTTGAACTGTGGTATCGTGTTGAAGCTGCATGGGCAGCTGTACCTGTACACGCCATCCAAGCTCTGTGACTCAATGCCCAGGCGTATCAAGGCCGTTATTACGGCGAGAAGTGGTTGTTCTGGGTACTGATTTCTCAGGATCTATGCACCCAAACTGCGTGAAAATGTAATCACATGTCAGTTCTAGTATAATATATTTGTGCAATGAATACCCGTTTAGCCGGTCGGTGTGGCCAAGCGGTTCTAGGCGCTTCAGTCTGGAACCGCGCGACCGCTACGGTCGCAGGTTCGAATCCTGCCTCGGGCATGGATGTGTGTGTTGTCCTTAGGTTAGTTAGGTTTAAGTAGTTCTAAGTTCTAGGGGACTGATGACCTCAGATGTTAAGTCCCATAATGCTCAGAGCCAATACCCGTTTATCATCTGCATTTCTTCTTGGTGTAGCAATTTTAATGGCCAGTAGTGTATTACAATATCCTACGCTCCCGTAGGCATCACAGATACAGAGCGGGACTAGCTCATAGAGACATTTAAGCAATCAGCCTTCAGCGCTCCACACCTTAATGGAACGGGAAGAAGCCTTAATAACTACTGAAATGGGAAGGACCCTGTGCAACGCACTTCTCATTGGCTTGCTGCCCATAGATGTACACGTAGATAGAATGTTTCTACCCCCTGTATTCAATTTTGATCAGAACCTGTAATTAATTATGTAAAGAAAGTCATTCTGAAGATACCGACAGCTGCTAAGAATTACAATGTTATTTTACGGAAAATGTCGATCATAACCGATGATCCTCAGGTACAGCAACATCACCTTCGTATTACTGTGTGTAAACGATGATGACGTTGGAAATGACCGTTCTGTTCGAATGAGATATCTGAAACGCATTAGTCGAGTGGTGGACAGAGACGGCTCATATAACCTTGCTTTTGATTAATTTTATCGAAACCCGTTTCATGTTTCTGTCGGTTGATAGATGACACCGGTGATTGCAAAGATCGAGCCATTAACACATTTCTTAATTTCGCTTTGTGTCTGTAGTTAATTGCATGTCCTGTACTTCTGCTGTATGAGCTAGATGGTGTCTTGGATGGGTTCTCCTCATGGAAGGAGGGAAGAGGAGCCACTGCCAGGCAGCCCCTGAGATACTTATGGAGAATAGGCAGCTTCTCAGAACCGAACCGCTGGCAGCAGGGGCAGTGATCTGGACGCAGTTGCAGGACCTTGCGTTGTCCGGACAGGCGCGGATGGTCAAGATTGCAGCCACAGACTGTGAGGTCCGGGAGTGGGTATAATAAACGGTATCACGCGTCTGGCCAATGCAAAATAAATTATTTTTACAAGTCGGTCTCTCTGTTCAGAGAACACCTTAGTCAAATATTGTTAGTCACCGGTAACGAGTTTCGTCCCTGCTTTCTCATGGGAAACTCGGCGGCTGTTAATTGTTAACATTATTTCTTCTCCGTTGTGGGGGAGAATTACGACGGCCAGACTTGGCTCCACGTGGAGTAAAGACTTCTGTCTCTCGCAAGGTGGGAAGGAAGCCCATTGGCTGTTTTAAAAAATTATCTGTAAGTGGGAGTCCAGAATGTCGTTTTCTAGAGATTTCAGACGCGGGAAAATAGTCATCTGTGCCACGTAAAAATCTATCTTTGGAGTGGGAGTTTGAGGTTTGGCTTTCTGAGAATTGTGTGCAAGGGAAAGAAGCCCATTTGATAACTTATAAGACAGTTGCTAGGTGGAGCGTTGGATCGAGGTTTTAAACAATATCTTATTAGCCAATGTTTAACGAAGCCTTCTGATTGGTAAAGTATTTCTTTGTGTGGGTTTCCTGCAGAGCAGAGAGGAAAGATAGAATTCTTTTGACACGCTGGATGAGCAAGTGAAAGTGAACACTCTGTATGAAGACTCGGAATCAGTCGCTAGGGACTTGGAGACGTGGACAAGCGGACGTTCGGACTTCGGAGGCGCAGCGGAGGACGAACTTGTATTTCTGAGGATCAGCCGATCACACGTCGGCTGAATGATTAGCGGCTGGCAGGATGCGGGACTCATCAACTATGGTCAGATTATTTGGCATTGTAGATTCACCGAGAAGGAGAGCAAGTAAGCGTTTTTCGGTCCATTGCATTTAAACTTGATAATGTTCTGTGATTTAGATAAGATATTGGAGGGCTCATCCGTGACCTAGAAGACTCCTTTGCATGCGGATTTCACATGAGTTTCTGCCATGATATGGGGTAATTAGTGCACACCCGTCTACGGTGATTCTGGACTGTACAGCCTTCGAACGAAAACTTTTTGATCGCCCCTTATAACTTTAGAAAATTGTACTCTACGACGTGTAACAACATTGTATTTGGTGCAAGATTCTTCACACTACGTGGCCAAAAGTTCTCAGATACACACTTCTGTTTGTACCAAAGACGCCAGCCACGTAACCAACAAACAACTCCTTCTTTTGACTCTGTTGCAATTTATCGTGTGGGAAAGCGTTACAGTAAGTTTCGTTATACTGAGGACAAATTTTGTTTCCTTTCTTCAAGAACCACGTTCAGTAGTCGTTGCCGTGTGTTTGTTCAATTAGATTCGGTACGCAACCACAGCTGCAGTATGATTAGCTTCAGCCAAAGGCGTGGTTTAGAGTGAAGCTTTGAGCATGCGAGTCCAGCGGGTCTGTCTGATTTCCTTGGAACCGTGATTCAATGTTACTGGGCTTGTGGGCATGAGCTTTATCATGACCGCATAGGGAATTTAACACAACAAAACAAGAACGAAGTCCGTATGCAAACATCCGAACATTATTCTTTTTTTGAGTTGTTGATGAAGTAACATTTTGTAAATTCCTGAAATTAAAACTTGTCTTTCCTTCTTTCTGCAGACACGTGCACTCGTTAAATCGTGGGCTGTCGCACCCATTGAAACACCACCGGTTTCTGTCAAATGAGTTGGCAAGTTTTCTTTGCATGTTGAGGAAGTGTCCCTTCATTAGGAATGTTTGATTCATAATTTTCTTATATGGTCCTACATAAAATAACCCAAAGGCCTGAAGTCGTGGGAACTCACAGGCCATGGAATCGGCTCTTCTTTACTTATCAGTCTCATCAGGTATATTTAATCCATTGCATCTCGAAAAATGTGCGTATTTTCGTACATAAACTTCATTTTGCCTTTTATTTGCAGGATCACATCCTTTAACAAGTCTGAAACAGTTTTGTGAAGAAATTCCTTATAGATATCACTAGTAAGAGGCGTTGGAAGAACACATGGACCTATCATAAAGTTACCTACATTTTCTGGCTACATGCTAAACTGCAATTAGTGTCAAGAGTACAGTGAGTACATAAGAATATTGGCTTATAGGAATAACATCGCTCAGTTACCTAACAAAATAAATTTTTGTCATTGGTTACAGATTATTGGATTCTTACCTCTTAACGCATTGAATATAAACATTCATTAATAGCTGAAAAGGCATGTATTTTCGCACATGTGTTGGAATGGGACATTTTCTTACTGGGCGAATAATCTGTCCTAGAAACTAGCAAAAGCATTTATGATGCGCCATCTATTGGCGACAGAGATAACTAGAACAGAACTAATTCATGAAATCCATTTCGCCTAAGGATCAATCATAAAGTCACCACTTTAAGCTATTTTTGCGACATCGGACTGTGCGCTTACTTGCAAGGAGCATCACAGAAACGGTGAAGTTGGTTGAAAGTTCACGGTCAGTAGCGGAGGAATGACAGATTGATGCCAGACGTTATGACGTCGGACGTTCCACACTACCAGAGAGTCGGTTTTGCAGGAATACATGGAGTAACGGTTGACTGTGATTTCATTAGACATTGCAAGTGCCTTTTTCTAGGATGAACTAGGCAAGAAATCTAGGCACATTTGAACAAGGCCAATTGATCGAACATCGGTTAGATACAAGTAGCACGCATTCTCCAAAGTTGTGTAGTCACTGGCTTTTCTAGGATCACAGTCTAAAATGTCTACTGTGAGTGTCTCGACTCACGTAAAACCGCAGTAGCAAGATTCAGTTGTTTTGGTGAATGAATTGTGAATGACAAAAATCGCCCTTTCCTGGTTCAGGCAGTAAAAGCCAATAGATGAACCACAATGTAGTAGAAACTTCCTAGAAAATTAAAATATTGTGTTGTTGTTGTTCTGGTCTTCAGTCCTGAGACTGGTTTGATGCAGCTCTCCATGCTACTCTATCCTGTGCAAGCTGCTTCATCTCCCAGTACCTACTGCAACCTACATCCTTCTGAATCTGCTTAGTGTATTCATCTCTTGGTCTCCCTCTACGATATTGTGTGCCGGACGTAATTTGAAGTGAATAAATCACCTGTGATGCCGGGTCGTGAGTCGTGGCTGGATAGCTCAGTCGGTAGAGCACTTTCCCGAGAAAGACAAAAGTCTCAGGTTCGAGTCCTGGTCCGACACACAGTTTTTAAACTGCCAGTAAGTTTCAAATATGCAGGGTGAATATTCGTTCTGGAAACACAACGACATATATACATTCTTGTGCCCCATTGACGTTTCTTTGAGAAGGGCTGACTGTCTGTTCTCCTGCACCACTCGCCACGTCCCAGCCGACAGCCGCAAAGCCCGGATATCAGACATCCGTCTGCCGACCTGACGTTGTCACCCTACCCGACACGCATTCGCACCAACTCGGAGGCAGTGCGAAGCTGGCGTTCCACTAGTACAGCTGTCTTCTGATGAACATTCGACGGCTTTACAATTTTGCCGTCACACATACATATCATCATTATCATCATCATCATCACGACCATCATCATTGTAACTTGCATCTCTCTAACCGTGGACAAAATGACCTGTTTTAGGTATTTATTATTCACACCACCTTTTTGAACATCGGCTTAAATTTTGTTTTATCCTGACGTTAGAGTACTTTGTAACTTTGAACATAGCTGCTAAGGTTCAGTGACCGTGTCAGAATTATATTGGAACAAATAAGCCCTCGGTCACATATATTAAGTCAAAATTGACCTGGTTTCGACGCTACTATGAGCGTTGTCTTCAGAATTAGACTAACTGTACTAAAACATATTAGGTATATAGTAAATTAATAAAATTAAAGTTTGTACTGACTCGAAAAGATGCAGTACTTACAAGTCACATATTAAAAAAGATCTAAGCCGGAAAGGCGACGTCATGAACAGTTGTGAGATGGCGACCGCTATGGGCTGGTCGTACTGTGAACAAGGGTTGCAAAAAGAGTTGCAACTTTTCGAGTCAGTACAAACTTTAATTTTATTAATGTACTATATACCTAATATGTTTTAGTACAGTCAGTCTAATTCTGAAGACGACGCTCATAGTAGCGTCGAAACCAGGTCAATTTTGACTTAATATTTGTGACCGAGGGCTTATTTGTTCCAATATACTGCCAAAATAATTTCATAGTAATTCTATCTACTATCCCTTGAACTTTACTTATACAAACGAAGAGCCTAATCATTATGACCTTTACCCACCGCAAGACTGAATGCCGCATGGTTTTACATCACCGCGATACGTCTTGCAGTTGTGTTGCTATTGTGACTGTTCCTGTACCGATCTGAAGTATTAACCGACCACGATACTACTGCACTTGGTCTCCTGTGGCTGTTGTTGAAAACTTTCTTTTTACCTTCGTGTTCTGCCTTACGGCAGGTCTGGTCATGGGGGAAGCCCCGTCAGAGAGGTCCGTCTAGAGAAGTGATTCCAGCGGTGGTTACCCGTTGCCTTCCACTGATGATGATGAAATGATAATGAGGACAACACAACACAACACCACACCCAGTCCCTGAGCGGAGAAAATCTACGACCCAGCCAGGAATCGAACCCGGGCCCCTTGGCGTGACAGACCGCCGCGCTGACCACTCAGCTGTCGGGGCGGACTGCAGGAAACACGCTGTGACGTTACAGTAAACAAGTACAGAAGTGAGTAAGGAAAACGCATCGCATTGTAAATAATTTCAAGACAGTTCTGCATATACCGTCAAGTGTTTCAGCGTGTTCTCGTGAAATATCACGATAAAAACTCACAGTAATACGACCGAAAGGCCCTCAGTCCCAGGTGCAATAATATTGTGGTCAACTAATACGCCCATGACGTTACTTGTAAACATACACGCAGTTACCACGAGCGCTACTTATGGGCAGTACGCTGCAGTCGAATGGACAGCAGCATTCCAACTGAAAGTAAAGCAGCACTAGGTGCGCATTACAGACGTCTATACATCAGTAGAGTCAACATCCATCATGCTACAAAGGAGAATCATGACCAATGGTCGGGTCCGCATTATCACTTTACGAGCAGAAGGCTTGTCAACGAAGGAAGTTGCTCAACGTCTGAACCGGAGGCAAAGTGATGTGCGGACGTTGAATCGCTTCCAATTTACAGCTAGTGTTGAGGACTTACACCGGACGCGGCGTTCACGTGCGACAGGTGAACAGGATGGTCGATGTCTACGACTTTTGAGTCAAATAAACCGTGGGCTGAATGCTACAGAACTGATTTTGGAGAAAGAACAGGCTACAGGGCGTCCTGTAACCGCATCCTATTGTTAGCAGACGATTGGATAACGCAAATCTCCTTCCCCGACGACCATGGCGAACACCACGTTGTACACAACGCCATGGACTCGGTTACAGATGTGTAAGACATCATACAGAATGGACGGTCCTGGATTGGCGTCGGGAATTGGTTACGGACGAAACGCAGATCTGTTTATACACTAATAATGGCAGACATCGTATTTGGGGACAACCCAGTAATGTCAAACGCGGTTTTCTTATAGGTGGCCGAGGAAAACATTTCAGACACGTCGCCGCTCAGAATCAACACAAAAAACCTTCAGGAGACGGCATAAAAGACTTCAATGAAACCACGCCTACATTTGAGCCGTTGATTCCCACACATTTCGCGATCAAAAACGACAGTTTGTAGTGCAATGAGGAAAAGGACGATGTTATTAACAACGTTCAACGCTGACGACACATTCGCACGATTCAGCCCTACTCTAATGACATCTTAGGTCTACAACCCAATTGAAGTGGTCTTAGCCAGCCGGTGTGGCCGAGCAGTTCTTGGTGCTTCAGTCTGGAACCGCGCGACCTACGGACGCAGGTTCGAATCCTGCCTCAGGCATGGATGTGTGTGATGTCCTTAGGTTAGTTAGGTTTAAGTAGTTCTAAGTTCTAGGGGACTGATGACCTCAGATGTTAAGTCCCATAGTGCTCAGAGCCATTTGAACCATTTTTGAAGTGGTCTTACCCGTTTGGAATGTAGTGCAACGGCAATTTTTGCTCTGGTATACAGGATAGAGTCACTAGGGACCGTTCAGTCGAAGCAGCAAAGGGTGTTTAAGCTTTTCCAGCCTGGGAGGAGGGAGGCTGTGAGGTAACATTGACATGTGTGTGGACAGAACGGCGAAGGGTCCCTTTAGGATCTTCCAGTACGGCAACATCTTTCTTGAGCGCTTTAAAAATTTATCTACACAGAGAATCCGACACCCAATCAGCGGAGTGGTACCTCACTACTGCCCTATTGCCCGATGACTGGCAACCCATTAGGTGGGGTTGCCTGCCCTCAGGCACTAGAGCAGCAGTGGAACATCAGTCAGCCGAATGGTTGTCCAAGTCTCTGTAGTGATACATTATTAAAGAGCTCAACTTGTTTTCCTCAGGCACCCATAAAAAACCGCGCGATTTTAACGCTGGGTGTCGCGGTTCTGACCCCCATCGCAGTGGCGTCAAAAGAAGGAATAAAATGTGGGTAACAGGGGTCGTGACGATCTTCCCATCGTGTGATACGTCCATGATGGCGTTGGCAGAATTGTGGTAAAAAATGGTGCCAATGCGACGTCATTAACGCTCATTAAATCTCACATGAACTTCAGAGCTCTGGCCTTTTTTCGCATGTTCGACACCATGCTGTTTGGAAATGTCGCCGAGGCCGAGGGAGACGTTGCAGGGCGCTACACGTTTGCACTATTGAGCCAAATTCCAAACTTATGCGTCGCAAGTTGAAACACTTACACAGTTTCTAAAAGGTGGTCCGTTAGCTTTGTTGTATGTCTATGCACTGCCGAAAACAAAAATGCAGGACGCTCACGGACTGTGTTTAGTGGCACCAGGCTACAATCTGTGCATACTGAAGGGCTGTAGTGTTAGTGATTCATTTGTCACCGTCATAGGCGATCAGATGGCGTTCAGGAGGCCAGTCTGTGTACCCTCTGTTCTGACTCTGCAGGCAGTAATTCTACTGAGTTTACAGGTAAATACTGTTTGCAACATTCATTCTAGGGTGCAATCATGCCTCACCGACAAGTACGAACTCCTGCTGAACAGCGTAAGCCATTTGAAAGGAGTCGCATTGTGGTCCTGCGGGAAGCCGGAAGGACGTCTCGACAGAACGCTGCACATGTCCGGAACAAAGTCAGTGGTGTATCGCTGCTTTCAAAAGTGGTCTGTGGAACTTTCCCACATTTGTCCACCAGTCTCTGGACGTCCGCGACGTACAAAAGCACGCCAAGATCGACGCGTTATGCGAGCAGTCGTGGTCGACCGAACGTCAACCAGGAACGAAATCCAGGTACATGTTGCAGATTTTATGTCACTAGGGAGCACTGTGAACTGACTGCTTACCACAGGATTAAGATAACGTATGCCAGTGGCCAGGCTATCACTGATACTACGACACCGTCAAGCATGGGTACTCTAGTGTCGTGAAAGAGTTGACTGGAGAGTGGAAAGGCCCACAGTTGTCTTCATTGATGAAAGTAGGCGAACTGTCTATTCCAGAGTGCATTCGCCCGCAACATTCAGATCCCCTGCCTGGCTCCGTGGTGTGAAGCGCCATCAGTTGCAACTCGCGGTCACATTTGGTGTCTCTGCAGGGTAAAGTAAACAGTGCCCGCTACAATGCACAGGCTCTTACCCCATTTGCTACTGCCATTTCTTCAACAGGAAGGTGATGTGTTTTTTCAGCTGTACAATGCACATCCACATACGGCTGCCGCTCTTCCTGGTGTACAACAACTGGTCTGGCCAACAAGATCACCAGATCTTTCGCCAATTGAACAAGTATGGGACATGATGAAGTAGAAACTTACTTGCTCAGCAGGGCCTGCAAGAACCAGTGCCGAGTTGCAACAAATGTCTCAAGACGCTTGGGACAATTTATCGTTTGATGCCATTCAGCACTTTTGTGATCGATTGCTTGCATGCGAGAATATACGCCTTAGTTGCCGTTAGAAATGGAGGCAGGAGGGGGGGGGGGCGGTACACGGTGTATTGAAGGGATATTTCCAGAATTCTCGAAACATCCCCCAGGCTGTGGCTGAGCCTTGTCTCCACAATATCCTTTCTTCCAGGAGTGCTAGTTCTGCTAGGTTCGCAGAAGAGCTTCTGTGAAGTTTGGGAGGTAGGAGATGGAGTACTGGCGGAATTAAAGCTGTGAGGACTGGGCGTGAGTCGTGATTGGGTAGCTCAGATGGTAGAGCACTTGCCCGCGATAGGCAAAGTTCGAGTCTCGGTCCGGTACACAGTTTTAATCTGCCAGGAAGTTTCATAAACTACTATTCTTGGAGGTCTGCATGAGACAGGCTTGAGTGCTTTTATGATGCGGCAGACATGTCCATTTAGGCAGTGTTTGTTTCAGAACCCGTATTACTTGCTTATATTACACCCAGATAGAAGACAGTGCTGAAACACTTCTCTATCGCTTCTTTACTGAGTTATACTAACCTATCATGCAGTACACAAAATGAATACTGGTTAAATGACGGGTGAAACTATTAATAAAAATTCGTTTCACTGTAACATGAAACTATACTCCCCCCTCCCTTTGTACAATAAAACTGTCGCATTTCTTGAAGTGCCTACTTATGATTGAAAAATAAACACCACTTTCGCAAGTTCCTATATACGGGTAAAAACTAATAAATAGGCACAGGTTGTTACTGCATAACAGCCATATTTGTAGACATTAGTATCGAGTTCGTAACTCATTACATTTAAAATTTACGGCCTATCACGTAAGTTTCGAGCCACGTAAGTTTCGAGCCAATTGCCGTATAATGTTACATTTCAATTTTTCTGTTGTATGAAAAGGGCATTCTAAATATACACATTAATTTCTATTCGGTACACTTCATACTTGCAATATGAAATATTTTATAAGAAACATTGTAAAAGTCGCGTGAATATGTTACCCACCTACAACGTAAACACTTCCGAATCCTGAGAGCTGGGGAAAACATGGCTGACGTTTCAACCTATTATATAGGAGCTCTCGGGCAGTGGATGACAGGAAATGAGTGATCTGGAGTGATGAATCGCGCTATACCGTATGGCAATCCAATAGAAGGGTTTTGAGTAGGCGAATGGCTCAACTACCTGTCATCATGCGTATTGTTAGTAGTGAAGTATGGGGCAGGTGGTATTAAGGTATGAGAGTGTTTTCTGTAGTCGGGGTGATCGGTTTATTGCGCTTAAGAGAACGCTAAATGCAGAAGGATATGGTCACAGTTTACAGCATTGTGTATAGCGTGCACTACAGGAACAGTGCGGAGGTGAGGACTGGCAGAGTGTTCAATGAACCACCTTCAAGCTATCTCTCTACCGTTACACTCTCGAACGGCACGCGGGAAAAACGAGCACTTAAATTTTTCTGTGCCAGCCCTGATTTATCTTATTTTATCGTGATGATCATTTCTCCCTATGCAGGTGAGTGCCAACAGAATGTTTTCGCAATCGGAGGAGAAAACTGGTGATTGAAATTTCATGAGAAGATCCCGTCGCAACGAAAAACGCCTTTGTTTCAATGACTGCCACTCCAATTCACGTATCATGCCTGTGACACTATCTCCCTTATTTCGCGATAAAACAAAGCGAGCTGCCCTTCTTTGTACTTTTTCGATGTCATCCGTCAGTCCCACCTGATGCGGATCCCACACCGCACAACAATACTCCAGAATAGGGCGGACAAGCGTG
The DNA here is from genome assembly GCF_023864275.1 of Schistocerca cancellata. Lineage (NCBI taxonomy): Eukaryota > Metazoa > Arthropoda > Insecta > Orthoptera > Acrididae > Schistocerca > Schistocerca cancellata. Next base: position 611,765,336 of record NC_064629.1, read on the forward strand.
GTGTAAGCAGACTCTTTAGTAGACCTGTTGCACCTTCTAAGTGTTCTGCCAATGAATCGCAGTCTTTGGTTTGCTCTACCCACAATATTATCTATGTGATCGTTCCAATTTAGGTTATTTGTAATTGTAATTCCTAAGTATTTAGCTGAATTTACAGCCTTCAGATTTCTTTGACTTACCCCGTAATCGAAATTTAGCTGATTTCTTTTAGTACTCATGTGAATAACTTCACATTTTTCTTTAGTCAGGGTCAATTGCCACTTTTCGCACCATACAGATATCTCATTTAAATAATTTTGCAAGTCGTTTTGATCATCTGATGACTTTACAAGACGGTAAATGACAGCATAATCTGCAAACAATCTAAAACGGCTACTCAGATTGTCTCCTATGTCGTTAATATAGATGAGGAACAATAGAGGGCCTATAACACTTCCTTGGGGAACGCCGGATATTACTTCTGTTTTACTCGATGACTTCCCGTCTATTACTTCGAACTGTGACCTTTCTGACAGGAAATCACGAATTCAGTCGCACAACTGAGGCGATACTCCGTAGGCACGCAGTTTGGTAAGAAGAGGAACGGTGTCGAAAGCCTTCTGGAAATCTAAAAATACGGAATCAATTTGACATCTCCTGTCGATAGTATTTCTTACTTCATGAGTATAAAGAGCTAGTTGTTTTTCACAAGAACGATATTTTCTGAATCCGTACTGACTATATATCAATAATTCGTTTTCTTCGAGGTACTTGATAATGTTCGAATACAATAAATGTTCCAAAACCCTACTCCAAATCGACGTTAGTGATATAGGCCTGTAATTCAGCGGATTACTCCTACTTCTCTTTTTGGGTATTGGTGTGACTTGAGCAATTTTACAGTCTTTAGGTACGGATCTTTCTGTGAGCGAGTGGTTGTATATATTTGCTAAATATGGACCTATTTTATCAGCGTACTCTGAGAGGAACCTGACTGGTATACAATCTGGACCGGAGGCCTTACCTTTAGTAAGTGATTTAAGCTGCTTTGTTTGTATCATCATGGAAAAACACCCTGTCATAAAGCAGCATCCTTGAGCAATGGTTAGTGGACAATAACGTTGCCGAAATTGACTGGTCTGCCGAGAGCTCCGAAGTGAACCCAATGGAACACCTTTGAGATGAGTTAGAACGTCGACTTCGCTCTAGACTCTAGGGTTTAGGCTTTTGAGAAAGAATGGGCTGCCATTCCTCCACAGACATTCAGACACCTCTTTGAAAATATTCCACAAGAGTTCAAGGCGCCATAGCGGCGAACTGTGGGCACATCCGGTATTAACGTCCAGATAATTTTGATCAGAGAGTGTTCGTTCCCTCTCTCTACAGATTTCGCCGGACGCCGCAGCAAGGCCGCCAGCAGCCCGAGGCAGCTTCGTGTGGTCGTCTGTCCGCTACGAAAAGCTTTCTCGTTCCCTTCGTGGCATCTCAGATAAGAAACACGCATCGTGTGAAGAAACGGAGTGCTGCAAAAACAGCACGGCACGCATCCGCTTGGTCCAAATCTTCGAGCGGCTCAGCGCATTCCGTCCCTTGGTTTAACGAACAAATTATCCGATATGCTGATTTTCAGGAACTCTTTTTCTTCGTATAGCATCCAATCCGTCCAGATACCTTCCCGCGTTCCAGTCCAGTACATCGTAAGTAATATTTAGAACCAACTACTGCGAGATCCAATTACAAATTATTGCCAAGCATGCGTCTTTTCAGACCGCAAGCAAATAGAGTTTGGTGTTTAACATCTGTCGAATAAATGGTCTGCAGAGAGTGACGTATTGCGGTCATGTATGATAGGATGTCTTTGTTAATCCACGAACGACATTTATTTATGGTTATAATGGGGCACCGCGCTCATTAAGCGTAGTTCATAATAGACAAATGAGGTACCTAATACGGAAGGAGCTATCTCTCAAGTGACCGAAAGTCAAAAGAACACTGTTTTACAAGAATTTATTTTTGTAAAGAAATTTTACATTCTTACTCATTTTTTGTATTCGGTATGTCCTCCACATTCCATATAACCATAACGTGCAAGAAATCAGAAAGAATTATTACTTGTACTTTTTCAAACCAAGCCTGTTTTTAAGAACGAAATCAGTGTTACAAAGTGACAACATCGAGACAAAATCATCAAAATAGTTGAAAATACTGACTGTTAAATAATATATGCAATATTAACTTTTTTAGCATGTTCTTAGGAATCAGCCCCGTCTGGTGCTGTTAAAACATCACGCAACGAATGGTAAACTGATGGAATGAAAGATCTCACGAACTTCAGAACATGTAGTTCCAGTACTGCAATGTTTCTTCATTCCCGAAGTTCAGCCACCAGCATACTAACATAAGAAGACAAGCTGTAGGATCACTTCCTCCAGACATCTTCTTCAATAATTGCATTTTCCTCCACTCCTCCAGCTCCAGTGTGGTATTTTTGTACATTTAAGCTTCGCCATCTTCTCAGTAGTTTCCCTCGTGTTTTTGTTTCTTTCCAACACTAGCTGTAGTATTTAGATAAGATTTACATCTCAATTGCGGGTAACATCAAGGTGTCTAATGTTTCAATCTTATGATTTTCATTAATATGCTGAACGGCGGCTATACAGACATTCAATAGTATAGTGCCGTAAAATTATGTTGAAATCACGAAAGTGTATCTTATAGTTTGCATTTTAGTTCTGAAAAATTGAAAATAAGTAAGTTAAAAGATCATTATGTTCCCAGTAATGATGTTTAGGTGTGGGATAGTTCCATGAGGCACTAGAGTCTCACCAATACAAAATGAGTGGCTTCACATAAATTATTGTAGATAGCAGGTGGAACATATCAGCATATGTCAGCATACTGGATCAAAGATTTGACGTCTCCACAATATCTATGGAGTCATGACATGAGCCTGTTAATGGCGATCCAACGACCAGGTGGGAATGTCTTTCTCCTATTGGTAAAGTGTAGACTATACGGCGGTGTAGAGATAAACTCTCTCCCTTGGAATTAGTCCATATTATAGTGACTACCTTCGAATGACCGTCAAGATGCCCTGATAGACTAACATATTCCCTAATTGCCGATAGTAGGATATCTAGCAGCAGATCCCAGCCACAAATACAGACTCAGAAACAGTAAGCATGCATTTTAATAACACAGTCTAGGATCATGAAGGCAGAATTTTCGCGGTCCTACGCAGGTGAAATAATCCATAAGTGGTGATATTCTCGCTCCATCCTAGAGGGCGAAATTTATGGTTTGTATTCGGAGCCCCCTAAATACACTTTGTGGTAAAAAGTGTCCGGATACTCTTACGTAATGCGGAATTGACCACTAGGTGTCACGACGGGCGGACCCGCCAGTATAAAAGGAAGCGGGGAGTATTCTATCACTAGAGAAGCATTAACTGCAGAGTGGGTCATTCAGGAGAGCTCAGCGGCTTCGAACGTGGACTAGTCATCGGAAGTCACCTTAGTAATAAATCCATCAGAGGCACTTCAACGCTTCTAAAGCTACCCAAATTTATTGTTAGTGCTGTGATTATGAAATGGAAACTCGAACGAACAGACACACCTGAACACCACCAGGCAGACGTCATGTAATGATGGACATAGACCGTCGAACACTGCGGAGTGTGGTTGTAAGAAGTCAGTGGGAAGAATCATTGCGAGTTCAAAAGTGTTTCCAGGAGTCCACCAAGCAAAATGAAGGGGCGCATGTAGTTAAAAAATGGGGTACAATGATCGAGTACCTCCTCATAACCCACTCTTTTCTGTAGCCAATGCTAAGTGATGTTCGATGTAATGTAAAGAGCGACGGCAATGGACAGTCGATGGCAGGAAGCGAGTGATTTGGAGTGATGAATCACGCTATGCCGTGTGGCAATCCGACTTAAGGGTTTGGGTTTTGGCGAATACCTGGAAAATATTACCTTCCATCATGTACAGTGCCAACAGTGAAGTAGGGAAAAGGTGATGTTGCAGTATGAGAGTGCTTTTTTGTGGTTAGCGTGTGATCACCTTATTGCTCTTAAGAAAACACTAAATGTGTAAGTATATGATCACATTTTACAGCATTGTGTACGGTAGAGGAACAGTTCGGAGACGACGGTTGCTTACATCAGCATTCTGTGCACTCGGCCCTAAAGCAGTATCTGTTAGGTAATGATTACTGGTCAATAACGTTCCGAATATGGCGTGACCTGCCCAGAGTTCTGACCTGAAAAGGAAAAAGAAGATTGGATTTAACGTCCCGTCAACATCAAGATCATTAGAGACGGAGCAGAAGCTTGGATTGTGCCAAGGATGAGAGGGAAATCGGCCGATTTAGAGAAATCACGGAAAACCTAAATCTGGCTGGCCAGACGCGGGTTTGAACCGTCGTCCTCCCGAATGCGAGTCCAGTGTACTAACCACAGCGCCACCTCGCTCGGTGTTCTGACCTGAACCCAACAGAAAACTTTTGGAACGAGTTAGTACGGCGACATTGCTCCAGATTCCAGCGCCGGTCGGTGTGGCCGAGCGTTTCTAGGCGCTTCAGTCTGGAACCGCGCGGACCACTACGGTCGCAGGTTCGAATCTTGCCTCGGGCATGGATGTGTGTGATGTCCCTAGGTTAGTTAGGTTCAAGTAGTTCTAAGTTCTACGGGACTGATGACCTCAGATGTTAAGTCCCATAGTGCTCAGAGCCATTTGAACCAGATTCCAGCGTCCAACATCACTACCTCCTCTGGTTTCTGCTCTTGAGAAAGAATGGGCTACTATTCCTCCACAAACATTCAGACACGTCAATGAAAGTGTACCCTGCAGAGTTCAAGCAGTCATGAAGGCGAAGGGTGGGCACATTCCACATTAATTACCACTAAGGTGTACCCTGATAGTTTTGAGCACATAGTGTGTGCTGTTTTAAAAGAGCTGAGTTCCATCAGTCACTACCAGCCGTGACCTGAAGTCGTAACCCGAATGTACCCCAAACCATGTAACTCGAATGTACCCCAAACCATGTCGCAAGGAGTAACCGCTGTGCCTCGTCAGCACATAGCAAGAATGGTACCTCTCTCCAAGTCGCATATTCGCCGACAATGGTCATCTGGGGTTGTGCAGATGCGCGATGCTACCACTCCAGACGCAGCCGTTTATGGTGTGGTATTAGCAGCAGGCTATGCATGGGATGATAAATCTGTAGTCCGTCTGCTGCTTATCTGCTCCCAATGATGCGGAATGAACAAAATGAAACAGGGAGTCCATTATTTGTCGTCGTATGGCGGGTGCAGAAATGAAAGTGTTACGATGTGCCTGGTGCACAATACTGCGATCCTCCCTTGTCTTGGTTACATGTGGTCGACGGGAACCCTGACGACGAGTGTGCCTGCCCTCACATCCCCACGCAGTCCAACACCCGGCCACTGACACATCCAAGTGCACCACATATCTAGATATTGCACGATTCGACCAGCTGACCAAATGGAGACCCACAATAAGGTCCATTTCAAACTCTGTCAGGTGCTGTTAACGTTGTCTCACACAAGTGCGGGGCATTTCTTGTCCCTCACAGGGATCACCCAACATCTGACGCTCTTCATGCCCTTTCTGTATCCTAACTGGGCTGGTAAGAACACTAAAGCATTCTTGTGGCCGTTCTACCTCTCCACAGAGAATTTAAACTCTAATCTTTTACATACACTATGTCATCAAAAGTATCTGGACACCCCCAAAAACATACGTTTTTCATATTAGGTGCATTTTGCTGCCACCTACTGCCAGGTACTCCATATCAGCGACCTCAGTAGTCATTAGACATCGTGAGAGAGCAGAATGGGGCGCTCTGCGGAGCTCACGGAATTCGAACAGGGTCAGATGATTGGGTCTCACTTGTGTCATACGTCTGTACGCGAGATTTCCAGACTCTTAAACATCCATAGGTCCACTGTTTCCGAGGTGATAGTGAAGTGGAAACGTGAAGGGACACGCACAGCACGAAAGCCTACAGGCCGACCTCGTCTGTTGACTGAGAGAGACCGCCGACAGTTGAAGAGGGTCGCAATGTGTAATAGGCAGACATCTATCCAGACTATCACACAGGAATTCCAAACTGCATCGGGATCCACTGCAAGTACCATGACAGTTACGTGGAAGGAGAGAAAACTTGGATTTCATGGTCGAGCGGCTGCTCATAAGCCACCCATCACGCCGGGTAATGCAAAACGACGCCTCGCTTGGTGTAAGGAGCGTAAACATTGGACGATAGAAACGTTGTATGGAGTGACGAATCACGGTACACAATGTGGCGATCGGATGGGTGTGGGTATGACGAATGCCCGGTGAACGTCATCTGCCAGCGTGTGTAGTGCCAACAGTACAATACGGAGGCGGTGGTTTTATGGTGTGGTCGAGTTTTTCACGGAGAGGGCTTGCACCCCTTGTTATTTTGCGTGGCACTATCACAGCCCAGGCCTACACTGATGTTTTAAGCATCTTCTTGCTTCCCACTGTTGGAGAGCAATTCGGGGATGGCGATTGCATCTTTCTACACGATCGAGCACCTGTTCATAATGCACGGCCTGTGGCGGAGTGGTTACACGACACTAACATCCCTGTAATGGACTGGCCTGCACACTCTTGACCTGAATCCTGTAGAACACCTTTGAGATGTTTTGGAACGCCGACTTCGTGCCAGGCCTCACCGACCGACATCGATACCTCTCCTCAGTGTAGCACTCCGTGAAGAATGGGCTGCCATTCCCCAAGAAACCTTCCAGTACCTGATTGAACGTATGCCTGCGACAGTGGAAGGTGTCATCAAGGCTAAGGGTGGGCCAACACCATACTGAATTCCAACGTTACCGATGGAGGGTATCACGAACTTGTAAGTCATTTTGAGCCAGGTATCCGGATACTTTTGATCATATAGTGTACTTGCCTATTGTGTGTGTTTATGGGTACGTAGTTTCACTGACATTCGACCATCTCTTCAGGGTGCTTCTCACGTTTTCGGCCACGCAGTGTAATAGCAGTAGCGTATCTCCAGAATACTATCGGTTTTAATAAAGCAGAACATTGAGCCTTTTCCTAAAGGTACACCATGAACACTTTGACAACTAAAGGCATCTGTCCAAGCAACATTGGTCTGGTTTTCAAAGCATTCTGACTCCGAGGGTTTTTAGAAGGTATGCAGCTGAAATATCAGTGGAGTAATGGCTTTCAGGGTGGAGAGGGTGAAGGTCACAGTTTGTTATGGGGGTTGGGGATGCTGCAATATACTCTAATCCTCCATCCCGTTCCCTCAAATTTCCTTATTGACACACCCGCTTTTAATGGGCGTCAGAACGCTAAAAATATAATAATAGTGACTTTAAAATATATAATTGTTTCAATACAATAATAATAATAAAAGAAATTTCTTTACTCAGGTACATAGTACATCGCTTAAACGTAACTTATATGCAATTATAATTAAGAGAAATATTTAGTTTGAAGAGCACAAGTCCGAAAACTGGAGGAGGACATGTGTCATACAATCAGTTTAATGTAATAGCTGTAGTGTCACCGCCAGACACCACACTTGCTAGGTGGTAGCTTTTAAATCGGCCGCGGTCCGCTAGTATACGTCGGACCCGCGTGTCGCCACTGTCAGTAATTGCAGACCGAGCGCCGCCACACGGCAGGTCTAGAGACAAATCCTAGCACTCGCCCCAGTTGTACAGCCGACGTTGCTAGCCATGGTTCACTGAGAATTACGCTCTCATTTGCCGAGACGAAAGTTAGCATAGCCTTCAGCTACTTTTGCTACGACCTAGCAAGGCGCCGTATTCAATTGATATTGAGATTCTATTAATGTATCATCAAGAGCGATGTTCTACAAATGTGGATTAAAGTTAAGTATTCCAGAAGCTACGTACTTTTCTTTATAGCATTCATTACGTATCCTGTTTCAGACCTCACGCCAGCCTGCGTGAGTTTAAGCGCGTGCCTTTCGGCTTCCTCTCATTGTGTCTAGGCTGTCTTGTCTAGACACAACAATAGCAACATGCTTTTTCACGTTTGACAAATCATCGAAGTTTACACCACTATCACTGTGAACACAGTCTGCAGATTACTGCTATACGACTGGTAAGTGATGTGATTATTGTATCTTTCAGTAGTTTCTCGTTACCGTCGGGGAAACATGCTTCCTGCTGTATTTTTCTTAGTTGTTGCGGTATGTGGACCGGGGGAGGGATCTTTCCCATCTGTCTTGGCTTACTCAGCTTCCTATGGTTTGCTGGGTTTACCTTCAGATTCTGGAACCGTGTCGGATTTGTTGACGGCAGCAGGCTTGATCAGGCTGTCAGGGGCTCCTTTACCCGGCACGAATATACTGCGAGAGCAGTCAGTGCGCAGGCCCATGCGCATAGGCAAGAAACTGAAAAATATCCGGCGTTAAACACAGATTACAATTTTGTACAATTCCTTGCCATTTTCGGTATTCTGAAGTTTTCGTGTTCTTCATTCTTCAAAAGATAACTGAAAAAAGAAAGGGGGGGGGGGGTTACTCAAGACTCCCATGACCCTCGCTCCCTTGCTTCCACGCCTGTAAATTGCACAACTGTATACATTGTATCTCATTGAGTGCTGTTAATGTATTTGCTTGCAATGTAGTAGATTTTAGTTTCTGTTCCGTCGAGATATGGATCTATCATTGACGGTGGTGCTGAAACGGAAAGAACAGTATAAGGTTCCGGAATTTACACTGCCGGACAAAAAAAGAAAAACACCCAGAAGATATGGTCGAATATCAATGTTACTTCGTACACATACACATCATTGGCTGATACGTAAATGACCAGAGTTGCTATTCTCTGTGACAGGTAGATTCAAATGGTTCAAATGGCTCTGAGCACTATGGGACTCAACATCTTAGGTCATAAGTCCCCTAGAACTTAGAACTACTTAAACCTAACTAACCTAAGGACATCACACACACCCATGCCCGAGGCTGGATTCGAACCTGCGACCGTAGCAGTCCCGCGGTTCCGGACTGCAGCGCCAGAACCGCACGGCCACCGCGGCTGGCTGTGACAGGTAGAACGGGCAACAGACTGCATTAGTGTTATTCGTGTTTACTGTCGTGACCAGGACTAGTAGGGTATATGTAAGGAGCGTGAATAACATCACATGTTGAGTCATTACTGTGAAGGACACGGAGATGTCACGTAATCGTGTGAGACAGTGTTATCAGCATACGACAGAGCTTAAAAGGCGACTCATTGTAGTTCTTTCATTTGGCCGGCTCATCGAATCGGGTAGTTTCCAGATTTCTGGGGCATTCGGATGTGACACTCTCCCGCAGTTTGACTGCATGCGAAAGTGATGGGGTGGCAGGTATACTCGTCTTCAAGGTTCCGGTCACCATGTTTGACCACACGGGACGATCGTCGTTTTGTCCAACACTCACATCGTAGTCCGTTAAAGTCACGGCTTTTAATGACTGAGGGAACTCTGATGGCACAACGGTATCTCACGGACATTATGAGACAGTATCGAGGTGTCGTTTTTCAGCAGGATAATGATCATCCACACATAGCACGTGTCTCTAAGAACTGTCTACGAGGTGATGAGGTACTTCCATGGACAGTAAGATCTTCATATCAGTTCCAGAGAGAATATGTGACGTCGGACGTTAACTCCTTCCCGGATATCAGTGACCAGTTACAACAGCTGCAGGCCAGCTCGTCTCAGGAGAGGACACAGTGGCTTTATGACATCCTTCCCGTTCGAAACACTGCATGCATCCAGGCCAGAGGGTTGCAACGTCAAACTGATAAGGGGGCGTATACTGCCAAGTTCTTTGTAAATTTAACTCGATGTTGTAATCACTAAAACAACAGCACATACCACTCGTACCCACGTAGTTTCATTTCGTTCCCTCCTCTGCATTTTTGTGTACTGTGATTTTCTTGTCAGGCAGTGTAGAATTTTCGCTTTTCGTGGTTTGAATGCATTGCAACAGTATATTTGTCGCTGTACCTAAGTCAGAGGATGATTTGGAATAGTTTAGGCAGAGAGAATACACGCGCTAGGGATGGCTGCGCCCCAGTATGCAGCGGAGGCATCGGTCTTTAGCACTGGCCTACGTATAAACAGAGGTGGTAAGCCGCTTCGACCGCTGGAGCGTGGGCCTGCCCTAAGTGCAAGTTAGGACGGCGCGCCGCAACAAGGGCAGGGCTTACTGGTAAGCTGACAGGCGGCCGCCCTGCCACGCCGCCGCCTTCTGCTTCAGTGATTACCCACGTTAGGTGCTCGCCCTCCCGCAGATGTTTCGAATCTGATGGATCGTCGGCCTGCCAAAGGTACGAAGCTCAGAGTTTTAACGCTCCATTGATTTCAGTTCCTTTGAAACTGAGCTCTAGCTCGGATGGACGAGGTTGTGTGAGTGAATCGCTCATGTCCTTATTTGAAAACCCACTTTAGCAACCGCTTAAAAGATTTATGGAAGCCTCGGAGATCACAAATTAGGATAGCCAGGCGATGATTTGAAACCATCTCCTACTGGATGCGGGACAATTCTCTTAAATGCCGCACCATCTTCTTCTTCCGGTCTGTCATGCGATAAGGTTACCACCTTCACCTGCCAGAATTCTGGAATTATTCCAAATTCCTTCTTCGTAAGCGTATCTAACACTATATGTTGCGAATCGTAAATCGGGGATCAAAACAGACAAAAGAGACACAGAAACAGTCGCTGAATTTCTTTAAATCAAATGGCACATATCCTAAATCGAATGAAAGAAGGCTGACGATTGCACTACGTAAACTTACGACAGTGCTGCCTGCTGTGAATGAGTAGTGTTTTTGAATATGAATTCCACGGGAATGCATTCTGTGAACTACACTGGTGCACAAAAGTTAAGGACAAAAGTAACTGCTGCAGTATAGTACTGAAGATCATTGCAATAAGTACGGACTGAGACGAACTGAAATGACACTTTTATTAAAAGACAGTAATTATACTGACATCAGCGCGATTTTTGATGGTCTCCCGGCCATTAAAAAAGATGAGGCACGGCTCTTAACAGGATGCGTGATCACAACGGACGGTACTGCATGCTCTGCCACGTTCTTCCATGCCTGTTCCTCAAGGTTCGTAAAGAGTTCTTTTGGTAGGGTGCGCTATTCCTCCACCAGTGCTGTTGACAACTGGTGGATGGTCGTCGGCGCATGTGGACGTGCTGCAGTATGTCTTCCCAACGCATTCCACGCGATGGAATTTAAGTCGCGGAAACGGAAAGTCCAATCCATTCGCCAAATATCCTCTCGTTCCATGATCTCCTGCACCTGTGCAGTTCGAAGTGGTCATCCACAAAAATGAAGTCAGGGCCGAATTCACTCCTGAAAAGACGCACATAGGTAAGAAGTACAATGTTACAATAACGTTGACCAACCAGTGTAACTCTTTCAGAGATTTGGAGACTGGTATTCTAGGCAACATTATGTCTCCCACACCGTAATATCTGGGCCACCAAAACGATCCCATATTCCCCAGTGTTCCTCGGTGCATTACGTGTTCCAACCTCTCACCATATGAGGGTACGTCCAAAATCACTACTGAGATTGAATCTCCTCTCATCCGAGAGTTTCTATGCTCCTGGTACCATCGCAGATGGCGCTGCAGATTTTGCGGATGTCAACGGAATACAATGTGTGGTATCGATAGCTACGATGCCACGGCTTACGTACCAGTTAAGTTGGCACTACGACACCGACACCGATGACAGCGCCCTCTAGCCGGCGCTGGAGAGCTCTACGAGCTCCGCCACAGATTCGCCCCATTTCATCAGGTGCAGCCAGCCCGGAAACTTCGCTTCAGCTTTGCTCTACATACGACGGGTCTAAGACTTCGCATTTGTACAAAGTTATGTATTCCTTCTTGCATCAGTAAACCATTTTTACTCACTGCAGTACCGACGTAATTTTCCTGCTCCTGCTCCTACCCATGCGCCGCCTTCCAGGCAGGATACAAAACAATGTACTGGTCGTCGGGCAAAGATACCACCCCCATGCAGTTGCCGCGCTACAGTGGAGCGTGATAATGCGCGCCTTGCATTCTTGTTAACTATGGTTGTAACTGCACCCGTTATTTGACCCAGATCCCTTTTTGCCTGTCCCACAATGTAACGGTCATCTGCTGCTATAGTTGGTCATGGTCGACTACGTCCTCTCATTCGGCCAGCAGTGCATGTGGTTTGGAACGCACCGCATGCACGTGAAACAATGCTGCGCGCGATACCAAATTCCTCGACTACACTCGTCGCAGTTCGTCATTCGTCCAGTTTCCCGATGGTTCTTCCTAGTATGAAGCCATTCAAATGTTGTCTCTTAGCCATGTCGTAATGAAGAAAACCACCACAGTGCACCGTAACTGTTCGGCTGATTGATATACACTGTATACTGTTTCTTCCCGTTTCTGCAGTTGCCTCGTGTTGCGTGTTCAGCCCCTTTTGCCGCTATAGTCACGCAGATCTCACGCCATGTGACGTCCAACTTTTTGTGTGCGACTAGGAGACCTCGGTTGTTGATTCCATTCCGTGTAAACGTAGCTTCATCAATGAATAGTGTAAATGGAAACAAATGACGGCTGTCATTTAACGGGTGACTAAATTCAAGTCGTTTGGCAATGTTGCCGATGTGAAGATTGTGGACACGCTGTATGTGAATTGGGTACAAGTTTTTCCCGTGTTCGTGGGACACTGTGACGTGCAGGAAGCCGTCGTGTGCTGGTGGTAGAACTATGCTACACCATTTCAACAACTGCACAGGTTGCTGAACTACGCGTTCCGAAGAAAAATGGGAACTTGAAAGAATATCTGTTTCACGCAATGTGCATAATACTCTGGTAAACACTCTAGGATCAGGAACTGCCCCGCTTCCGTCGCCGGGGTCGCTAGCGCACGCCTGTAAGATGGCGCCCGACCCGGAGGTAAGCCGGTTCGAATCTTGGTGGTGGATGGAATTTTCACTGTCAGTATTTGGCTGGCAAGGGGAGGACAGGTGGTGGCATGAAGTTTCTGATCACCAGTCTTTGCGCCAATGTCATGGATTCACTTCCAAACCTCTCCGCAGTGTCTCATGAAGAGAGGGCATGTGTCACTGTCCATGGTGATTCGTCCTTCGGATGGGGATGTGAAGCTCGGTGGTCCCCTTGATGCTCTTCGAGAAGTGTAAGTTATGTTTCACCTTCTACCATATTCTCATCATCTGCAACACGAAAATGACACTGCACTACATAACAGTCACCCACACTTAACAGATACACTTACGCACACAGTTCTCATACGTCGCGAAGGAAAGGTGCCTGCAGGTGCGAAAGATGGGGAAAACCTTCCCAGTTATGTAGCCGAACCTGCCCTTCGGTATCTCCTACCCATTCATGGCATACGATTTTATTTTACCTTTTTATCAGGAATTCAACCTGCCGGAAAGCGCCGACTGTATTTTCCGACAGTAGCAGGAGCACTATCATCGCACAAGCGGTAAACATATGCCAAACCTGCATGTTCTAGTATACATGTGTGGCATTGTACCAGCGCGTATACAGAGACTACTAACCGATGCTTCTCTCTGATACACTCTCGATCCTTCGCACTACTTCACTTACAACTCACCATGGACAACTGCGCATTCAACGGGCTAGTTTACTGTCAAAAAGACATCCAGAGCAAAGCGGTATAAAGCAACGAGGTAAGTTAGGCCAGAATAAAATGCGAGAGAGATCGGGTGGGTAAGACACATACTTGCGTGCCATTATCCCGAAAACAAATGTACATCAAATGTGTTCTATCTCGGAAACCATTCGGAATAGGGCATATGTCCATATGAAATGCAGAGACTCGGTCAATGGTCAATAACGTTGAGTGAGATAGCCTCATGGAGTTTTATAAAATCATTTAAAAGACTGATATCCTTTTGATCATGGACAATGAAAAATTGCGTAAATAGTGCAAATGTAGCTCTTGGCGAGCAAAAAGGATCACTCAGTGCAAAGCGAAGAATGGCCAGCGTTGAACGATTACCCACGGTTCTTCAGTAGTTAGTTTCAGTACGGCAGCTGTTAATTTAAATTACCGACACTGCTCGAGAAATATGCAAACCATAACTAACCATATCAGTGCAGATTCTCTAGCCGACGCTAGCCATATTCAGTTTGGAATCGAAGCAATTTAACCTCGTGTATGTATCTCTGTTTATATGGAGATAAGTAATGCACTTACCACAGTAGACGGTTTTCACTCTTGGACTGGGGACGCGTGAATCGGGCCGTGCCCACGAGAAGTAGCAGCCAGTCTCCTTAATTCATGTGTCAAAAGTATTCTGCCTAGACAGTCAATCTAGACGGCTGCTCATCAGAAGGCAACGAAGGACACGTTATCATTTGCCCAGAATCATCGGAAGAGGTTAATACAGAAAACGCGATGTGGTTCCCATTGAGGAGGGTTTGGGGGGGGGGGGGGGGGCGCTTTTTCGGTCGTTATGCCGAAAAATTCGTATATAAGTGGGGCGGAAAAATGATCCTCCAAGACGATAGTATTGAGTTTTTATGGCCAGTTCTCCGAGGAGAAGAATATCAAATGAACTGAGCAGCAACGTTTCCAGACCTTGTGCTGTATCGACAACACGAGGAAATCTAGATTCCTGCCTGGTCTTCTCCATTTTCCATTATTCCTAGAAACTGCTCTTTAAAGACAAAACTAGACACTACGCTAGCTAATTAGGATCCTTATTAGGAGCAAGCAGGGTCTTTGGAAGTCTTGTAATGCTGTTTGTAGCGATAATATTCCATTTTATTTTGTATTCCACTGTTGTCATATAAGTTATTTTTTGTTATGTTTCGTTTGAATACATGGTGATAGCTCCTCGGCATGTCTCGCGTATCATTGTGGGTGATTCCACACAGATTACAAGTTACACGAAAATAACAACTACATTAATAAACTACAATTAACCTAGATATTATAGAACGTGAACTATGATGGAGCTTCTGTCGATAGAGTGACAGTAAAAGAGGGATAAGGGCGTATGAAGGAGGTAGACTGGGGAGGGAACGGTGAGGTTGGGGGGGGGGGGGGGGCGAAAGTGGAGTGTTCGCAGATTGTAAACTGTCGTTGCATTTTTACGTCTTCATCATGTGCTACAAATGTTACAAATAAGGACTGCTAAAGACTAGAGAAATAAAACAAATGAGCAGTAGCAGTTGTTGGTGTAAGAAATATATCTACTAGCTGAAAATAAAATAGAGACGCATAAAATTGGGAAAAAGTGAAATGATGTATATCATGGAACATTATAACGCATGGACAGAGTATTCTGAACAAAATAACAGAGTTTACGAGCAACGTTTCATATTACCTTTAAGTTAATTCTAACATAATAGATTTGAGGTGCATCAGCAAAAAACCTAAGACAGTTCAGCTATCATTTTTGTTCTCATAGATGATGACAGAATCATCAGACTGTAGTCCGATCGCAAACAGTATGTCTGTCTTATTTTGCTACAGTGTTCACATACAGTCATAACGCAACGACCGACGTGTGTGCGAAGTAATTCTTTCGCGTCAGTGGTGAGCTGTTCAGTGATGTGGTGTAGTGTTGCATACAAGCGTATAACTCGACCAAGCGAAATGTGTGCCCGGCGATAAGAGCACCATTGTGCTTTGACGTGCTTCCGACGGAAGCAGACGGAGCTTTTTGTGCATCAGACCAAATGGAAAATAAAACACAAACTATGTCGTTTTACATTCTGCATCATTCTTTTCACGGTAGATGGAAAACAAACATAATAAGGAACAAAAGACTCAGTGAATATACTGCATTTCACTTCGTTCCAGACTGCACCTCTGTCCTTCCGGGCGCACACGTTCCGCGAGCGGGCTCTATTGTGGAGTTACTAGGAAGAAGTACGACGCAAATGAATCAGTGAAATGTCAGTGCATTAAGCGATACATTTGTCATGTTAAGAATACGCTACACGAGTACTGCATGATAGTATCTAGTATACAGGGTGGGCAAATATGTTGGCTCGGAAAATATTTCATACGCCTTAAGATAGGCAATCTAACTTACATGAACCAGCCCCGCTGCGAATGATGTTAGGTTGCCTATCTCAAAGTGCACGAAATATTTTCCGTCCATTTTTATTATGCGCACCGTACAGAAGCACCTTTATGCTGTCCATGCAGGAAGTTTAGGGTTTAATGCTGCGTCGATAATGAGGTCGTTAGAGTCAGAGGTCAAGTTCCGTCTGGAGATGGGTGGAGAACAGAATTAGATCCTTTATTTTTCACAGGAATCGCCTCCGCATTCGCCTTATTATATTTGTGAAATAATGAAAATACCTAAAACGGAATGGATGGACAATTATTTGAACGTTGCCTGTTCTGAATGCGCTTGCAGTCTCTTAGCCACTGCACTGCCTCGTTCTTTACTCCGAGCCATCGTGGCTGTGTCGTGCAAATCTACAAGCGAATAGAAGCAGCACACTAGCCGCACCACCACCACTCGCATCTGTAATCCTAGCTTCTATGCACCCACCATCCCTCAGCGTGTCCCTTCTCCACTCATCAAGAAGAGATCGTCCGTAATAGCTTATACTCCACAGTGTCCCAGTTAGGCGTACTTTGTTTAACTAACATTTATTTTTGTACAACTTGTAATCTGTAAGTGGTCAGGCCTGAAGAGGAGGAAAACTAATTAGAATCGCGTAGCTATTCACTGAAATATAACATAACGTGTACAATAAAGCGACTGGTAGCATTGTGGTACAAATAAATACTTCACGACAGTCTTGGTATTTATATTTAGGAAATATGGAAACAATCAGTAGAAATAGTCCTTAATACAACTTCACTGTATCCTTTCCGCTACACTTTCATATTGCTCTCAATATCCTGGAAATTTTTGCACCACATGCAGTTAATACACTACATATGCATATCCTAGCTTCAATAGCCTCGATTACTATAAATTGTGCTCCAAAGGCGTAAAATTCGTTCCCAACAGTCCTGGCACCATGATCCAGAAGATGCATTAAATTGCAATGTATGTTTAAAGGTTAATTCACAGTTATACCATTAAACGTTTAGTGTACGCGACAGAAAAACAAACCACATGATAACACAAAACTGTCTTAGAATGCTTTAAGTGTTAGCCGCTGCGCGACGTGCAGGTAGAGAGTCAATGAGGTTCTGGAAGGTACCGACAGGGATGGGGGCATTGCTGACTCCAGTACCATTGCCAGCTGCGCTAACTTTCTTGGTTCAGGATCCAAAGCGCGAACAGCCAGATCTAGGTGGTTCCACAGATTCTCGTTTGGTGGCCGGGTTCAAAAATGGTTCAAATGGCTCTGAGCACTATGGGACTTAACATCTGAGGTCATCAGTCCCCCAGAACTTAGAACTACTTAAACCTAACTAACCTAAGGACATCACACACATCCATGCCCGAGGCAGGATTCGAACCTGCGACCGTAGCGGTCGCGCAGTTCCAGACTGAAGCGCCTAGAACCGCTCGGCCACTCCGGCCGGCTTGGTGGCCGGGGAAGTACGGTAAACTCATCTTGCTGCTCCTCGAATCGCGCACGTACACTGCGAGTTGTGTGACACGTTGCGTTGTCCTGCTGGTAGATGACATCGTGCAACGGAAGAACAAACTGGATGTAGGGGTGGACTTGGCCCCCAATGATAAATGCGCAATTGTGCAGAACCAGTGCACCTTTCATAGTGACGAGATGATCCGGGGAATACCACGAAAACATTTCCCAGACCATAACGCTCCCTCCTGGTTGCATGGAGTGTGCTTTCAGACTTTTCACGCCGTACACGCCAACGGCCAAGTCCGATAGAGCATAAAACATGATTCATTTGAAAAGGCCAGCTGTCGCCACTCAGTGGACGTCCAGTTTTGGAATTGGAGTGCAAATTCCAGTCTTCGTCGCCGATGAACAGCAGTCAACATGGGTGCATGAACCAGCTGCGGAGCCCCATACGCAGCAACGTTCGCTGAACGGTCGTTGAGGAGACACTGTTGATAGCCTGTTGGTTCACCTGGGCGGTCAGTTACTCAACAGTTGGACATCTGTTCGCTTGTACACATCTCCCTGTCATCAATGGCTCCACAGTGCCTCGGCGCTGGTTTTGGATAGCGCCATTTTGCCATGCGTGATATACTTTAACCATGGCGGCACGCGAACAGTTTACAAACTGCACTGTTTCGGAAATGCTTCCACCCTTTTCCCGAAACCCAATAATCACGCCCTTTTGGACGTGACGTAAATTGCACTGTTTCCGCATTACGACAACAACTGCATTGTTTTCCGTGTTCTCCCTCCTCTGCTGGTGCTGCCACCTGCCGTTATTGCACGTTGACGTCGAACATAGACGGTGGTCACATTGATCTGACTGAAACGTGTATATACGAAGGCGTGCTGAAAAGTTATGCTTCTGAATTTTTTTATGTGAAAACTCTTAAAAATTTTAAAATAAAACAGACTTTATTAACATTCTATATCTTTAGTCTGCATGCCTACACATGTATTGCTCAACAAAGTCACCCTGATGACAAACTCATTTCTCCCAACAACAGACCATTTTCTTGATGTTTGTGAAGCAGCAGCATCTTCCCTTGTCGCACCATTCCACA
Organism: Schistocerca cancellata; assembly: GCF_023864275.1. Lineage (NCBI taxonomy): Eukaryota > Metazoa > Arthropoda > Insecta > Orthoptera > Acrididae > Schistocerca > Schistocerca cancellata. The sequence continues at coordinate 611,784,025 of NC_064629.1, forward strand.
ACAGTGATTTTCGACGGAAATGCTGTCTGAAATACATTTTTCATTCTCCGATGGGTGGGTACCGGTGTTTGTCCTTTAGCAGCCAAGAAACGAATAACTTCACGTTGTTCCTGTTTAGACGCATTAGTTAATAACGTCGCTATAGTTCATGTTTCCGCATTTACCGCACACAGGTCATAAAGACACGAATGTCATACTACTCCCTTGCCTGCCTGTGTGAGCTTACATTCCCACATGGGAGCAGGGCTACGTGGCTTGTACACTGCAGCAACGCTCTCAGACGGAAACTTTTTGACCGCTCCGTATAAGTTGGCGGCAGTAAAATCGTTCTGCAGTGAACTGCCGGTTCTCTAACTTCTCTCAATAGTACTACGCGAAAAGAAAGTCGCCTTCCTTCCAGGGATTTCCATCTGTGTCGACGAAACATCTCCATAATACTCGCGTGTTGATCGAACCTACCGGTAACAAATCTAGCAGCCGGCTTCCGAATTTCGCCGATGTCTTTCTCGAATCTGACCTTGTGGTGATTCAAACACTCGAGCATTTCTCAAGACTGGTTTGCACTATTTCTATACGCGGTCTCCTTTACGGGTGAACCCCACTTTCCTAAAATTCTCCCAATAAACCGAAGCCGGCCATTCGCCTAACCTACTACCATCCTCAAGTACTCGTCCCATTTCATATCGCTTATCAACGTTATGCCTAGATATCCTACATATTTAATCTACGTCACTGTGTCATCCAGTACACTACTAATGCTGTATTCGAATATTACGGGATTGTTTTTGCTACTCACCTGCATTTTCTTACATCGAGTACAACGTACTAGGTTCTACACTGAAGCGCCAAAGAAACTGGTATAGCCCGCATCTCGTGGTCGTGCGGTAGCGTTCTCGCTTCCCACACCCGGGTTCCCGGGTTCGATTCCCGGCGGGGTCTGGGATTTTCTCTGCCTCGTGATGGCTGGGTGTTGTGTGCTGTCCTTAGGTTAGTTAGGTTTAAGTAGTTCTAAGTTCTAGGGGACTGATGACCATAGATGTTAAGTCCCATAGTGCTCAGAGCCAGCCAAACTGGTATAGGCATGGGTATTCAAATACAGAGATATGTAAACAGGCAAAACACGGCTCTGCGGTCGGCAACGCCTATATAAGACAAGTGTCTGGCGCAACTGTTAGATCGGTTACTGCTGCTACAATGGCAGGTTATCAAGATTTAAGTGAGTTTGAACGTGGTATTATAGTCGGCGCGCGAGCGATGGGTCCAGCATATCCGAGGTAGCGATGTAGTGGGAATTTTCCCGTACAACCATTTCACGAGTGTACCGTGAACTTTAGGAATCCGGTAAAACATCAAATCTCCGACATCGCTGCGGCCGTAAAAAGATCCTGAAAGAACGGGACCAACGACCACTGAAGAGAATCATTCAACATGACAGAAGTGCAACCCTTCCGCAAATTTCTGCATATTTCAGTGCTGGGCCATCAACAAGTGTCAGCGTGCAAACCATTCAAAGAAACATCATCGATATAGGCTTTCGGAGCCGACTGCACGACGCAAAGCTTTACGCCTCGCCTGGGCCCGTCAACAACAACATTGCACTGTTGATGACTGGAAACATGTTGCTTGGTCGGACGAGTCTCTTTTCAAATTGTATCGAACGGATGGACGTGTACGTATATAGAGACAACCTCATGAATCCATGAACCCCACATGTCAGCAGGGGACTATTAAAGCTGGTAGAGGCTGTAATGGTGTGGGGCGTGTGCAGTTAGAGTGACATGGGGCCCCTGACACGTCTAGATACGATTCTGACAGGTGGCACATATGTAATCATCCTGTCTGATCACCTGCATCGTTTCATGTCCATTGTGCATACCGACGGACTTGGGCAATTTCAGCAGGTCAATGCGACACCTCACACGTCCAGAATTGCTACAGAATGACTCCAGGAACACTCTTCTGAGTTTAAACATTTCCACTGGCCACCAAACTCTCCAGACATGAACATTATTGAGCATACCTGGGGTGCCTCGCAATGTGGTACTCAGAAGAGGTCTCCACCACGTCGTACTCTTACGGATTTATGGACAGTTCTGCAGGATTCATGGTGTCAGTTCCCTCCAGCACTACTTCAGACGTTAGTTGAGTCCATGCCACGTCGTGTTGCGGCACTTCTGCGTGCTCGCGGGGGCCCTACACGCTATTAGGCAGGTGTACAAGTTTCTTTGGCTCTTCATTGTATTATTTAAGATGTCTTCGAGCCAGTCACATACCTGGGAACCTAATCATTATGCTCGTACCTCCGTTAACAGCCTGCAGTGGAGCACCGTGTCAGATGGTTTCTGGAAATCTAGAAATATGGAATCCGTCTGTTGCCCTTCATCCGTAGTTCTCAGTATATCATGTGAGAAAAGGGAAAGCTGAGTTTCGAACGAGCAATGCTTTTTTAAATCCGTCCTGATTTGAAGACAGAAATTTTTCCGTCTCAAGGAAATTTCTTATATTCGGACTAAGATATGTTCATGAATTCTGCAGCAAACCGATGTTAAGGATATTGATCGTTAATTTTACGGATCAGTTTTTTTTCCCTTCTTATATACAGGAGTCACCTGCGCTTCTTTCCACTTTTCTCTGGGTGGAAGATTCGCGATAAATGCAAGCTATGCATTAAGGAAGAATTTCGCGATAAAAGCAAGCTAAGTGAGCGGCCAACGCCGTAAAGCTCTTTCTATAAACCAAATTGGGATTCCATCAGGACCTGATGATTTATTTACTTTCAACTCTTTCAGTTGCTTCTCAACGCCATCTGTCTGCGCGTAGAGTAAATTCTATATGCAATAGTGAGAAAATTTTCTAAATGTGAGCGTAGCCGGCATCTGACGTGGCCCGTGGTTACCAGCTCGGTATTCACCTACTGGGATGTGGGAAACCACTACCACTTCCAGGGTGGGCGGCAAACCTGCACTTGTTGTTAATCCGACGGGCGAATTCGAACCAAGGCCGACCCTCCTCCCCGTTCTGGAAGCGGAAACTTTAACGAGCATACCTATCAGGGCGGATCTGTGTATCTCGTAGCGAGGAAGTTGTTCTGGGTGGCATCTCTCCTCATCGGCTGTTCTTTTAGAGAAATGGATCAGCGAGCGATTTGCTGTACTTACCACGGTACACCCTTGACACACAAGCCCATGAAAGGCCCATACCACAGCGTCGATCTGACGGCCATTGAACGCTCTGGTATCACATCTTGTCCATACTGAGCTTGACTGTGATGCCGAAGGCTACTATATGATCAAACGACAGTCAGTGACTTAATATACCGTTTCATTCGCTCTGATGATAGGAACGCATTCCTACCAATATAGCAACTTCGTCTAGTTAATATTCTCATTAGCGTATTTTCAACGGAGTTCTAAGAATACACTAACCGTGGTAATCTTGTGGCACCCACGTCTAGTAGCTTCACACCAACTGAAACTTTATAGGTCGAGCCTTCACGTGTAAGTTGCAAGAAATGGCTACTAAAGAGAAGAAAAGTCTGCGAAATTAACCTTCTCTCAGAACTGAAAGATTTCATAATTCTTTGAGAGTTGGAGGAGATAACTGATTTCATCTCATATTATTGGTCACTACTTGTATTGTGAAAAAAAAAGAAAGAAACTATTATGTGGCAGCCATTTCCGTCGATGAGACTGCGACGTTGAGAGGCATGGCTTCTCGGAGAGACAATAAAAAAGATCTTAAGTTTTTATCAAATATTTCTCCTCCTGCTCTCATTTACATAATACCAGGAAAGATACGAGGCTGGTTTTGAGTCTCTTCTTAATGATCATATGAAGGTAATAAAGTAACTGTTTCAATGTTAATACACTATTATAATAATATTTATTTAATCAAATCATCTTAATACAGTGCGGTATGCATATATTTGGTGTATTAATGTACCAATCACAAAGAAATTTTTAGTATGTATTAAATAAACATCGGTACAAATTCATTTAATTTCAAACTACTGCTCATTCATATACTGCCACTTAACGTATAAAATACCAGTTACATGCACTCGTCAAAATTTAGTATAAAACATGCAGCTGTCTCGACGGTTGCATATGAATTGCAGTTGACAATGCTGGTGAATTTGTGCATGTATTGGTCTTGGGCTGGAAGAGCAAGTAGAGATATCTCTAGTGGATCACTTGCTATTCATGTGCCCAACACTTACTGTGTAGCCTTTGGGATAAATTTAAGCAGTCGGCTTCAGCTTTAAGCAAAGTCTCACTAAGCAGTTTTTCAGTTACGAGCATTTGCTACTTTGAAAGACTTCTTAATGTCTTTGCTGTTAAAACAAGTTTATCTTCCTGACCACGGTTTTTTTTTTTAAAAGTTTCCATGACCGTTAGGAGCACCTCTTGATCCAAATACTGTACTACTCTTCAGCTTGCATGCTGTTTTGAAGCTATAAATACAAGATGTCTTCCGTGTTACTCGATTCACTCTCTTTAATTTTCGTTAATGGTGTTGTATATCTGTCTTTCTTATTGTTTTCGTATATTCTTTACACCTTGTCTGAAAAAGGAAAGGTTCAAACCCGTTCATTTAGATAAATTCTTCCAAGAATCAAGGATAAATTCTTCCAAGAATCAAGGAAACATTACGAAATTCGCTGATAACATATAACACCCGCAGATCTCGCGAAACCTCAAGGCTAAGCCACACTCGACAGGTTTAAACTACACAATCGTGCCTGAAGTCAGGTTGCAAAACTTTTTCCGACTGCGATTTTGTGTACTATACACGCTGTTTCATGCCAAACAGTAAATATTTCAGGAGGTGGTAGTCTAGACTAAGTCGAATATAATGTTCCGTATCACATGTGTCCTAGTCTTATTGTACAGAGATGCAGCTGCGATAATTCTTCAGTTTCATCGTTAGTACTCCAATTGCTGTGGGTTTATTTATCGAGTGTAATTTTTGATTTGAAGTTAAAGTTGTGAAGTATTGCTTAAATTTACATAACTGAATTTTTGAACTGTGACTGTGATTTGTTGGCTAATTCTACTGTGTTGTTTAAGCATGTCGCAAGTATTTAGAAATACTGAAATTTCCGATGTGGCACTTGTATACGGCTTTGGAATGTAAACGCTGTTGCTGCTTATAGACAACACGGTAGACGATTTGCTAACAGCAGAGTAGCAGATTCAAGAGTGTTTACTGAACTGTGTGAGACTGATGCAGTGCCTAGCAGTCATATTTCATCAGAACGTTCAAACGAACAGAGTGTGACAGAAGCAGTAGATATTATTCAGTTGGTTGACCGTAGTGCTTCAATAAGCACACGCAGAATTTCTGCACGTATCGGTGGTCCGACGAAAACCGACGTGTCTTTTGAGAGACATATTTCCAAGAATTTCAAGTGGTACTGCAGCTGAACACGTATTACTTGAATAACGATGCCAAAACCAGCACCTGTATTTTAATCTAATGTCGTTTATTCTTTTTAAATGGTTCAAATGGCTCTGAGCACTATGGGACTCAACATCTTAGGTCATAAGTCCCCTAGAACTTAGAACTACTTAAACCTAACTAACCTAAGGACATCACACACACCCATGCCCGAGGCAGGATTCGGACCTGCGACCGTAGCAGTCCCGCGGTTCCGGACTGCAGCGCCAGAACCGCACGGCCACCGCGGCCGGCTATTCTTTTTAAATCATGCTACCAGTTTCGACACCACACTGTGTCATCTCCACGCCCCTAGCGCAACCTTCCGTCCACAACCGTTTTCATGTGCAATGAATAGAATCGTCTGCAGTGGGCCAAAGGTAACTGGATTCTGTACCTTCCGTGGCAATAACAAGCCCGGCTTGGTCGTCTGACCTTTGTAGTACTGCAGTTGTTACAAACGTCATTGTCTTAGAATTCATGTGTCAAGCAGTGTACAATTCTATATACTGCTGGCTCCACAGTCTACTTTCTTGGGAACTAAGCCGGCTTTTGCTTTACTACCAAAATTTCGACTCATGCTAGGCACAGTTCTTCAGTTTTTCTTTATCCTTACACGTTTTAGCAATTTCTGCGTCTTTTGCTTCCAGTGAGTTACATTTTATCTACGAGAAAATTGAGGCTATATAAAAAAATTTAAATGGTCGCGCATCTTGACTGAAACATTGTTTTTACAAACTTCAGTACTGATACGATTTCCAGCGAATTGGTAGACAATATGCTGCTTGATATTTTATTTTAGTATATAAGCTTATTTCGGCTTTATTGCCTTCATCAGTACATGTACAAACAATCGCATTTATTTATATTTTAGGTAACGTATACTTTATATAGGTTATTTACATTTCTTGTTGTACTCACGTCTTGTCTTTGCCGATGGACATCTGTCAGCTTTGAGTAAACTACTATGCTGTCTGTAATTGTTGGATGTAATATTTTTTTCCAGTACCGTTTTAAGGATGTTCGATAATTAGATGTTGCACGGTATATTATAATACGTTATTTATTATTTGGACAGTCTTATGAATTCAAGTTTGACAGCTAGTTCCTTACTCAAGCTTATTTATTTTGTTGTGGGTCATGTATTTATGGAACTGTTATTGATGTGTTTGTAATCTCTGGTGTTTTGGTTACATGTTATCCCGATATAAAATTTCAATAATTTTTTTTAACTGTATGTGCTTGAAATCGGTTTTTTTCATTTAGTGTGTCGTAGGGATAATCCCTAGTGTGTATGCATATTTCAAATTCCTCCAATTCATTCGTGTTTGGACCTGTTGGGATTTTGTGCAGGATTTGTAGAGTGGTTCCAACGTTGCCAACTCCCTGTTTTTCATTTCTGATATGCGTAAGGAAGGTGGATTGGTTGTTAATTGTTTCTCTCGTGTGTGCTCTGATTCGGAAGATGAAATTTCTTCCAGTGTGTCCTACATAAAATTTTGTACAGTTATTTCAATTAATTTTGTAGATTCCACAGCTTGAGTGTTTGGGGAGTAAACAACTTGCTGTCAAACTTAAATTTCTACGAGTTAAAAAAAAAAAAAATAAAAAAATGTTATAATATACGCGCAACATCAGATTACCGAACAACATTAAAATGTCCCTGAAAAAAATGTTACATCCAAGAACTACAGACAGCAGTAATAGTTTGTTGAAAGCTGACATATGTCCATCTACAACGTCAGGACGTGAGTACAACAAGCAATGTAAAAAACCATTATAAATTATGTATAATGTAAAATATGAATAAATGCGATTGTTTGGAGATGATGAAGGTAATAAAGTAGAAATAAGCTTATATACTAAAATAAAATATCAAGCAGCATATTGTCCACCAAGTCTTTGGATAATGTCCTACTGTGGCATAATACATGCTACTGGTCCCACAACAAAGAAAACATACGATTTCCCTTCGAAATGTACAGTTAACGTCTGTGACATTAACTTACGTAGGAAGTGGTATACCATGCTTTGTTTTCGTCTCTTTTTAGACGTTTACAGAATTTAGTGACAGAAAACTTTCTTTCCAAATATCAAAATACTTTTAATGTCAAAGGTTATGTAGTGATAGCCTGTGATCTACAACAGCTAAAACATTTGATTTTTCTCAAGTCTTCAAACTATTACTTTATGACTGTTCGAAAACTTATTTTCCCGTCGACGACGAGAATACGGAAGGCGAAACATTAGTTTGATCGGGTCAGCATGAGGAAGAGAAATCCAACTGTGGCCTTGCTGAAGGAACAATTGTGCCCCCGAGACAAATGTGTGCCCCGGGAAGACTGTAGTTAGACGTATTCAAACTAGATGTAAAACTCGGTAAGTGTAACTACTGCTCTGATTCATTTTGCAAACAGTCACAGCAAAACAGTCTAAAAGAATGAGTGTTAAAGAAAGCGACGGTGAAATTTATCTTGGAAATGAGCTCACAAGGGCTGCGTACGTAATGACCTGGCTGTCAACGAGCCCAAAGGCGCGCCGCGGGCCCGAAATGACGGAGCGGCTCGTGAATGGGGCGCGCTCAAATAATCTCGCTTTTAATCTGCGCTGTCTACAGTAATCGCACGTTTTGCTCTTTACTATTTCTTATGACCAACAACTCCTGAAATAAACACAAGAAGAAGTTTCTCAATAATATCCGGCTGTATTTCCTCCTGTGTATGATTTACAATTTTTCAACGAGAAACTGCAAGAAAGGAGATTACATGTAACATTCCTTTCTGCACTTTCAATAAATCGATATTTTGTGAGTGTCTGTCTCTGGAATTTTTAGAATGGCACTACACCACAAGATTTGCCACAATACATACACAAAAATGAGTCCGAAGTGTGGCTGAATTTGGAGATAATTTGTTTCCATCTTTCGCGACATTTTCTCAACGACCAACAACATTTGGTATGTTAAGCTCTGCTTGATACAATATCAAACACTGCAAGTGAATAAATAAAGATTTTGTGTAGTCTTATGCAAAACTGGGGAAATAAATTCTGTGGTAATGATGTCTTTAGAGTATAACAAATTTTTTCAAAGGATACCCATTCCAAAACAAACTTGACGTGTTCCAGTGGCTGCGACAAATTATTTTAAAATGTGTGCGTGACATTTTCGAATATGCCTTTCGCCGTATTAACGAGAATTTTTTCTAGTACTCAGAAAGTCGTTCCAAAGGGAGTAGGGGCTATTTATTTTCACCTCATAAAATAAATTAAGTTTGTTTTGAATCCAGAGACGCAGATGATCAAAGGACTGCGAATTCTTATCTCATCATTAGCATGGCTTTCGACTCTAATGCAGCCGATTGGATCGTGGTGATGATAGAACTATCGGCCCCAATTTTTGTGCCGGCAGCGGGAACTGACGGGGCTTCAGTCAAAACTGAGACAAGTTACATCTGACCCTTCTCTCACTGCACAAGCGTACGTTAGCGATCTGGGTTACGGAAGCAGGCATATTCTAAGGAAGTTTTTTTTTTTTTTTCCTTCCCTTTTCGATTGGGCTGTCAGTCTTCTGACTGGTTTGATGCAGCCCGCCATGAAATCCTCTCTTGTGTCAAACTCTTCAGCTCAGAGTAGCACTTGCACCTAAAATCTTCCATTATTTGTTAGATACATTCCAATCTCTGTCTTCCCCTACAGTTTTCACCGTCTACAGCTCCGTCAAGTATCAGGGTCATGTTCCTCTCCTCGCCGATTCTGCGTAGAACCTCCTAAATTTCTGTCTTATCATCCATATAATTTTCAATATCCTCTATAGCACTACGACACGAACGCTTGGATTCTCTTCTTATTCGGTTTTCCAGCAGCCCATAATTAACTTCCATACAGTGCTATGCTCCAAGCGTGCATTCTCAGAAATTTCTTCCTTGAATTTAAGGCACTGTTTGGGCGTAGTAGACATTTTTTGTCCAGGAACGACCTATTTGCCAGTACTAGATTTTTTTGTGACCTCCTTGCTTCGTCAGTCACATGTTATCTTCCTCTCAAGGTGGCAGACTTCCCTCACTTCGCCTACTTCGTCGTCCCTAGCTATAATGTGAAGTTTACAGCCAATTTCATTTCTGCTATTTCTGATTACTTTTGTACACTTTAAGAAGAAAAAAAAAAGAAAAAGAAAAGACGCACCACGAAGGAATTATCTGAATGGGACGGAAAACGGTATATGTGATGTACATGCACAGACAAACAAAAAGTTAAATTTCAGAGAAATTAGATGATTCATTCAAGAGAAAGAACTTCACAAATTGAGTAAGTCAAAAACGTGTTGGTCTACCTCTGGCCCTTATCCAAGCAGTTATTCGGCTTGGCATTCATTGATGGAGTTGTCAGATGCCTTCTAAAGGAAATCGTGCCAAATTCTGTACAAGTGGCGCGTCACATCGTCAAAATCCCGAGCTGGTCGGAGGGCCCTTCCCATAATGATCCAAACGCTCTCAATAGGGGCGAGATCCGGCGCCCTTGCAGGCCATCGTGGCGTTTGGCACGCACGAAGACAAGCAGTAGAAACTCTCGCAGTGTGCGAGCAGGCATTATCTTGCTGAAATGTAATACTGGTATGGCTTGCCGTGAGGGGCAACAAAACGGTGCTGTAAGGGTGCCGTAGATGACAAACAAAGTGGTCATGCCATGAAAATAAAGGGCACCCTAGACCATCCCTCCTGGTTGTAGGGCTGTACGGCGGGCGAGTCAGGTTGACATCCCATTGCTGTCCGGCACCGCTCCAGACACATCTTCACTGGCCATCGGGACTCATTTTGAAGCGCGACTCATCACTGAAGACAGTTCTACTCCAGACAATGAGATTCTAGGCTCAAGACGTGTCTGGAGACGTCCCGGACAGCGGTTTAATCACGAACGGTGCACACCTTGTGCCTTCCTCCTACTGGCCAAATACACTTAATGACAATTTCTACTACCATGAAGATCACAACTGGCTACCTCTGCCACAGTGGTGTAATATTAGTTACCGTATTGTCCATGTGTACGGTCTGTCTCTAATAATCACACTCCTGGCCATTAAAACTGCAACAATGGGATGACGGCGTGCAACAAACGTCAAATTATCATGAAGTGTACAGCGTGCAAGGCTATGCAAATTATTAGCAGTTCAACGCATATGCACAAAGCAGTACCGTAATAATGTCATCTACATTTTGTATACAAGTAAAGATTACGCAGCAGATTTCTCACTCAGAAATCGCATTTGACTCTTTTTTTTGTGAGAAGGTCATTTTCAGACCGCAGTTTACCGTCCCAGTATATTGTTGCCCGTGTTTGTTGAGATTACATGACAGTCATGCGAATATGGAATCGATTGGTATTGGAGGGCTATATTCGGTGGCACGCAAGATCTCAGCGTCCCCGCAAGACTAGCACACGAGAGATTGGAAGTATTGTTCACTCAGCCGTACGGGATCGTACAGCCACATCACGTCTCATACCTTGGTCACTGAACAGATTTGTATGCAACAAGATAAATATCCACATGGGCAGTGTTACAACGTGTGGAGCAACACGGTTTCTCGGCACAGGGGACATTACTGTGACTTTGTCTGACGCAGCAATACACGGAGTTGACCCAACGCCAACAATGGATACAGTATGTCCCAGACAAGACCCGGTTCTGTTGTTTTCTACATTAAAAAAATGTTCAAATGTGTGTGAAATCTTATGGGACTTAACTGCTAAGGTCATCAGTCCCTAAGCTTACACACTACTTACCCTAAATTATCCTAAGGACAAACATACACACACACACACATGCCCGAGGGAGGACTCGAACCTTCGCCGGGACCAGCCGCACAGTCTATGACTGCAGCGCCTTAGACCGCTTTTTTTAAATTTTTTATTTTTTTAAATCTCACTTTTGTTCGTTTTAGTTCGTTGAATCTGCACGGGGCGGACGTCGGAAGACACCCGTTTCAGTTCGCCGTTGATCCATTAACTCAGTTTCTTTATTACAGAGGGCAGCTAAACCTCTGACCGAACACGCTGAGCTACCATGCTAGCGCTCGGCTAATCCCGCGCGGCTTTTCTACATCAATAGCCAGCGAATACTAAAGCTTAATGAATTTAACACCAAACTCAACCTATAATTTATGGTCCTATGGGCAATGTGAATGTGAATGCACTGTAAAGTGTAATGTGTCTTGTTCTTATAACGTACCCCTGTTGGCACGCAAGTGCCTGAAACTTCTGGTGTATGTTTTTAAATTGACCTGGTTTTAAAATAGAGCCAATTGTGTTTCAATAAATAATTTTTAATTGAGTTTTATTCTGATAATCAAGAATAATATTATATTTTTTCAACATTTATTTGCGGTTTAAACAGCAAAAGGTACAAACTACTGTTAGTTTTACGGAGCAGTTAACACGAAGATCGATCACCAAATGGTTAGAGACTGCCTTTTAAGTAGCGCCTTTGTTAGCTACTTTTAGGAATGTTTTTGTACGTTGTATTTAATGTTTTCCAAATATCAGCCAACACTGTACGCACAAGGCCAGTAAATTCTGTAATGTAAACTACATACGTATAGAGGGCTCTGCACACCATTATGACGTATACCGAGGTTAGCTGTGTAATATTTGTAAACAGCGACCTCGGTGTGAACTGAAATACTGACGTGGATAGTCTAGTAGGGGCTATTTGTATAGACAAGTATTAATGATAATTGACTGGCATCTTACCGGTTATTTACTTTATAATTTACTTATGTACAAAGCTTATACAACCACAGTATCCAGTCACATCGCGGACCGCGGTGGCCGAGCGGCTCTAGGCGCTTCAGTCCGGAACAGCGCCACTCCTACGGTCGCAGGTTCGAATCCTGCCTCGGGCATGGATGTGTGTGATGTCCTTAGGTTAGTTAGGGTTAAATAGTTCTGAGTTCTTGGGAACTGATGACCTCAGATGTTAAGTCCCGTAGTGCTCAGAGCCATTTGAACCATTTTAAACCAGTCACATCAATGTGACCACCAGTCAAAAGCCTGGTACCACTTTTGCAGCGCGAGATGTGCGGGAAGAGAGTCAGTGGGGTTGTGTAAGGTCCCCGACACGGATGTGGAGCCATGCCGACTCCAGTGCTGTGGCCAGCTGCGCTAGGTTTCTCGGTTGAGGATCCATAGCGCGAACGCCCCGATCGTAGTAGTCCCATAGATTTTCGATTTGGCTTAAAGCCGTGGAGTTTGGTGGGCGGGGGAGTACAGTACACTCATCCTGGTGCTCTTCGGACCACGCACGTACATGCGAATTTTGTGACATGTTGCATTGTCCTGCTGATAGATGCCATCGTGCCGAAACAAACTGCATGCAACGATGGATATGGTCCGCAACGTTATATGCACTATGGTGTTGATCCATTATGGCTTACCAAATGACGAGATCACCCTGAGAATGCCACGGAAACATTCTCCAGAGCATAACACTCTCTCCTCCGTCCTGGACTCTTTGCTTTCAGGCGTTTAACGCCGTACACGCTGAAGGGCATCTGTCTGACGGAGCAGACAACCTGATTCTTATGAAAAGGCCACCTGTCGCCACTCAGCTGACGACCAGCTGTGATACTAGCGTGCAACTTCTAGCCTTCGTCACAGATAAATAAAATGTAAATGTCGTGTGACCAGGGCTCCCGTCGGGTAGACGTTCGCCGGGTGCAAGTCTTTCGATTTCACGCCACTTCGGCGATTTGCGCGTCGATTCGTTACCGATGAACAGCAGTGTGGGTGCCTGAACCTGGCGTCTGCCGTGGAGGCCCTATGTAGCAACGTTTACTGAACGGCCGTTGAGGAAATGCTGTTGGTAGCACAGTTAACACGTCCTGGTGCTCTTCACACTACGCTCGTATACTACGAGCTGTGTGACACGCTGCATTGTCCTTCTGGTGGATGCTATCACGCCGAGGAAAAAAGAAACTGCATGTATGGATGGAAATGGTCCCCAAGGATAGATGCATACTTGTGTTGATCTTTTGTGCCTCCCAGAATGTTTTCAGATGTTTCATACCGTACTCGCCTACGGCAATCTATCCGACGGACCAAAAAACGTGATTCATCTGAACAGGCCACCTGTCGCCACTCAGTCGACATCCAGTTTTGGTACTGGCGTGCAAATTCCAGCCTTCATCGATGATGAACGGCAGTCACCATGGGTGCATGAACAAGGCATCTGCTGAGGAGTCTTGTACGCAGCAACGTTCGTTGAACTCTCGTCGAGGAGACACTGTTATCAGCTCCTTAGTTCATCTGGGCGGCCAGTTGCTCAACAGTTGGACGTCTGTTAGTCCGTACACATCTCTTGTAACCGTCGTTCACCCCTATCATCTCCTATCCTCCCGTGGTCCACCTCAGCTGCCTCGGCACCTGTTTTTGGATAGCGCCATTTTGCCATGCACAGTGTACTTTATCCACAGGAGCACGTAAACTTAGCCGTTTCGGAAATGCTTCCACCCTCGTCCCGAATGGCAATGATCATGCCCTTTTGGACGTCAAATAAATCACTCCGTTTCCACATTTCAACAGCGACTGCACTGTTTTCCGTGTCCCTCGTCACGCTTTATACACCCTCCTCTGCTAGTGCAGCAACCTGCCGTCTGCGAGTGGTTATTACAAGTTGACGTCGAACGTAGACGGTGGTCACATTAATGTGATTGGATCGTGTGTAATATGTTTTGATTCGTGTTCATGTCTTGTTGCAATTTATTTTTATAAGTTTTTAGCACTGCTGATAACCACACAGTGGTTGAAATCTATATCTGTAATAAATCGATTATTAGCGACTGATTGCTGTACATTTTCTCAGTTTTAAATAAACGCAGTCTCTGAGCGCATCCCTTCCATATGGAATTAAACCTTATTTCTAACGTAATAAGGCCAGTGTGTGTGCTTCATCGTCGAGATCTTCGTGACGTTATTTTCCAATGTCATAAAGGAAGACCGCATGTTTATCGTGCTGTCCTGATGTACCTCGCTACAGGGGGTGGGCGAATGTTGTCATGGCCAGCGCGTTCTCTTGGCCTTTCACCAACTGAAAAAATCTGGTCTTGGATTTTCTAGTGTCTAGCACGCTACCACTTGCCAGCCACTACAGTTGAACAATAGCATCGAGCTGAAGCAAATGAAATGATTTACTCGTATATGTGATGGAGTTGCAGTTCGACTCGATATCCGGCCATGCTAGAGTCATTGTCGCTGCCTCTTTGCACCCGATATATATACCTTCAAATCATCTACCAATTGTCCGCCCCCGGTAGCTGAGTGGTCAGCGCGACAGAATGTCAATCTCAAGGGTCTGGGTTCGATTCCCGGCTAGGACGGAGATTTTCTCCGCTGAGGGACTGGGCGTTGGGTTGTCCTAATCATTATCACTTCATCCCCATCGACGCGCAAGTCGCCGAAGTGGCGTCAAATCGAAAGACTTGCACCCGGCCAACGGTCTATCCGATGGGAGGCCCCAGTCACACGACATTTACATTTATCTACCAATTTAATTATGTTTTCTTCCTATTATATTGGCGGTAGTGGTCTTGCGGGTAGAGCACTATATTGGGGCCCTCATGGTTCTAGGTTCAATCCTGTATAGGGCCGGGAATTTTTTCCTCGTTCCAGCCCTTCTAGGACGGCCCCAGGTCCACTCAGCCTAGTATCAAATGAGCACCGGGGATCTTTCCCGCGGGTAAAAGGTGGCTGGGTGGAGGGATGGGAAGAACCGACCGGTTAAAACCGATACCGGTATTTTAGTTATGAATAACTGGTACCTTTCGGTATTTGTTTGATCTCTGTTATAAAGGTATTTTAATTTTTTGCTGTAACTTGGTATATAACTAATATATTAATTTGCCATAGCAATGATGTTAAAATTTTTGGTTTTTCATTTTTTTAATGAATTTGACGGGAAGTTCTGTTGCTTCTGAAAGATTGGTATCGTCTTTGAATGATATTGATGAAAAGAGTCAACTTGCAGATCAACACATGATAGAACGATTATTTATGAACCGAATGGACCATAAATATTGGCCACTATATTGATTCATTATTGAAATTTTAACTATTGACGTTTAATTGTTCCTGGTAAATGCTATATTTTGTCTACTACCTAAATTGTTCATTCGAATTTTTTGAATGAGCAATTTTGGTTTTGTCAATAAAAAATTCAAATTCCCATGAAAAATTAAAGATATATATTTAACTTATACGGGTTTTTGATACGAAATAATCAAAGAGAAAGAACGCTATAAATTTTAGAAAAAAGTTTATTATTTGTCTGTCATTTCCATGAAATATTAAAAGAGAAAGGAAGCTATGGCAACAATAATTAATTAAAAACCTAACAATTCATTCTAGTGTACAATAAAAAGAAAGCAACTGATCTGCTGCCTGTGTCTACATAATATGACTTTATCTGCTTGTAACCCTTGGAAACGCCAAACCCAAAGCGAAAAACATAGTTCTCCAACCTCAGTTTTCAGCCTTTAGCGCTGACTATTCGTAAAGACGAAATAGTGATATTATCTTTGATTACAACATGATTTTTAGCAGAGATTTGAAAAAAAATTAGAATCAGCAGGAGAATGCTATGGGTTTCTTTGTAGTATTCATCTCCTCACTACTTTCGAGAAAAGGGCGAACGATGATCGGACTAATTTTTCTTTTATTTACCAATTTATTTGGTGTTTTGTTTCTGTGTGTCTTGGAACTTATAGTGTAAAAGTCTAAGCGAGTCTTAGAATTTTTCTGGGTTTATTCGATGTCTGCGTTTATTTTTGGAAATATTAGCAATAAAAAACAGAAAACTGGTTATAAAATTATAAATAATGTAGCAACCAGTCGCGGAATCATAATTTATTTGTCTTGTTGCAAATCGATTTCGACTGATATCTTTATAATTTTATATTCCACGGTCGCTGCACAGAAAGGGAACCTTATGGAGCCCAACATTAAAAAAAAAAAAAAAAAAAAACTGGTTATTTCAGAAACGGTTACTTTGAACGGTTTCAACAGCCGTGTTAAAATGGAAATGAAAAAACCGGTAGAACCGTAAACCGGTTGTTTCAGTGATAACTGCCACCCCTAACTGGGGCGATGGGCCAGCACCCTCTTCGTGCTAGTGTCGCGGCGAAGAAAGTATGAACTCTGCGTACGTACAATCAGGTCAATAGCCCGGTCACGGGTTTGTGCCGCTGACGTCCTGTCGTACCGTATAAGCACAACAAGTAAAATTCGTTACTTATAACACATCACGGTGTTATAATTTTAATGACAAGCAACGTTTCTCGAGGTTGTGCTAAGAGGCAAGGCAGGTAGTGTCATTCGAGACATCACGCTTAGGAGTCATACACAGTTGACACAGTGACGTTCCAGGAACGCAGCGTCACAGTAAGACGACGTTATTTGGCCAAAAATTGCCAAAGTGGACGGGCAGCCTTTGTGGAGCGCTGACACGTTACAGCAGAGTAAACACCGGTCAGCTACGCACAGCGGCGGATCACGCGTAGCGGGGAGGAAAGGTCAGCGCGCAAGGCGGAGGCGGGCGAGGAGGCGTTGGCGGCCTAAAAGCCCGGCACTGTCACAAGACTCCCACACGAGCAGGGTCCGCCGAACGTGCGGAACACAAGGGGCAGTAGGAAAACCTCCTAAAATACACTGCTCTGCAAAACGCAAGGATGAGATAGATGTGCTTGCTGCGGAGGATGGCCACGCAAACAAACTTATTATAACGTATTAACAACTTGTTGGAAATGAATGAAAGTCTGGAAGCATGTTGCCAGGGGTGAGATGACTGAGCATCACATGGCGTGAGGTCGGCGTGACTATAGCACAAAATGGGGCTGACCCTGCAACACGAGGCAGTTAAAGAAACTGGAAAAAGACAGTGGGTGACAATAGAACATGGCCCAGAGACAGAATCTGGATGACTTCACACGGCGAAGAATCATCGGGAAATCTGAAGAAGGATGAGGTGTGACGAGTGTAGCCCAGGAGTTTGGTAATGCTCACAGTATTGTTTCACGTGCATGGTGAGCGTTCCGAACCACAGGTCGATCAGCAGCTAAATTGTGCAACACAGTAATGGACATATGTCAAACAGCGGGTGCAATTGCAACCACATGTAACAGGACTGCAAGGCACGCAGTCTGGTGAGTCGCAGTGGTACGGCGACCGCATGGGGGTGGTCACTTTGCCAGACGACCTATACTTTGTGCTCCGTTGACACCGGCACTGTTCGGAATGGTGCCAAGAGCACAGGGACTGCACCAACGAGGGGTCGAGTCGTGAGTTCTTCTTGGATAAGAGCAGATTCAGTCTGAGTAACTATTCTGCAAGTAGCTTATTATGGCATGAGGTGGGAACACGTAATACACACAACAACATCGATTTGGTGGTCCAAGTATCATGGTGTAGGAAGGCACAATGTTGCACCAGGATACTGACCTCCAAATATTTCAAGACGGTACACTCAGCGGTCAACATTGTTGTGTCATTTCATGGGTGCATTAGGCCCGAACTTCATTTTTATGGGTGACAATTCGCTACCGTATCGGAGAGCACAGGTGAAGGAACTTTTGAAACGAGAGGATATTCGACGAATGGACTGGTCTACCCGTTGCCCCCGACTTAGATCCCACGAAGCACGTGTTGTATGCGTTGGAGAGACGTATCGCCGGCCAGTGTGGCCGAGCGGTTCTAGGCGCTTCAGTCCGGAACCGCGCGACCGCTACGGTCGCAGGTTCGAATCCTGCCTTGGGGGTGGATGTGTGTGTGATGTCCTTAGGTTAGTTAGGTTTAAGTAGTTCTAAGTTCTACGGGACTGATGACCTCAGATGTTAAGTCCCATAGTGCTCAGAGCCATTTGAACGATTTTGAAGAGACGTATCGCAGGACCTCCACAGGCACCAACGTCCATCCGGCAGCTATCAACCACGCTGGTGGAGAAATGGAACCCCCCACCACAAGGACTCCTTACCAAACTTGTGGCCAGCATGGGACCACACTGAAGGGAATGCACTGCCCTCGGTGGTTATCACACTCCCTAGTAAGAACCATGTCCCGCCTTTTGTAATGCCCATGTGCTGATCATAAATCGCGGTGGCTTTAGTGTAATTAATGTCTTTAAATAAAGGATTGGGTTGGGTTGTTTGAGGAAGGAGACCAGACAGCGAGGTCATCGGTCTCATCGGATTAGGGAAGGATGGGGAAGGAAGTCGGCCGTGCCCTTTCAGAGGAACCATCCCGGCATTTGCCTGGAGTGATTTAGGGAAATCACGGAAAACCTAAATCAGGATGGTCGGACACGGGATTGGAGCGTCGTCCTCCCTTTAAATAAAGGTGTCATTTCTTTTCCTCTCTTTGCGTATTTCTCTCAGTCAACTTTTGTACTATATTGTGGCAGTTCTTTCTCTGTATGGCCCAAGTTTGATCGAGATAAGTTTCTGGCAGTAGTTGACAACATCTGGAGGCTTCTGCAGTTCATGAATCCGTCTCCACCAGCGTCGTAAAAGTACCGTAGGCTACCGTATAATATCACAAGTAAGCGTAGACTACGGAAGCTTTCCTAGTAGCCTTGCTCAGTTACGTTCGTAACTACATTACCAGTATGTAGATATTGTCTGATACCTATCGATTAATTAGTTCGCGTATGTGATCAGTGTCTTATCAGATTCCACTAGAAACTGGAACCGTCTAGAAACTGGGTGAGGGTATGTAAAGGGTGGCGTAACACACGAAACATTTTTGTTCTACGTAGTTATCCTCCTGACTGTTACTTAAAAATAAACAATATTTTACCAAAATTAAAACTGTCAATGTTTAATTCAGGTTGAAAATTGGTGATCTGTAACGTGAAACACTGATTTTGAAGCAAAAATAAAAGCAATACATATTTATCGTAAAGCGCCAGAAAACGCAATTTCTTCAAAAAAAAAAAAAAAAAGATAAATTGAAGAAAAACCGCAAAACAAAAATTTGTCAAACATAGCTTCAGTGCTTCGTCGAGATTATACAAAACATGTTTCTGTTATTCATAAACAACTATCAAGAGTATCAGTAACAACAGGAAACACTTGCCTTCGATCATGATGTAGAGCGTTATACTGAGTACAACATAACAATAATTATACAGACCTTTTTATGTTTATGCATGTAAAATGTATTTGCATCAAAGGTAATTGCTTGCATAAAAGCGCAGAAGCTACGCAATCAACAAATTTTTTTTGCTTACCAAACGCAATTTATATTTTGTAAGGATATAAAATACACAAGGGACTAACACTGAACAACACGCGTTTGTAACTATGTGCAAAAAAAAAAAATAATAAAATAAAATAAAATAAAATAAAATAAATGAGAAGTCTTCGTCTCCCACTATCTCACACACACATTCGTTTATGTTTTTTTCCCTCCCTATGTTACCACTGCTACTGATAATCCTATCATTTACTACGCCATTTATATACTGTGCCAAAACTACTGAACCGTAGTTTTGGAACAGCGCAACTCTTGGTCTCCACACATCAACTTTAGATTACGGTCTGAAGATGGTTTGCCTTTTGGTTGAGCTGGTCACCAATAAATGCGACTTTTGCAATGTAGACTGTTTTTCTAAATAAAATTGTGAAAATTAATTGCTGGTTTTTACAAAATGTTTTCGAAAATGTTAAAGTCTTTCTTTAATTTTATGGTGATGAATCTAAAGTCGTCAGCCTAGTACATTCTGCTTATTTTCTTGAATTATCCAAAAATATTTCACAGATATGACTGAAATATGTGACATCTTGTTGAAATATACATAAGAAGTTTATATATGCTCTCAATTCTCCCATAAGTAACTTTGCGTGTGTCTGAGCTAGGTAGATATATTCATCGACTTGTGTCTTAAAAAAAAATAATCTCTTTCCTCACTGGTACCACTTTCAATATTTGTACATCTCTACGATACTTTGGATGATTTAAACTTTTGGACGATTTGCTGGTTTAATTTAATTCTTGACTACCAGTCAGTATCATCCATTTATATGATTAATACATATGATAATTATTCCAATCCAGTGCAAAGACTTCAACAAAATATGATAACACATAATAAACACATAAGAGGTGTGTTTAAGAAAGTAAGGTTTCATACTAATTTCAGATACCTATAATTAATTAAAATAACAGACTGCAGTATTGTGCTGGTACAATAACTGCAACATCAGTTATACAGAATGATTTCCAGTTCCGAAATAAATTAATTTTGACAAATTAACTGAATATTTCTGTCATTGAAAACAAATCGTCATGGACAATTGTAGTTGAGAGTAATCTAAAAGTGGATTTAAATATTGTAAAGAGTACAGAAACTGTTAGAATTTTGCAGAGCAGGTATTGCACCTAACGCGAACGTTAGTGCAAAGAATGTTCCTCAAGAATTTGCCTTGGCTGATGACATATTGAAGGCCAGTTCTGATAAATGATCGCACGAAGATTTCCTCTATGAAATTTTTAATTTGGTTCACCCCCAAAAGTTACATTAAACTTTTGATTAACTTATACAATTTAAGTACATTCCTCAATAGAAGAAAGACATTGGTATAAGGCAAATTACTTTCATAAACAATCACATGTTTTATATTGTCAGTATGACATGTAGCATGGGTATTGTAGCTACACAAAACACTAATATGAAGCTACTCTTTCCCATATTCTTTATATTCAATAGAATTTCTGTAAAATCTTTTATATGTACAATGCTGATTGAGCGGCACTCCCATCATCTTTGTCAGATATGTTCGTCGAAATGACTCAACATTTCCGTGTGTGTCACTCCCATTATCTTTTCTTTTGAAAACAGACACGAAAAAAATCAACTCGTCCTCATATGCACACAAGTATGAAGCAAATTCCATTTACATTATATAATAAGCAAATACACTAGGTTTCACAAACGAAGGCAAATCACATAACTAACAACTCCAAATGTTATAAGCTAAGAAGACAAAGTTTTGAGTTATCGCTATTTATGTGATTTGCATTAATTTATGAAAACCGGTATTGTAGCTATGATATTGAATGAGGTGACACAGAGCTAAGGTACTGGACATATACTGGAAGGAGCATGATTGAGATCCCCGATGCACTATACCATTTTAGATTTCCTGTTGCTTACCTATATCATTTCATGAAAATACTATGACTGTTCTATAAAAACTGAATGACCATTTCCTTTCCATCATCTGTTTCCAACTAAGAAAGAGTTCCCTCTGTATCAATCTCGACCACAGCGATGTCACGTGACCAGTCAGGCCAAGGAAAACCAATAGCATTTGGGAAGAGAAGACTACTTGAATGGTCGTTGTAATATTTGGAGGAGCGTCATTCTACAGAAATACAGCTCCAATAATGCATTAAAGGCTGTTAACCTTCTCCGCAGCAGTGGTTGCTGTTGAGATTACCCGCAATGTGGGACAGTTAGTAACATCTGCCTCATCTTATGTTGTCCCAGTCCATAAGATCATGTGTTCCTACGTTATAACATTGAAGAATGCTCTCTAACAAGAGGATCGCGCATACTCGTCATGGTCGATTTCGTTCAAATTTTGGTATAAGCAGAACTTGGCCAGAAACGAACGTAATAGATGTGTGAGCTCGAGGTGGCCAAGCTTTTAGAAAGCGTGAGCGAGACGTGAGCCATTTACGTTAGCACAGCTACAAGGCAGTGGTTGTCGCAGCGGAAAGACTACAGAACGGTAATACGATTGTCGTGGGGGCGAGTATACAGAAACGTTCTTTTCACTTTCAATGTTCACGTTACTTACACTCCAAATATATCGGAAATGAATAACGTAACTCACTCGTATACAACGCAGTACGCTATAACACTTCCTGGTAAGTTATCGGCAACGGCCTACACGAGAGCACTGGCTCTTTTGGACCGAGGATTGAAAAAGTGGTGGATGAGTATGCAGCAAAATGTAGGAATGTCGTCAGTACTTGTTAAAACTGTGGGACACTTACAACACCCACTTATAAATTGTTTTGAATGATATGATAAAGCCCTACGTGTAGGAGAACAAATTTCTTCTGTTAACTGACTCGTGGGAAAGGCAAGTAAATCCTCAATTATAAGACGATATTTTTGAAGATGAACAATGACTGCCATCGTGCAATATTAAAATGACTCGTCCCAAACGCATTCCGCTAGTGTCCTGCGATGTCTATTTTTATTGTCAGTTAAAGAATTTGATCAAAGAGCTTCAAAACTGCTCTTATCCCATCGAGAAAGGAAAAGAAATCACATCTCAAGAAGACTGCATCAAGACACATTCAACTGTACGTCAGCAGCTATCCTCGCCAATATTTGGCGAAATAATGAGTTATGTGTGGTTTTCTGCCAACTGTGCGATGAGAACGAACTTTTTATGACTGAAAACCAAGTTCGTTTTTCTATACAAACTTTACAACAGACATGTAATTGTAAAAATGTGACGTTTATAACGTGTGCAAGATACCAAGAACATTACTGCTTCCTCTGCTTTTACGATGAATATTACCCCAGCACGTGTAAGTCATAACGGTAAAACAATAAAAGTATCTAATTTTACGGACGGAGTTCTCGTGTACACCTTATAATCCCGTCCAGAAAATTTATATCCAATCCCAGATTTTCCTTTATTTTTTCTTTTCACTAATTTTATGAAAATATTAATAGATACGATGTATTTAACATTTTTTCGTTTTATTTGCAGTGAAAAATCCGCAGAGAGACTCGACCCCACGACCCTTGGACTAGCATTCTACACTCTTTCCTCGGAGGCAGCTGGTGTGTAGAAACTACGCTAGCATAAATGACTGTAGCCTCGCCAAAAATGCTATTTTCTCTCAGCGTTTGGTCATCTGGAATTTCCACTTTTGTCACTTTTATTTCTGGCTAAGCCCTGCATGTACAATAAATCTGGACGAAATCGGTGATGACGTGTAGGTGCAGTCCCCTTATAAAAGTGCATTTACACCTGTGCGACTTGCGACCAGTCGCTGTGTGTCTGTAGCTTGCCCCTCGCTGATGTAGAGGTGCCAGTGTGAACACAGGTGTGAATGGAATCAGTTCCACGCACATGTTGAGCAACAGACATGCAACATACACGCGCTCCTCTGCTTGCGTGTAGGGCAAGCACAGCGGCACGGTGCCTAGGCGCAAGGCGCACAGGTGTAAATGCACCTTAAAGATGGGACGTGGATTGCACCTCAAGAATACTAGCCCATGCGTCACTGCGTGTATTGAATAGCTCATTGTAGCAGGAGACGCCTTCGCTGTTGTGTCACGTGTATTCTGCGCAAGAAAGGTCACTGGCATACCTTCGAAGTGTCTATCATGACATGCTAACGTCCCATTAACCACTTCCGGTTCAAAAATGGTTCAAATGGCTCTGAGCACTATGGGACTTAACTTCTGAGGCCATTAGTCCCCTAGAACTTAGAACTACTTAAACCCCCTTCTAACCTAAGGACATCACACAAATCTATGCCCGAGGCAGGATTCGAACCTGCGACCGAAGCGGTCGCGCAGTTCCAGACTGTAGCGCCTAGAACCGCTGGGCCACCCCGGCCGGCTGACCACTTCCGAGTTTATGACTGCTTGTGTGCTATTCGCTAACCTCATCGAGACAGATATTACTGTAGGTACTTTATACGTTGTGTGATACGTAAGTTCAATCTAGGATTAACAACTTTCTCTAAATAACGGCAATTCTTCCCCGTCTAACTCCGTAACATTAACAGTTCTTGTAGCTTTCGTTGTCGTTCCCAAACTGAACAGTGTGTTTTGCTGAGTTTTCTTCATGCCTTGACCAGTCAGGCTTTTCCTATCCTGTTAGAGAATGGTGTTGGAGTAATGACTGTCTCTGTAGCTCTGTACGTGCCTTAACCTCTCTCATTTTACACGCTGCGGTCTGTATAAGTTATAAGTTATAAGTTATAACTGAGATACAGAATGTTGACGAAAGCCCGGACGACAGGTCTGCTCGGACGACTGTAAGCCTTGGTTACCATTTCACCTTTAAATAAAAGAGTCGTTGACGCAAAGTAAGCCTTATTACGAAAGGGTGTAATTGCCTTTGCCATTATACTGAAGGTCAAAAGCGCTTACTGCAAAGCTGGTCACCTGGCATACAGTTCGGCATGTCGTCAATACACTGAATGGGTCTAACGGAAAGTAAGTCTCGCGTTCCCTTAGTATGTAAAATAACCGTTCCAAGTTAACTATTCAGAACATTTGTTTTTACACATTCGCCATGTAAATGGAACAGTTTTTTTGTTCCAACAGCAGCATTTAGGTTGTAAAACCTGATTAAAGGTGTTCTTCCATTTCGAGTATGAGCACAATAACATTTAAGTCGCTTCCACAATAAGGTTTTTGCAACCTTTTCACTAGGATTTGTAGGGGTGACAACGCGCTCGCCGAACGACTTTCTATGATCTGTATTCGACACAAATGATAAAAGGAGCAACTCATGAGAGGGTCTATCACTTGACTAAATGCCGGCCGGTGTGACCGTGCGGTTCTAGACGCTTCAGTCTGGAACCGCGTGACCGCTACGGTCGCAGGTTTGAATCCTGCCTCGGGCATGGATGTGTGTGATGTCCTTAGGTTAGTTACGTTTAAGTAGTTCTAAGTTCTAGGGGACTGATGACCACAGACGTTAAGTCCCATAGTGCTCAGAGAGCCACTTGACTAAATTTGATGTTTCACCGGGCCAAGTGACGCAGTCGTAAGATACTGGCTTCGTATCCCAGAGGACGGAAGTTCCAATCCTCGTCCAGGTATCCTGATTTATGTTTTCCGAGATTTCCTTACATCGTTTAAGTCTAATACCGCGACTGTTCCTTTCAACTTTGCTATCCTGTTCATATTTGATCTTGTGCTCAGCTGCCGGCGGGACATAAAACCTTTACCTCCTTTCCCTGAATCTGATGCTTATAACCTAATTTCTGTTCATATTACTCAGTCTGAGTTGCAGTAATACGTACTTCCGAAAAGTAGAGTGAAAAGTGAGGTGCCTGTCTCTTAAACGACCGTATGTGAACAGAGGTCCAGAATTTCCTTCTAAATGTATCATATAATAAGGACGTCCACAGCACGGTTCTGTTAATCTGTCTATCACACGATGTAGCAATCGGGCACCTGTCACTCGCAGTAATTACATTGTTCCCGTCGCGATTCAATTGGTTACATAATAGGTTTTGATAGTTACAGAGACAAACGATGATGCAATAAGTAAAACCAATTACAGCCACAGAAGTCCTCTAGCTCGTAATAAAAGTGGAGATCCCCACGTGTCAGAGTGGATCGAAGGGAAAATCCAGCAGCCTTTAGCCAAGAAGACAGCGAAGCGCTCGGAAAATGTAGAATCGTCAGTTGTATAGTTCACACGTTCCATAAATTATCCGCGCCCTATACAAATACTGGCGTCATATCGAATGAGGATATTTAAGAAATTTCTTTCTTTACAGGTACGAAATGTACACTTACAGATGAGTGTCTTCAACAGCAAAAGAAACGTACAAACAGCAAAAATAACAGGGTGGCAAAAATAAAACTGAAATGCCCCAGAAAATGTTTGTAGTTTATTGCAGTTAGTGAACAATTGGTTCAAATGGCTCTGAGCACTACGGAACTTAACATCTGAGGTCATCAGTCCCCTAGAACTTAGAACTACTTAAACCTAAGTAACCTAAGGACATCACACACATCCATGCTCGAGGCAGGATTCGAACCTGCGACCGTAGCGGTCGCGCGGTTCCAAACTGTAGCGCCTAGAACCGCTCGGCCACCTCGGCCGGCACTGGCTCAGTTAGTGAACAGAAGAAATACTATTGTAGAGAAGATACTGTAAATGTTCCATTATGTGAGAATTATTTCAGTACAGATAGCCCTTCAATGTTACCCATTAAACAAAATAATAGGATTTACCTAACTGTGAAACACGCATAGCAACTCAACCTAGAAGAGGGCATCAGTAGCGTTTCCGATGTCCTGGTGTAGCTGTTCCATTGTGTGAGGATTATTTTAGTACTGATAGCCCTTCAATTTTGTCCATTAATTAAAATCATAGGATGATAGGTCAGGCTATCTTGGGGGTCAGTAGATTTTCACTGCTTAATGTTATGCTTTCGGATGTTCAGGCGATTTGCTGATTCCACTTTTCTGCACGATATTTCGAAGAGCGGTCCAGTCGTATTCTTCCGATGCTGCAAGCAGTGTTATTACGCGTAATAAGACAAATCACAGCACCTGAAGAAGGTGACTGTGTGGGTTGTCGAATTATCTTCCAGTGAAATGGAATTAACAACTGGGCTGAATATCCAAAAGCACACCATTAATCAACATTTTCTCACTCGCTATGCGTAAACTATTAGTCCTTCAGAAAAAGTGAACAGGACATTTTTTTAGGAAATTTAATGTAATTAAGTTTTGTAGTGGGATAAGTTTTCGCTGGAGGCTACAGTTTTCGAGTTATTCAGGAAACAAGTATAAAAGTGTTCTTCAAACGTACCTCCATCCCTCACTCATCACAGTCCGGATTTCTACTGCGTTGTCTGTGGCACTCCCCCCATCAACGTACAAAAATTTCCAACTACACGAACTATTTCCGATATTCGATCTTTTTTCGTCTCTATTGACTGGGCTATTACGCCACCCGAATAGTCGGCTGTTTCGTTAACTTTATTAATTTCAACGTGCCGGCGAGGGTAATGAAAGGAAAAGACTTTTGTAAACCTTACGCTAAAAGTAATTACGTTGACAGTTCGATCCAAACTTAACCCTTACAAGCACAGTAGTTTCGAAGTCAGAATCCTGACGAATATAACGTTGTAACAGTTTATTTTATGCTGTTAAAATTCACTAAACTGTTAGGTAAAATTTACACGAAAGTCAATTTTACAATTTGTAAGTGCTCGACTGAGCCGGCGGGGCAATAAGGCCAGTCACTGAAGACAAAAAAGGTCGAATTTGGGAAATAGCTGGTGCAGTCGCATATTTTCGTACAGTGCCATGAACAACATACTAGAAGTCCAGACTGGTTGGGGCTGAGTGTGGGCGTAGATGTGGTTTTCAAGTCCCTTTTGTACGTTTTTCGTGAATAACTCGAAAACTACAGGCACTAGCGAAAACGTTGGCCGGTGCAAAATTTAACTGCATTAAGTTTCCTACAAAAAGAAAGGTCATGTTCATTTTTTTCTGTAGGACTAATAGGGAAACACGTAGCAAGCGAGAGAAAATGAAATTCTCGCGCGTGGTTTTTGAAGACCAGATAAAACATTGTGGGTTTTATAAAACTACAGCGACAGAAGCATCTGAATCACCCTGCATATATATTAAGCGTTTCTAGAGAAACTCTAGAGTGAATTCGGAAAACATTCTTTTTGTGGAAGCGTAGCATCTGTTCTGTGACTTTTCCTATTTAACAGTTTGCGGATTGGAGATGTGAAGCAGATATGTGGAATTATCCAGTATTTCATTCAGGCTAGCCAGTGACGCACACCCTCAGTCGGTAAGCCGAGGAGCACATTCGAACCACGTCTACCTCACTTCCGTGCTCCTCAATACAAGCACAGCTAAAGTTGTGCTCTATCAAAACGATGGTTCTGTAGTTTTGGTACAGTACATAAATGAAGTAGTAAATGGTAGGATTACCGGTAATGGTGGTAGCGTTGGTAGGGAGAGAAACATAGGTAACGTGAGAGTGAGACAGTGGAAGCCGAAGACTTCTCTATTTATTGATTGTTTATTTGTTTTGCACATAATTACAACTGCTCGTCGTTCAGTGTTAGTTCAGTGCGTATTTTATATCCTTACAAAATATAAATAGCCCTCCATGATTAGTAAAAATTACTTGAACGCGTAACTTCTCCGCTTTTATGCAATTACTTTTCCTGCAAATACAATTTATATGCATAAACATAAAAAATTGCATAGTCTGTTGAGTACGAAATAACAACAATAAGTATATATTATTGTTGTTATTTCGTACTCAACAGACTATTCCTCATCATAAGCAAAACTAAGCGTTTCCTGTTATTATCGATACGTGTGATCGTTGTTTACGAATAACCTAAGCATATTTTATATAAGCTCGAGGAAGTATTGAAGTGATGTTTGATAATTTTTTGTTTTGTGCTTTTTCTTTAATTTTATCATTTTTTATGAAATTGTGATTTCTAGCGCTACATGATAGATCTGTATTGCTTGTTATTTTTACGGAAAAATCCGTATGTTTCACGTTAAAAATCAACTATTTTCGAATAAAACCTGAATTAAACTTCGACAATTTCAGTTTCACTATAAATACTGTTGATTTTTAAGAAACAGACGGGATGATAACTAATTATAAGTAGAACAAAAATGTTCTGTAGGTTACGCAGTCCTTTGCATACCTTCACGCAGTTTCTAGACAATTCCGTTTTCTAGTGGGCTCTAGTAAGACACTGATTACATACGCAAACAAATCGACCAAAATGAGATAACGTCCGAGAGGCATGCAGCGCACCTAACGTACAGGTAGCGCAGTTACGAACTTAAGTGACCACAGCTACAAGGAAAACTATCGTAGTTCAAATGGCTCTGAGCACTACGGAACTTAACATCTGAGGTCATCAGTCCCCTAGAACTTAGAACTACTTAAACCTAACTAACCTAAGGACATCACACGCATCCATGCCCGAGGCAGGATTCGAACCTGCGACCGTAACGGTCGCGTGGTTCCAGACTGTAGCGCATAGAGCCGCTCGGCCACTCCGACCGGCAAACTACCGTAGTATACGCTTATTTATGATAGTCTATGGTAGTCTGCGGTAGTTTTATGGTTCTGAGCACAGAAGATTGAGGCAGGGAAATAAAACTCTATAAAACCAAGGTAGCTAATTCTAATACTAATGTATAATTTATTTTAACATTATATTTACAACGTTTTCTATTTCAGATTACCAGCAGAGAGTATTTAAATTCATTCACGCGTTTCAAGTTCGGAGTAATTCATACAATGTGTGTAACATCACTTCAATGTTGCTTGCAATATCGGTAGGTACTGGTAATTGCAACAGACCAATCAGTTATTAATCATCTCCTCTTTTAATCTTATTTCACAACTCACTATACCATTTCAAGCAGCACAATAACTATCTGTAATTTGTTAATCATTTTCCTGCAATATTATTGTGACGAATTTTAAATCACGGTTCTTGATATACATTCATTTATTTGCCAACACTTCTATGCCTATGGAACGACAAATAAATAAATACATCTACCGGTGAAATTTATTAGTTCAATATTAAAACATCTTTTTATTAGCTCTCTACATAATCAACATTCAGGCATAAATATTTAGCATTACTCTTAACGAGTTGATAAATTCCATCTGCATAACATTCTGTCACCTGAGATTCGAGTCAGCCCATAGCGAAACACGTTAGCCAGCTGAAAATACTAGAGATGGGCTGTCGGAAGAGATCAGCAAGAATTTCATGAGAAGAAAAAGTAAGAAACAATGAAATGTTAAATAGAATTGATGTGAAAGATGTGGCACACAAAGTACCCTCTGCCACACACCATAACATGGCTAGCGGAGGGTTGATGCACGCACAGAGAGATGTAAATCACTCGGAGCCAAGTCTAGACTGTAGGACGGATGTTACAAGACGTCCCATTTGAACTGACGCAACAGTTTTTTTTCCTTAAAAATGGTTCAAATGGCTCTGAGCACTATTGGACTTAACGTCTGAGGTCATCAGTCCCCTAGAACTACTTAAACCTAACTAACCTAAGGACATCACACGCATCGATGCCCGAGGCAGGATTAGAACCTGTGATCGTAGCGGTCGCGCGGTTCCAAACTGAAGCGCCTTTCTTGACAAGCAGAGTGTGGCTGAACGTTCTGGAACCCACTGAGCACAGAACTTGTGGTACCCTCATTGTTTGGTCCCGATCTGATGTAAAACACACTGGGACATCTGCGAACATTTGTCCGACAGTTGGGATATCGCAAAACATTGCTTTTCACTAAGTTTTTCGCCAATTTTCTGCACTGGTCCGTTAGTAGTTACAGACTGACGGTCACTTCTGTTTTCGTAATGAATATTATTAGTCCACTCACTCTAAAAGTAACGGCACCATTGACACATAACACC
Organism: Schistocerca cancellata; assembly: GCF_023864275.1. Lineage (NCBI taxonomy): Eukaryota > Metazoa > Arthropoda > Insecta > Orthoptera > Acrididae > Schistocerca > Schistocerca cancellata. The sequence goes on from NC_064629.1 coordinate 611,814,676, forward strand.
TTCTCTCATCATATTCAGCCCAATGCAGTACAATTTTTGCGACGAATGTCAACACGTCTCAAATTTACATAATTCCAACATTGTATTGGTAACAAACAGTATCAGCACCTCATTATATTTCTAATTTATTAATTAAAGTTTCCGTCAGAGTTGCAAATAATATTTTTATTTGTGACTAATTTCGAACACTTTCATCCATTCACAAACCCTTACCTACTTGAGAAGGTACAATGTTATTACCGAAACATGAAATGCAACATTTTCAAACAGTTTGTGTGCATAGATTACAGCAGTACAATAAATCTCTTACGACATACCTGCATTTGTAATGTTTCACTGTACATAATACGCCGGTTTTCCCATGTTCGAAACAAGTCACTAATAAAAATATTATTTGCAATTCTGACGGACATTTTAAATAATATATTACATCTCAAATTTTCTAAAGCTGAAAACTCTTTTATAGAATGGATTTCATATTTTCCGGAATTTTCTATTGCATGGCTCGTATTGAACCGAAATTGTACGCGAATGAAAAGCAGCGTATCCTTCTCGCTATTATAGCTCTAAGCACAGTGACCTGCCATGTAAGGCAGTGTGGCGACTGTTCCCATGCTTCCAGAAAACGGAAGTTGTTTTCCGGATACTCTTTGCAACACAAAAAGGTAAAGCAACACTTTCAACAAAGAAGCCATTTGGAGAAGTACAAAATGTCGTGATTTAAAATAAATAGTAACTGAACTTCCGAAAGAATAGCGGATCAGTTACGAAAAGATATAAACTGCGTTTAATTCTTTCATGGTAGACGTACTGACAATTCTTGGCAGAATATACTAGACATGATAGCGAACTTAATAATAAAATTAGTCTGTTCTCATTTCAATAGCGTTTCTACTTCGCCATTGTACATTTCGGAATCACAGCTTCATCATCAGGGCTTACATTGCTACGTGAATATTTTTATTACGATATCTACACATCAAAAACGTGTATCTTCGAGTTTTGCTGATATCTGTTGTATGTGACATCACAGTGAAGTAAATTCCACAAACAAAATTCGCAGATACGCGTTTCTGGCGTGCTGAAATTAAAAGGAACGTTGTTACATTACAATTTGCGCCGTGTTAATGAAATTGTGACATCCAATGTACAATGGTAAATTAAAAACGCTATTGAAAAGACAATGGACGTATTTTATTATTAACTTTCCCACTGTGTCTACTATTTAAATTCGATGGTAAGCTTTAAATAAAATCAGTGGTAAAAAAAGTCTCGCGAGAAAAACTGTGACACAGGAGCGGGTTGGCCGGTGGGAAATGCTGTGAGGCAGTGATAGAAGCTTATTACGAGATATCCACAATTTAACAGATGACACTAAGCACGAATTGGCAACGGCCTTGCCGCAGTAGGTATACCGGTTCCCGTCACATCAGCGAAGTTAAGCGCTGTCGGGCGTGGCCGGCACTTGGATGGGTGACTGTCCGGGCTGCCATGCGCTGATAGCATTTTTCGGGGTGCGCACAGCCTCGTGATGCCAATGAAGGAGCTACTCGACCGAATAGGAGCGTCTCCGGTCAAAGAAAACCATCATAACGACCGTGAGAGCGGTGTGCTGACCACACGCCCCTCCTCAGCTCAAGATGACACGGCGGTCGAATGGCCCCGATGGGCCGCTTGTGGTCTGAAGACGGAGTGCTTAGTGGGAAAACCGAATTAGAGGTAGGAATGGCGGTTATCGCTGAAGCAACCGGTTTCAGGTTACACCTGGTTTTTTCCTCATCAGTTTAACATGACAGTTAAAACCTCTCGAAATAAACTGTTTTTTACTCCAGATATTTCCTGTAAAAAATTTAGAAATTGATCAGACGTTGAAAAATTCTGTCGCTCTCAGGTTTTATACATCGAATCAAGATATTAATATAACAGGCAAATAAAAGAAAACTTAATCCGTCTACCGTTTGATGCTTTTCACGAAAAGTGATAAGTGGTCGAATACTACAAAAATCACAAGCATTCTCCTGTTGATTCTAATTTCTTCAAACTCTGCTCAAAAGTCATGTCGCAAGCGGGCATCAAGCGTTTATTTGGGCATTACGAATCGTTTGTGTTAAAGGATGAAAACTGAGGTCGAAGAACTCTTGTTTTGCGTGTTAATTTGTCCGTTTTCAAGCAGATAAAGGCATGTTATGTAGACACAGGCAGTAGATCAGCTACTTTCTATTTTTATTGTGTGCTATGAATCAACTGTTGTAAGTCATTGATTTGTTACTGTTACCGCCATTTCCTCCATCTTTTATTATTTCATAGAAATGACAGACAAATCTTTAATCTTTTAAAACAAATGAAGCATTGTAGTTTATGGCTACGTCACTTCGCAAATATATTTCTAGACTAGGGTTGGACTGTACGGCTGGTCCCGGCGGAGGTTCGAGTCCTCCCTCGGGCATGGGTGTGAATGTTTGTCCTTAGAATAATTTAGGTTAAGTACTGTGTAAGCTTAGGGAGTGATGACCTTAGCAGTTTAAATCTCATGAGATTTCACACACGTTTGAACATTTGAACTAGGGTTGGGGCCATTCTGCAACACAACGGAAGTCCGGCGACGACAGCGAAAAACTGGCGTATAGACCAGGTTGGGAACGTCTTTCACGCTGCACGTACACGCGTACCTTAGCCACAGCACACGGCAACATGGACATTATTGTCTCAGCAACGCTGTACCAGTTCTTCTGTCTTGCGGTTGTTGCTCATTTCTGTCGGCATTGTTATTAAACACTGATCGATTTTCCATTTTTTATAATAACTGAATATTTAAAACCAATACAGATTTTACGAATTAAAATTACTCATTTTTTAAAAAAAAAGTTTATTTAAAAACGAAAAATTTTTGCAGTACTGTTATGGCTATTTGATATTTCGGTTTTTTACTCGGTTATTAGTAAAAAATAAAAAGAAGCGCTTGTTATAACCGAGGCCAAACAAATACCCAAAAATATCGGTTATTCAGACCTAAAATACCTGTACTGATTTTAACCGGTCCGTTTTTCCGATCCCTAACTAGAGGTGAGGGGCACGTGACGTGTGAGGAGAAGTCTGAAGGTTAGGACAGTTCGGGTGTGCCGTGTCAGGCAGGAAGAGAAGACTGACACGGAAAGGAAGGCTGTGTGCGGGGCGGGGCGCCGACGGCGGCTCACGTGTTGCTCCGCGCGGCAGAGTCGCTATGACGACGGGACGGCCACGGCGCCTGTTGCTGGCGCGCGGCTCGATACGGCCGCACTGATTCACGTTCGCATCAAATACGCGACCCGCTACAGCCAGCACGCTTTAGCTTGTCCGTGGCTTCCAACGCCTGCTCTGACCAGCAAGTGCCGGCCTGGGGCTCATTAATTACCTCTGTTCGTCTTTTCCTAAAGAAAAAATGGGAAAAAATAAACAAAATCTAAAAATAACGAGGAGGGGGTGAATTAGCGGCACGCGTTGAATCCGTTCAGTTTTCCTCTTTACACAGTGACTGTTCAGTCTGTGCGTTCCATTCGCATTCGATACAAGCAGTCGTAAAACGTAGCAGAGCAAGTGAGCGTAAGAAGTTCGCGAGCGTAAATGTAGGAATAACGGCCAAAAGCGAAAATATTCCGTGCAAGCGAGGTACGTTAAATTACGCCGACAACTCTTCCCGATGTAGGTTTAATGTGGGCATTTGAAACCGCAGCAGATTACAAGGCTAATATACGGACATTAGACCGAAACATACACGAGATACAGGATGAGTTACAACTCGCAGTAGGAGAGGCAGGTGGAAGTACGGAGGTCTCGTGAAATGAGCGCAGCAGGTGAAAAGAGGGCTCGTGACGAAAGGTTACGAGAAGAAGAGGGACGACGGCTGTTCACTTATTTAGAAACAGTGGCCGTTTTCTAGGAATGGACGTTACGAGAAAAGGACTGTGGTGGGTGGAATTCGCTGAATGGCGCAACGCAGGATCCACGACACAAGCGCCGGAGTAAGGAAGCGCGCTCACCGAGGCAACACAACAGATCACTCGTCTTTTTGGTTTACATGCGTCCTAACGTACAGTCTTCGATGAATAATCAATGGCACGATATTAGGTGTAGTTGCCTCGATCTCGTCAAAGGTTACGACGCGACGATGAGTTCTGACATTGGTCCCAGAACGGAAGGTGTCAATGCCAAGGGCTTTGAGGCAGTCCAGGAGGTGTGTACCTATATATACCAGCAAAAGGTTTCTCTCTGGGTTGAGCCCTTTCCCGATTCACAATACTGAATTGTTAAGTGTGATCAATGGCAGAATAGTTTCTTTAATGGTTAACATGACATAAAAGCGTGAAAGGTGATACTGCATGGGGACGGTGTTAGCAAAACGGCATAAAAGTGCGCACAGGTGACTGTATGGGGACAAGCGCTGATCTGCCCGAACACTTTCTATCACACATTAGGAACTCACCGAAGGGATCCTCCTGAAAGCTAAACTCAATCTGACCAGACGAGAAAATTCAGTTTTCCTTACCTCACGCGCTATCAATAACGCGCTGAAAAATGTTAGCTGTGCAAGAAATGGATTTTAATGTAGTGGACAGCATAAAGAGCACCTTACTTCGCATGGCGGTACGTCATTAGTCAAGTTCGATCAGGGACGACTCACAATACGGCGGGGAGGAAGACAGATATAACTGTCAACATAAAAAAATACGGAATGTTTTTCTGTGACCTAGAAAACACTCTGGTGTTAACAGTTTTACTAATTTATTGCTGATGGACTGTTGACAACAACTAATGCATCAGTCTTTCTACACAAAATTTATAGATCCGAGAAACAACACCCGGAAAATAATGACATAAACAATTCTTACAGTAGCAGTCTCGCCACCAGCTTCATACCTAAGTTAATGCCTATCATTTCTGCGAGCCTTCGCATTCCTATGAAAATTAACAATTCATCTGACGTATACTACGTGCACAAATGAACAATCGAAATCAGAAACACAAATTTCTTCGGCTATCTTATGAATGTTTAATTTCCTATCTCCATCTTATGAAAAATATTAATAACAATTTATTTCAAGTTTCTGCTACCAGTCACTTTTTCTTTTATGCGTAATCTAACATAATGCAACGCGTTTCGAATATGTTTTGTTCATCTTCAGACATTTTTATCCCACACACTCACGGTTCACAAACGTAGCCATTATGGCTGAAAATAATATTTAAAACGTTATACCGAAACAGATGATTTTTGCTCCGATATTTTTCGCTGTGTTTCTAACGTCATGACTGTGGGTGCGTAAGAGGCATATAAAGGTACGAACACGGCAGTTATGCAGGGCAACAGAACAGATATTTGGTCCCAAGTAGCTTGAAAAAAAAAAAAAAAAAGCGGAGGAGGTCAGTGGTTAACGATAAAATGAAACGATTATTTCGGATTCATCTCGAAATTTCATTTTAGCTACAATACTCAAGACTTCATGTTCAGGCACAGTTTATTTATTTACAAAGCTCCGAAATGACGTGTCACGAATGCTACCCGAGAAACGTATCTATATTTTCTGGGATAAAATAATTAAAAGTCAGAACATTTTATTATAAAATGTCACTAACGTAAAAATCTCTTCTATTCTTCAAATTTAAATACTGCGGCTTCTATTGTATCAACTATAGACGTTCAACACGTAACAAGGTGATGAACATAATTTGTATGCCTCTTGAAGTCTATGTTCTAATTTTACGCCGTGTAATATATAATTTATTAGTTATCTAATAATCGACAAGAAAAAAACGTGCGTATTGTCCTGGGCCTAAGAGAGTACATGTCACAGGACAAACCAGACAAACCGTCCGAAGCCGATACGCTTAAAATTGCACCGAACATGTTTTCGGCAATAAATTAAATTAGCAAACTGCCGAAAAAAATATCATTGTACTTTATATAAAAAAGCGTGTGGGATTAAGTAAATAAAAAAAGAAGAAGAGAGAATCTCGAAATACGCATACGTCAGTTTTAACATCGTGCAGTGAACAGACGAATTCTAATATTTTTGGCAAACGGGAGAAGGCAATATAACAACAATGATCACACGTACTTAAATAAATGGTTATCGTAATATAGTCAAAACAGCAAATATTGGACGCGGGAAAAGTTCCCCGGGCTGCGTGCGGCGGCCCGGCGTGCGCCGGTTTTCAAAAACTGCGCCGCGGCTTCGTCCACGGGGCCGTAATACGGTAGTAGCGCCGTGCCGTGCGTAGCGTACGCGCGCCACTCCGCTCCCACGGCCGTGGCACGCTTTCTCGCCACAGAATAAAAATCGTCTCATTCCGTACTCCGCTGTTATTCCACGGCGGCGAGCTACGAGACGAGTAACAGACACTCGCAAAAATCTCGAGCAAAAGGAGAGGGTGTACGACAGCGTGGAGGGGATACGGAGCACAGCAGCCGAGTGGCCGGCCGGGGTGAATGACCCGCCGGCGGCGGCCGACCGAGAGGGGAGCGCCCCCTCCCGGCATTCGCGAAATTGGACGGCACGGCTTTTATAAGGGTTTTTATTAGGGGCGGAGGCGACAGCAGCCGCGGGCCGGCACGCCGGGTGGCGCGCCCGCCGCCGCCGCCGCTCCCGCGCCGAGGCGCACGCCGCCGCACGGCCGGCTGCAGGAGGCTTACCTTACGCGTAAAGAAACATCCCGCGCCGCCTCTATCGCACATAGTTGAGGTCGACTGAGGCGGGAAGCGCGCGGCACGGCGCGGCTTGGCGCGGCGGTGCGGCGCCGGCGCCCGGCCCCGCTACATATCGACCTCTCGCCGCCGCCGCCTCCCGCCATCGCCCGCCCGGAAATTACGTCATACGTACACCGATTGATCCGACCAACCGAGCAGGACGGCTGGAGGGGAGGGGCAGCCCCGGCCCGCCCGCCGGCGCCAAATTCGAGCGTAGCGGCCGCGCTGCGCTGCTCCACTGTCGCCGTTCTACATTTAGTCCTTCCAGACGAATAACTTATTTACCGTAACCAGTCAGCACCGCTTTACTCGGGCACTGTACGCAGCGTTTAGAGACTTTCTGTGACCCACATCCGAGTACGCGATCTTTTTACGATAATTGGCCCCGAGTTTTCGTCTCTAACGGCGGTAATGAAAATCTCAAAGAGCCAGGAACAGCTAAGTAGTAAATGACAGCACAGTCCGGCAGCTAAACACACGAAAGCAAGAAAAGACTGTAAAATGACTGTACACTCGAAAACGCGGCATTAAAAACCTGGAAACTCGTCCTACAATGCGTAAAATTCTCTTGACGGGTTATGGAAAACTTCCCTTTATTAATTTGTACTCAATCACTCACTGGAGTTGTAATTCTAAAAGTTTCGAATTTGAATTACTCTTGTGGATCTGTAACCAGTCGCTTTATTTTACGTTCCCGCGACGAATTTGTGGGCAACCTGTAGCAATCGTCGCACGTGGACAATGAACTCGTAAGCAATTCGAGACTTTCTGTGAGTCACATTTGGGTACGCACTCGCTTTACATTAATGCTTTCCGCATCTTCGTCTGTAACGGCGACGGCGAAAGTCTCTAGGAGACAAAAACTGCTAAGTGACAATTGAAAGTAAACAGCTAAACAAACGTAAAGAAGCAAACAAGGTAAAACGAATGTGCACTTGAAGATGGGGCTGTAAAAACACGGAAACGCGCATTATACTGCGTAAATAGGGCTCTCTCATTATTAATTTATACATTTGATCTTATTCAGCTTTGGAAGAACGATAGAGAAAACTTCCAAATCTGATTTGGTTCGTTTAGCTAATCCGTAATCACTCACATTATTCCACGATTACGCAACGATTTTGTGGTTAACTTGTGGAGAATAATTTCTTACACACAGAAGGAACATATAAAAATGTTATTTTTTCAAGATGAAGAATTTTCTTCTTGTAACCAGTCATAAGCGCTTTACTCGTGCACTGGCGAAGCGGTTCAGGACTTCCTATGCCCCATATCCGCGTCGCGCTCTTTTTTTAAGTTAATCTGTTCCGTGCGTTCGTCGATAAACGCGAACCTAAAAGCTCTATTTTCAAAAACTGCTAACTGACTATTGAAAGTACAAACAACAGTTAGACGTGAAGCAGAAGTACACTTTCTAAAACGACTGTGCACTGTAAGATGGGACCCTAGATACATGGAAACGCTTCGCACATGGAATAAACAACGCTCTCTTGACAACTTGTGGAAATCTGATTATTCCATTATAAATTTACTCTCATCTAGTCGATGGAGACGGAATTTAATTTTTTTCAAATCCGATTTTGATTACCTATTTGTGGACAACCTGTGGCAATCCTTAAACGTCGAAAACGGACTAGAAAGCGTTTCAAACGTTCTGTATCCCATCTCCGGGTACGTACTTTTATTACGGTAATCCCTTCCGTCTGTAACAGTGACAACTGAAAGCTGTAAAAGCCAAAAACAGATAGATGACGATTACAAGTACAATCAAACTGAAAACCATGCATAAAGAAGTAAAGACTATAAAACAAATGTGCACGTGAATATGGGGCCCTGAAGACATGTACACCATTCGTACAGTGCATAAATAAAGCTCTCTTGACAGATTATGAAAATCCGATTATTTTTTTATAATTTGTTCTTATTTGAGAGACATAGAATTCAAAAAGTTTCGAATTCGATTATTTTTTTGTTCGTCTGCAACTTCACTTTATTTTACGATTCTGCGACAACTTTGTGGGTAGCCAGTGGTAATGCCTGTACGTGGACTGCGAAAGGGCAGAAATAAAATGAACAGATACTATCAGTTAATTCTTTTTTTCAAATGTTTTTTTTTCCATTGTTGCAACCAGTCACAAACGCATTACTCATCCACTGTAGGAAGCGTTTCGAGACATCCTGCGTTCTGTACTTGGTTACGCGCCTTATTTACGTTAATTCCTTTCACACGTCCATCTGCAGTCGTGGCAATGAAATGCATTAGAAGTCAAATCGAGCTGAGTGGCGACTGAAGGTATACTTTGACAGTAAAACACACAGAAAGAAATGAACATTATAAAACTCGTTTTCATTTGAAGATGAGGCTCTGAAAACTTCAAACTGCATCGTACAATGCTTAAATAAGTTCCTCTTGACAACCTAAGGAACTTCCATTACTTCTTTATTAGGTTCATTCCACTCAGCCGTACAGATGGAATCGAGAAACGTTCGTAATTGAATTCCTCTTACCATATGTAATCAGTTACTTTATTTTACGACTACGCGAGATTTTGCAAGCAACCTGAGACGACGTCTGCATTTGAACAGCGAAATTATATACATAAAAATGAACAGATAGGTTAGATTCATTTTGACTGACTCCTCCTGACGATGGATGTATATTCGGAAAAGTATCGACGAACGTTAAAATAAAGTGATTGGTCAAAGGTATTTGTGCATTTCAATTTATATTGTAAATAGTCACAGTTAGCAGAGATGTAAAATGATCGCAAATACAGGTAACATTTATTAAATTACTGTTTATTCTAAAAAGTTTCGGTATGTTTGGAGGACTGAACAGCTCGCCTGTGGTTGGGAACGAAGCTAATTGCGAATTGATTGGGACATAGCAGCAGCGTTCTAACGCCAATGTGAACACGTCGTTCATGTTTTCTATATCGTATCCGGCAAATGCCGACAAGGTTGCTTCGACAGCGCTGTGGCCGATTTGATGGTTGTCTTTCTTCAACCGAACAGTAGGTCGTCTCTAGACACTTCTCAGTTCTTTGTTCCTTAGTTTAGTAAGAAAATCAGCCGTAATCGATTGATATTGTACACTGGTACGGAAAATTTGAGGACGAAAGTAACTTTCACATTAATTGTCGCACAAAGTGACATAGCTCGATGAAACTTGGACCATACGTAGAAAGAACAGCTACATTATAGTACAGAAGGTAAATGAAAGAAATACGCAATGAGACGAACAGAAATAACACATGTGTTAAAAGGAAATATTTAGACTGGGGTCTCCGCTCTGCAACGTGCTCGCATGCTGGCAACAAGGCTGGTGACGAGTTCTTGTGTCAGGGCGCGCCATTCCGCCAGCACGGCGGTTGACAACTGGCGAACGGTCGTTGCTGCATGCAATACGTCTACCCAGCGCATTCCACACGTGCTCGATGGGATTTAAGTCGGGGGAAGGGACAGGCCAGTCCATTCGCCGAATATCTTCTCGTTCCAAGAGCTCCTGCGCTGTTCGATGCGATCGCATTGTCATCCATAAAAATGAAGGCACAACTGAATACACCTCTGCAAAGACGCATACGGGGATTAAGTACAGTGTCACAATGCTGCCGACTGGTAAGTGTACCGTATTCAAAGATTAGGAGGTCAGTACCCCCATGCAACATTATGCCTCCCCACACCGTAACACCTGGACCTCAAAATGATCCATGTTCGACAATGCTGGACGTACCCTCATATGGCGAGATGTGAGAACACGTAATGCACCCAGGAACATTGCCGAACATGATACACTGCTGGCCATTAAAATTGCTACACCACGAATATGACGTGCTACAGACGTGAAATTTAACCGACAGGAAGAAGATGCTGTGATATGCAAATGATTAGCTTTTCAGAGAATTTACACAAGGTTGACGCCGGTGGCGACACCTACAACGTGCTGACATGAGGAAAGTTTCCAACCGATTTCACATACACAAACAGCAGTTGACCGGCGCTGCCTGGTGAAACGTTGTTGTGATGCCTCGTGTAAGGAGGAGAAATGCGTACCATCACGTTTCCGACTTTGATAAAGGTCGGATTGTAGCCTATCGCGATTGCGGTTTATCGTATCGCGACATTGCTGCTCGCGTTGGTCGAGATCCAATGACTGTTAGCAGAATATGGAACAGGTGGGTTCAAGAGGGTAATACGGAACGCCGTGCTGGATCCCAACCGCCTCGTATCACTAGCAGTCGAGATGACAGGCATCTTATCTGCATGGCTGTAACGGATCGTGCAGCCACGTCTCGATCCCTGAGTCAACAGATGGGGACGTTTGCAAGACAACAACCATCTGCACGAACAGTTGGACGACGTTTGCAGCAGCATGGACTATCAGCTCGGAGACCATGACTGCGATTACCCTTGACGCTGCATTACAGACAGAAGCGCCTGCGATGGTGTACTCAACGACGAACCTGGGTGCACGAATGGCAAAACGTCATTTTTTCGGATGAATCCAGGATCTGTTTACAGAATCATGATGGTCGTGTCCGTGTTTGGCGACATCGCAGTGAACGCACAATGGAAGCGTGTATTCGTCATCGCCATACTGGCGTATCACCCGGCGTGATGGTATGGGGTGCCTTTGGTTACACGTCTCGGTCAACTCTCGTTCACACTGACGGCACTTTGAACAGTGGACGTTACATTTCAGATGTGTTACGACCCGTGGCACTACCCTTCATTCGATCCCTGCGAAACCCAACAGTTCAGCAGGATAATGTACGACTGCCTGTTGCAGGTCCCGTGCGGGCCTTTCTGGATACAGAAAATGTTCGACTGCTGCCCTGGCCAGCACATTCTCCAGATCTCTCACCAATTGAAAACGTCTGGACAATAGTGGCCGAGCAACTGGCTCGTCACAATATGCCAATCACTACTCTTGATGAACTGTGGTATTGTGTTGAAACTGCATGGAGAGCTGTACCTGTACACACCATCCAAGCTCTGTTTGACTCAATGCCCAGGCGTATCAAGGAAGTTATTACGGCCAGAGGTGGTGGTTCGGGTACTGGGTTCTCGGGATCTATGCACCCAAACTGCGTGAAAATGTAATCACATGTCAGTTCTAGTATAATGTATTTGTCCAATGAATACCCGTTTATCATCTGCATTTCTTCTTGGTGTAGCAATTTTAATGGCCAGTAGTGTAGTTTTGGTGGTCCAAGGTTTTATGAAATGAGGAGACATAATTTTGCGTGGGCCTTCTGATATCCAAATCTTTGACCACAGAACACTCATGGGTCAACGTTATTGTGACACCGTACTACTTCCCCGGGTGCGTCTTTTCAGGGGTACATTCGGTTCGGACTTCGTTTTTTATGGATAACAAAGTGCGATCGCATCGAGCAACGGGGCTGTAGGAGCTCTTGGAACGAGAGGATATTCGGCGAATGGTCGGCCTACCCGTTCCCCCAACTTAAATCCCATCGAGCACGTGTGTGATACGTTGGGGAGACGTACCGCAGCGCTTTCACACAAGCAGGTGTCAACCGTGCTGGTGGAGGAATTTAACGTCCTTCCATAAGAACTTACCAACCTTGGAGCCAGCATGGGAGCACGTTGAAGAGCATGCACTGCCGTGCGTGGTGATCACAATATGTATTAAGAATCACGTCCCGTCCTTTGAAATGTCCAGGGGGCCATCATAAATTCTGGGGCTTCAGTTTAATTATTGTCTCCGAATAAAAGTGTTATTTCTGTTCATATCATTGCGAATTTCTTTCAGTTCGCTTTTGTATTATATTATAGCAGTTCTTACTATGTATCGTCCAAGTTTCATCGAAGTAAGTTATTTGGCAGGGACACGTCGTGCGAATATTACTTTCATGCGTAAGTTTTGCACGCCATTACACAAAGTAAATGTGCCGAAGCTGCGGATGATGTAAGTTGGGTTGCCTAGCGTAAGGTGCATAAAATGTTTTCCGTGCCAGTTTTATTTTGCCACCCTGTATGTGTATAATTGTCTGTGTTACCGTTAAGGGTCGGTGCGAGTGTGAAGGGGTCACATGTCAGAATAACTGAAAACAAACTAAACCACTCAAAGTTTTGCAAGACCCACAGTTTGTGTGCTTTTTTTAAAAGAAAATCGGAAACATTTTCTATTTTGACCACAGGAAATCGCTATGAACAGCCACCCGTATAATGGAGGTAAAAGTAAACCTACATAATATGTATAGTTCAGTTGAGCACGTAGCATCTCGAATCTTGAACAGTGCAATACACTGCTCAGTCCGTCAAAATACTTCAGATGGCTATTTCAAGCTTAACCCCTGCGCGCGTTGTCGCTTTACAGCGAGAACAGTTTTCAGCACGAAAAACTGCTGTCGAATTGGCGTACACCACAGCGACGTCATCTGAACATTCAGCCGCTGTCTTGTGACATATGATATTGAAGGTCTGCCGGTAATGGTTTCCCGTGGTCAACAGCAGCAGCTTATTACAGTTACCTACTAATTGTGGCTCGTAGGTTCGCCGCGGAGGGTGGTAACAGCAATGTGCGCATCTTTTATGGAGGCAAGCGCGAGGGCTGTGTCAACACAGACAGTACGATCAATTTGGCCTCTACGTATTCAGCAGAAACAACATTACATACCACCACCACTGCGTTGTGCGAAATGGGTGGGCAAGGGAAGACTTGGAATCGAAACTGGATCAATGATGTTGGGTTTCCATTACTGACAAGTGCAGGATTTTATAACGCCTCATGTTAATTGTAAAAGAGCGCGAAAACGATCGGATACCTAAGCATCTCTCAGACATGCAGACAAAAGGATTCAGCAGACAGATGGGTCGCCCATTTTATGCGCCGGTATCATAGATGAATGTCAGACGTCATTCATTACTATTGAGCGTAATCTGAAATCTGTACAGCATCGGGACAGGATTCTCCAGTAAACTGTCCATCGCTACAGTCAACACTTACGTACTGAGTTTGTCTTCCATGAAGATAATGCACGAGCACACTGCAACTGAATGGAATCTGGTGGTATGGCTCGACTGAGCGTGTCTGAACTATTAGCGCGGCGTCGTAGGATCGCACGCACACATTGGCTGACTTTAGGAGGGTTGTTGTCAGTGGAACACACCTTAGTAGGAATGTGTGGGCCACTTTGCGGAAAGAATGCCAAGGAGGTTCCAAGTATGTCGCAGGGGACGGTGGGAGGAACACTGTGTCACCCAGAAGAAGATATTCATTTGACAGCTCTACAAAGATGTGCACTTTTGAACAGACTGGCTTTATTTTGAGTATTATTTCTGTTTTGTCATTTCCATAACGATAATTCTGTAATTCATGTTTCTCTTGAAACTTAGCCCACATACGTTCGAAGATATGTAGGTGGTGGACACATTGTTGAAAGGTTTGTATTAGTGACGAATCCAGGGTTTTCGGGATCGTTAAGCTGACTGGTGATAAACCTAATCACATTTAATTCTTAGGAAGCACAACACTAAACGCATGGACTAAATTCAACCGAATTTTGTACATGGAATAATAACTACCTCGAAAAAAGCCTGTCAGGTACTGATAATGCTGTCTCACTCGTGTACGCACCATCTTCTTGTCCTTCTACATATACACGTCTGCTCTGCAATTCACACTTAAGTGCCTGGAAGATAGTTCTTTGAACCCCCTTCAGACAATTTCTCTGTCACTCCACTCTCTCTCTCGTCCGCCGCTCGTGGTCTCGCGGTAGCGTTCTCGCTTCCCGAGCGCGGGGTCCCGGGTTCGATTCCCGGCGGGGTCAGGGATTTTCACCTGCCTCGAGATGACTGGGTGTTTGTGTTGTCCTCATCATTTCTTCATCATCCACGAAAGTGGCGCAATTGGACTGAGCAAAGATTGGGTAATTGTACGGACGCTGATAACCACGCTGTTGAGCGCCACACAAACCAAACATCATCATCACTCCACTCTCTAACAGCGCGTAGGATAAACGAACACTTAAATTTTTCCGTACGAGCTCTGATCTCTTATTTTATTGTGATGAGCAATTCTCCTTATGTAAGTTGGCGGCAATTAGGTATTTTCGCATCCTTCACAGTCATCACTCAACATATGACTCTGTTCGTGCCTCTTATACACCACCCTACTATGCCTGGTAACAACACTAAAATTCCCGGCGGGGTCAGGGATTTTCTCTGCCTCGTGATGACTGGGTGTTGTGTGCTGTCCTTAGATTAGTTAGGTTTAAGTAGTTCTACGTTCTAGGGGACTGATGACCATAGATGTTAAGTCCCATAGTGCTCAGAGCCATTTCAACCATTTGCCACAACACTAAACACGAACAACACTTACGGAATCTGGTGGCCGTTCTGCCTGCCTCAGAGAACTGCAACTATACTCATTTACATACCCTTCGATGCTGCGTATGCGTGCCGGCCAGGGTGGCCGAGCGGTTCTAGGCGCTACAGTCTGGAACCGCGCGACCGCTACGGCCGCAGGTTCGAATCCTGCCTCGGGCATGGATGTGTGTGATGTCCTTAGGTTAGTTAGGTTTAAGTAGTTCTAAGTTCTATGGGACTGATGACCTCAGAAGTTAAGTCCCATAGTGCTGAGAACCATTTGAACCATTTTGCGTATGCGTACGAACTTACATTGACATCCGACTAAGATTTCTGGGTGTTTTTAATTTTTTTTTGCCGGGCAGTGTATGTATTATCAAGTTATGTGTTAAATTAACATTAAAATTAATTTGTAAAAGACTTTAATTCGCAATTTGTGTACAGTATTTATACTTACGAAAATGTATAAATAAACGAAGGTTGTTTCTACTTTATAGACACCTTTCATTGCTTTTCGTATCTAATATAAGACTGGGACGGATGAGTGTCAGAGGAGGTCAGGAGATGAGCTACAATTAGTGCAACAGTTGCATAACGCAATGGTAATGCCTTAGCCTCAAAGATTCCAGAGTGAAACTGCAGGTCTGTATCGCCGTGTGAATTCTAACGAACCTGACTGACGGAACAGGACTGTCCGTCGTGTTCGCATCTGTGATTTAAATCTGCGGTGAGCTTTTGTTGTAAAGCAAACAAGTGCTTGATGTGTACTTCAACATTTTATACGTAACTGCCACTATACCGCGTCACGCTATATCTTCAAACATCAGGATCAGGTCATCGACGAATGACAAATACTGCTGTATAATTTCAGCGAAGACTCAAATGTAATGTGAAACAACCATGCTCCATACTGTCGATTCGATCCCAATGTTTCCATATTGTAAAATGTGCTTTTTGCAATATTTCTCGTCCTTTTTTTATTTAAAAAAAAAAAAAAGATGACGAGGCCTGTAGGTCACATCAGAATCCGACCAGCTAGTTAGGAAACTAGGGAACAAGTAGAATTACATGCAATCTAAAACACCCCCTCCCCCCCCCCCCCCCCCCACACACACAGCTAGAACTGATCTTGTTGTACGCACTTCAAATTGCTTTTAATCCCGGTGCATCTCTGAGTGAATCTGAATTCGTAATCCGGAGAAACGGGCAGGAATCCCTATCTCAACACGCTCGCTTAGATTTTCAGTGGTTTCTCGTAATTAGCTTTAAGGGAATTCAAGAATGTATTGCGTAAGAGACCATGGCAGTCATTTCTTTCGTTCTACTTTGAATGGTCTACCGCTTCACATCTTGTGGCTTTCCTCTCGACGGACATTAAGTTCTAGCTTTCTTCTTGCAGCATACACGTGTGGCCAACTGAAATAGGTACCAGGATAGCAGAGGAAGGCAGTGACTCATAACGCCATGGACTGCACAAAGACACTGACAGTGTTGGGGCTGCTCTACCATCTATTACAAATCGAGTTAATTAGCCTAATCTGTGTCGAAGGTGCGTATACCTTTCTCGATGGCGCTCCAGACGTATTAAATAGTTTTGTTATCCGGTGATCTAGAGGCACACTGGACTCGCATTCGGGAGGACGACGGTTCAATCCCGTCTCCGGCCATCCTGATTTAGGTTTTCCGTGATTTCCCTAAATCGCTTCAGGCAAATGCCGGGATGGTTCCTGTGAAAGGGCACGGCCGATTTCCTTCCCCATCCTTTCCTCACCCGAGCTTGCGCTCCGTCTCTGATGACCTCGTTGTCGACGGGACGTTAAACACTACTCTCCTCCTCCTCCTCCTCCTGATCTAGATGTCAACGCAAGAATCCTAACGTTCGTGAAGGGATGTGGTATTCTATTGTCTTACTGAAGGTGCAAGTCATATGTGGGGTGCTTCAGGCGAGCAAAGGGATGCACACGAATGGAAGGAAGATCTGTGCTTAATGTCTCGCCGATAACGGGGTCGTTATAGATAAAACAAAGGCTCGAATTGGAGAAGAACGACGAAGGAAATCGGCGATGCCCTTTCAAAGGAAGCATGGCATTTACTTTACTTAATTTATGGAAATCACGGAAGGCCTAAATCTGGATGTCCGGATGAGGGTCTGAGCCACCGTATTTCCGAATACAACTGAGAGCGCAACTGCGCCACTTCATTCGCTGGATGCAACGAAGAATACCTAACGACTGGAAAAACCGCAGGTCATTCCAGTTTTCAAGGAGGTCCGTAGAGCAGATGCACACAATTATAGACCTATATCGTTGACATCAATCTGTTGTAGAATTATGGAATATGTTTTACGCTCAAGAATTATGACGTTATTGGAGAACGAAAATCTCCTCCATACAAACCAACATGGATTCCACAAACAGAGATCTTGCGAAACTCTGCTCTCTATGTTCCTCCATGAGATCCACAGGCCGGTAGACAACGGAACTCAGGTTGATACCGTCTACCTTGATTTCAGGGAAGCGTTTGACACAGTCCCGCACTGCCATTTAGAGAAAAAAAATTACGATCTTACCGAGTATCGGACCAGATTTGCAACTGCATTCGAGACTTCCTTACAGACAGAACTGAACACGTCGCTCTTAACGGAACAAAATCGACATGTGTAGAGGTAATTTCCGGAGTTCCTCAAGGTCGTGCGATAGGACCGTCACTGTTTACAATGTATGTAAATAATTTAGTAGAAAGCGTCGGAAGCTCCTAGAGACTGTTCGCAGATGACACTCTTGTCAATAAGGAAGTGGCAATGCCAGAAGAGAGTATCGATTTGCAGAACGACCTGCAAACGACTGATTAATGGTGCAAGCTCTGGCAGTTGACCCTGAACGTTAATAGATGTAACATATTGGGCATACATAGAAAACGAAAGCCACTACTGTACAACTACACTATTGACGAGGAACTGCTGGAAACAGTACCTACAGCAAAACAACTAAGAGTAACTATCCAGAGCGACTTTAAGTGGAATGACGACATAAAACAAGTAGGACGAAAAGCAGATGCCACACAGAGATTCAAAGGAAGAAACTTATGGACATGTCACCCATAGACGAAGGAAGTGCTTTTAAGAGGCTTGTTCGTCCGAATCTTAAGTATTATCCATCAACATAGGACCCTTACCAGGCAGAACTGATAGAAGAGACACAGAATATCCAACGAAGAGCGGCGCGTTTCGTCGAGAGGGCGTTTCGTCGGTACAAGAGCATTATCGAAATGCTCAACAAAGTCCATTGGCAGACGTTACAAGAGAGGCATTGTGCGTCACGGAGAGGTTTAGCACTAAAATTTCGAGAGAGCATTTTCCGGGAAGAGTCGGACAACATATTACATTCTCCCACAAACATCCCACGTAATAGCCACAACGAGAAAATTCGAGAAATTAGAGCCAATACAGAAGATTACCGACAATCGTTCTTTCCACGCAGCATTCGCGAGTAGAACAGAATATCGGGGATATTCACAAGAAGTACCCTCCACCACACCGCATGAGGTGGTTTTAGGAGTATCATGTAGGTGTAGACGTAGCTGTAGATGTAGATGCCCACGATCAGATAGTGGGTTGGTATATCTTTTGCCGATGAGGTAACGGCAGGAGTAATCGGGTCCCCATTTCATCCCATATAAACGGCCCCGACGCGATAATACCACCGAACGGTTCGCTGTTGGCAAGTGGATTGCATCACCTCTGTTTTCGACGAACTGTGTGTACCGACGTTTAATGCTGCTTTGAAGTCGAAGCAATGTAGTCCACGCTTCGAGCGTCACGCCTTGTGACGTACGGTGAGCAGAAGTGTACACATGAGCGGTGGCTCTTACACCCCACAGCTGGGAGGTGGTTCTGAATGGTGTGACTGCTCACCGGTCGTAGTTGTCCAGCACTGAAGTGGCCAGTGATTTTGTGCCCTGCGGCCCACGGCAGTTGATGCCGGCGGCGGCAGTTTCCTTCAAAAGGGAGGTGAGGTTGACAGTGTGGCTCGTGTACAGTCCAGCATCTGCCCGACCTCGTTCGTCTTCCGCAGCCTGCACTCGACTGTTACGCCGATGGCCAGTAGAAGATCTGCCGACATCTCAGCTTCTCTCAAATTCAGCTGCTGAAAAATTTATATGGGATCTTAAACTTTTTAGCTAGTGTACTTGCTTCAGAAAATGAGAAAATGTGATTGTGGCATACGATATTAATTTCAGGACTTTCAGAAATTACTTTATCCATGAGACCTACTACAAATGGTACCTACGCATATCTTCAGTTATGATGACACTTCATTTATTTTGAGCTGTGCGAATTTATACACTACTGGCCATTAAAATTGCTACACCACGAAGATGACGTGCTACAGACGCGAAATTTAACCGACAGGATGAAGATGCTGTGATATGCAAATGATAAGCATTTCAGAGCATTCACACAAGGTTGGCGCAGGTGGCGACACCTACAACGTGCTGACATGAGGAAAGTTTCCAACCGATTTCTCATACACAAACAGCAATTGACCGGTGTTGCCTGGTGAAACGTTGTTGTGATGCCTCGTGTCAGGAGGAGAAATGCGTACCATCACGTTTCCGACTTTGATAAAGGTCGGATTGTAGCCTATCGCGATTGCGGTTTATCGTCTCGCGACATTGCTGCTCGCGTTGGTCGAGATCGAATGACTGTTAGCAGAATATGGCATCGGTGGGTTCAGGAGGGTAATACGGAACGCCGTGCTGGATCCCAACGGCCTCGTATCACTAGCAGTCGAGATGACAGGCATCTTATCCGTATGGCTGTAACGGATAGTGTAGCCACGTCTCGATCCCTGAGTCAACAGATGGGGACGTTTGCAAGACAACAACCATCTGCACGAACATTTCGACGGCGTTTGCAGCAGCATGGACTATCGGCTCGTAGACCATGGCTCCGGTTACCCTTGACGCTGCATCACGAACAGGAGCGCCTGCGATGGTGTACTCAACGACGAACCTGGGTGCACGAATGGCAAAGTGTCATTTTTTCAGACGAATCCAGGTTCTGTTTACAGCATCATGATGGTCGCATCCGTGTTTGGCGACATCGCAGTGAACGCACAATGGAAGCGTGTATTCGTCATCGCCATGTTGGTGTATCACCCGGCGTGATGGTATGGGGTGCCATTGGTTACACGTCTCGGTCACCTCTTGTTCGCATTGACGGCACTTTGAACAGTGGACGATACATTTCAGATGTGTTACGACCCGTGGCACTACCCTTCATTCGATCCCTGCGAAACCCTACATTTCAGCAGGATAATGCACGACCGCATGTTGCAGGTCCTGTACGGACTTTTCTGGATACAGAAAATGTTCGACTGCTGCCCTGGCCAGCACATTCTCCAGATCTCTCACCAACTGAAAACGTCTGGTCAATGGTGGCCGAGCAGCTGGCTCGTCACAATACGCCAATCACTACTCTTGATGAACTGTGGTATCGTGTTGAAGCTGCATGGGTAGCTGTACCTGTACACTCCATCCAAGCTCTGTTTGACTCAATGCCCAGGCGTATCAAGGCCGTTATTACGGCCAGAGGTGGTTGTTCTGATCCTGATTTCTCAGGATCTATGCACCCAAATTGCGTGCAAATGTAACCACATGTGAGTTCTAGTATAATATATTTGTCCAATCAATACTCGTTTATCATCTGCATTTCTTCTTGGTGTAGCAATTTTAATGGCCTGTAGTGTAAAAGTGATACGCTCATTTCGCGAAGCGCTCTAGCTTGCAAGACAAGGTGTGCCGGACCTGTTGATCTGGTACACTGGCCTTCCTGAGTGAGGTTTTCCATTCTCGTTTAGATAAATGCTGTGATGATGGTCAATCTCCGCCTCATAAAATACAATACACAAACAATTAAAATGCGATAACACGCAGAACAAAGTTTACACTATTCACCGACAGATGTCGAACACCGCTGCCTTGCTTTAGAGAGACTGCCCTGTCTTACGTCAACTTACGACAATGGGGACAGGAAGGGCCACAAAGTTAAAATAAAAGAAATTTCCAAATCATAAAAAACAGGGGGCACCGTGCGACGAAATAAATGCTAGGGGCAAGAGAGAGATTTATAAAAATGTGAGGTGGGTGTCCTACTACGATTGAAACTGTGCCTGATGTCATGCGTCTGGTTCCAAAAGCCCGAATTCCAATACAGATTTATTCGACAACTGACGCTGAAGCGAATTCATTCCTCAGCAAACCAGAAATAATGTCTTCTAGTTTTCGAAAGCGCTTGCTCTGCATCGCACTTTGCGATATTTAACAGCAAAGTCTATTTCCTGAAAGTTTAGTTTATATGCTTCAAATTACGTCCATCTAACTGAAGATACCGAGAAAGGAGGAGTAGGTTTTGACACCCCATCGCAGACGATGTCAACAGAGAAGGACAGATACTACACTAAGATCAAAATTGACGTAAAGAGTTTGTGCTCATACTGTTCAGAAAGATAGCCGTAAGTGACTGGGGCTATTATGTAGAAAACTTGGAATACCGTGCAATGAAGTGGATATTACGGTTGCTACAGAGTCTTTGGATCTCTACTCATTTATTATGACATCGTCTTGTCTGTAGACTGTCCGTCGTTTTGCATATTATTACTCACTTGCCATTAAGATATGGAATTCGAAGGGAACGTGTGGAATAGTCCACCGTTGAAGATGGTTTACTAGCGCACAGGATATGTGAAAAGAATGTAAAACTTAAGTTGTCCGATTAAAGAGATTCTTGTTACGACTTTTGTGGTTATTTTGTAGCAATAACAACCAGGTTCTGATAATCCCATATATGTCACGGAACGATGCCCACGTATCTGTAAAAAAAAAATGGGGCTTAAAAAAGGAGGAGAGTCAATTACACATTTAGGGAAGGTTATCTGTTCAACCGCCGGAATTTTCAATCAAGCCAAAGTATCGCGTTCGGTCGCTCTTAATCTGGTACAGAGACCTGTGGGATTCGCTTCAGTGCTTCTATAGTTGTCTTGATGACGCGAGGGCAGCGTTGATTAATATCGTGTAGATAATTGATTTTGGGATTACCGCGGCTGAAGCATCAGCGCTGCCATTGTGCTCCCGAGGCTGCACGCTTCACAGTTATTTACAGTAATAATTAAGTTACGATGCTGCCCCTGCATGATAGATGAGAGCTTATTACACCTAGATCATCATCGCATAACAAAAGATGATAGTATATTGTGTAACACATTCAAGTGTAGGTTTAATTTCTACGTATAAAAATATTTTAACCAGTCCTTTTTCCTTGAACGTAAGATAATTAGACATAAATTGTCCAATGTATTGTGTTCACTGTTCGTGAAGCTAGTCATTTGCATCAATATTTAGAGCTATGTTTTGTTTTGTTCTACTGGGCGCACGTAAACTCGATCTCCCTGCAATCTCAGTCATTCTTTACCAATACGCTGCCCATATATCTTTGTGTTTAAATTCATTCTCGCTAGTCTTCCTCGGTGACCTTAGTTTATTAAAATAATTTTAATGTAACTAAAAATCATGGCAGTAAATATTGCTTTGTGACTGCCGTCACACCATTTTGCTACACTATAGAAAAAATTTGCCAAATCCTTGTTGATGCCAAAAACCTCTTTTTCAACTTGTTAAGTTAGACATAACTGCTGGTGTTAACCTACTGCGCACCAATAGTTTATTTGAATTCCCTTTTTCCTGGTGCATCTACATCTACTTATACTGTCCGCAAGCCACCTTGTGTAGCGGAGCATAATTTGTGTAACTCTGTCACTTGCACATTTTCGTGTTCCACTCGCGTATGATTTGCGGGAAGAACGAATGCTGGTAAGCCTCCACCTGGGCTCTCGAGTCTCTCTAATTTTATCTTCTTGGCCTTTTCGCGAGATATAAATAGGAGTAAGCAATATATTGACTGACGCTTCTAGGAACGTACACTCTCGCAATTTTGACAGTAGACCATATTGTGCTGCAGAACGCCTCTGTTGCAGCGTCTGCCACTGCAGTTGACGGAGCATCTCCGTGACGCTTTCGCGCTTACAACGTGGGCCTGTAACGAAAGGTGTTGCTCTTCTTTGGATCTTCACTATTTTCTCTAGCAATTCTATCTAGTGCGGATCCCAGAAGACTGACTGATTGTTTTGTAAGCTACTTCCTTTCTCGATGCACTATATTTCCTTAAGATTCTTTCAGGAAATCTCAGTCTGGCACCTGCCTTACCTAAGATTAATTTTATATGGTCTTTCCACCTCAAATCGCTCCGTACCCTTATTCCTGGGTACTTTATAGAAGTAACTGCTTCCAGTGATTGTTCTTCAATCGTGTAGTCATACAATGAAAGGTCTTTCTGTCTACGTTACATTTATGTTTAGCGTCAATTGCCAGTCCCTGCACCAAGCGTCAATCGTCTGCAGGTCGTCCTGCATTTCGCTACAATTTTCTGGCACTGCGACGTTTTCGTATGCAAAAGTGTCATCTGCAAAAAGGCTCATGGATCTGTTGGCGTTATCTATTAGACCATTTATACACAGGGTATACCAAACTTGGAGGGTGTGTAGAAGGTGTCTTGAGGAAAAAACCGAGGATAGGAACCCTTGTCTGGAAACGTCATCCAATGACGCTACAGAGCTTCGAAGCTATAGACGCTGGCGCCTGCCACTAGGCTACTCCTTCGGCAGCAAACGTGACTTCATACGCTGGACAGACCCTAAGCGGAACGTCTAGCAATATTGTGTGTTATTTAGTGATCGCGGCTGATTGCCACGATCGCCAGTGGAGTACATGTAGTTAACTGCTGCGTAGATAGGTCTTAAGACCTTGTCTCCTATGAATGCGATGCTGTGTTTTCTTGTTGGATGACAGTTTCTGACACAGTTTTCATCTGCTGTTTATTTTTCTCCTGTGTATCGGAAATAATTGGAGATTTTAGAGTGTCCCATGAGAAAAATAAACTGCAGGTGGAAACCTGTGTCCAAAATCGTCATCCACTGAGACATGGCCTCATCTGCGGTTTATTTTTCCCCTGTGTATCGGAAGTCATTGGAGATTTTAGAGTGTTCCATGAGAAAAATAAACTGCGGATGGAAACCTGTGTCCAAAATCGCCATCCACTGAGACAAAGCTTTCCTACGCAGCAGCTAGCTCCACTTCTCCAATAGCTTTCCTGGCAATCAGTCGCGATCACTTAATAACAGACAACATTGCGAAACGTTCCGCCTACGGATCGTCAGCGTACAAAGTCACGTTTGCTGCCGAAGGGGCTTTTACTGGCAGGTGCCGCCTTCGGCGCTCTGAAGCGTCGTTGGATGAAATGGGTTCCTATTCAAGATTTGTTCCTCAAGACACCCTCTACAGCCCCTTGAAGTTTGTGAAGAGTATAGCAACGAGACTTCAGCGAGAAGTACGCCGGCGGATTGGCAGTCTTAGTTATGTCGTCTTAACCGTGGTGTAATCTGAAACTGAGGGCGTATTAACTAACAATACGTCATTATATGACAGGCTATTAGTTACCCCCTTAAAAGAGGACATTGGTCACTTGGGAGCGCTGTAGATGTAGATGTAGATGTAGATGTAGATGCTGTAGAACTGGTACCAGGCGGTGATGTCACTCTCCGTGGGTGTCATTCGATCGTATGAACTCGACGCAGTAAGATTAATCGATGTGGATACGAGAGAGAATCACAGAAAATAGCTATCGTATTTCGACGTGCCCATAACAAAACCGTGAATGAAATTGCCCTATTTGTCTGAGTATTAGAGTGGACTGTCCATCTTATCTACAAGGAATGGTCTGCCACCAGCAGCCATATAACACGGCGCAAAAAGAGCGGTTGTTAAAATATGCTAATCGACAGGGACTGGAGATGATTGTCGCGTCTTCACGCGATGGACACTTGGAGCCGGGTACCTAGCAAAAGACCCTTCCTCATAGAGGCACATAATGTTGCGCGTCTTCAAGGGGACAACAACACAGAAACTGGACTCTAGCTGAACAGAGATGTGTAATGTGGTCCGCAGAGTAACGATTTTGCCTCTTTTCAAACGGTGCCAAACGTCAAGTGTACCGACAGTAAAACGCGGCATTTAATCAGGAGTTTGTGGATAGTGTAGCTAAGGCTGGAGGTGCGCACTATCAAGGCTGGAGACGTGTGTTAGTGTGATGTCTCCTGGGTACGCTAATTATTTTTTTGCTCAGTGTGCTTACAAGGCAGTCAAAAGTAAGCTTTCGCTCTGCAGTGGAGTGCACACTGTATAAAGAGACGTGCTGTCAGACTGAATCTGTTATTTGTGGAGTAACTAGAGCTCCGGTGGATTGGACAGTCTTGTGAAGTACTTTGAAACATGTTTTCCGAAAACTGTCTTCAGCCGCTAGTTCGGCAGCCCACACTCAATGGAAGTATCATGGACCTTGTAGCTACAAAGAGTCCGGACCTTATGGACGATGTCAATATAGAGACAGGGATTAGTTATCATGATATCGTAGCGACTATGGTTACGAAAGTTAATAAATCAGTCAAGAGGGCTAGGAGAATGTTTCTGAACAGATAAGCAGCTGTTAGCATCTCACTCAGACAGTGAAATGCAATCATTTAGCCAAGTATGTGCCTAATAAGTGGATTAAGAACGGAAAAAAACCGACCGTGGTTTAATAACGAAATTCGGAAAATCTTGAGGAAGCAAAGGCTGTTGCACTTTCGATTTAAAAGAGGACGCCCAAATTACGACAGGCAAAGATTAGTAGAGATTCTTGCGTCTGTGAAAATATCTGTGCGTGAAGCATACAACAACCACCACCGTCATACCTTGGCTAAAGATCGGGAGGGGAACCCGAAAAATTTCTGGCACTACGTAAAATCGCTAAGCGGGCCTAAGGCTTCCATCCAGTGACTCGCTGACCAGTCTGGTTTGGCAGTAGAAGATAGTAAAAGGAAGGCCGAAATTTTAAATTCCACGTTTAAGAAATCGTTCACGCAGGAGAATCGTGCAAACGTACCGTAGATTGACCATCCCGTATAGATGACACCGTAATAAGCGTCCCTGGTGCAGAGAAACAACTGAAAGAGTTAAAAACAAATAAGTCGCCAGGTCCGGATAGAATTCCAATTCGGTTTTACAAAGAGTACTCTACGACATTGGCCCCTTCCTTAGTTTACATTTATCGCGAATCTCTCGACCAGCGCAAAGTTCCAAGCGACAGGAAAAAAGCGCAGGTGACTCTTGTATATAAGAAAGGTAAAAGAACGGACCCGCAACATTACAGACCAATATCCTTAACATCGATTTGCTGCAGAATTCTGGAGCATATTCTGAGTTCAAATATAATAAATTTCCTAGAGATCGAAAAGCTCATGTCCACGAACCAGCACGGCTTTAGAAAGCACCGCTCGTGCGAAACCCAGCTTGCTCTTTTCTCATATAATATACTGCGAACTATGGATGAAGGGCAACAGGCAGATTCCACATTTCTAGATTTCCGAAAAGCATTCGACGCGGTACTACACTGTTGACTGCTAACAAAGGTACGCGGATGCGGAATAGGCTCCCAGATATGTGACTGACTCGAAGACTTCTTAAATAATAGAACCCAGTATGTTGTCCTCGACGGCGAGTGTTCATCGGAGACAGGGGTAACATCAGGAGTGCCTCAAGGAAGTGTGATAAGACAGTTGCTATTTTTGGTATACATAAACGATTTGGCAGACAGGGCGGGCAACAATCTGCGGTTGCTCGCTGATGATGCTGTGGTGTACAGGAAAGTGTCGAAGATAAGTGACTGTAGGTTGATACAAGATGCCGTAGACAAAATTTCTAGTTGGTGTGATGAATGGCAGCTGCCTCTTAATGTAGAAAAATGTAAGTTAATGAGGATGACTAGGAAAAACAAACCCGTAATGTTCGGATAGAGCGTTGGTAGTGTCCTGCTTGACGCAGTCAAATAGTTTAAATACGTATTTGGGCGTAAAGTTGTGAAGCGATATGAGAAGGAACGAGCATGTGAGGATTGTGGTAGGAAAGGCGACTGGTCAACTTCGGTTTATTGGGGGAATTTTAGCACAGTTTGGTTCATCTGTAAAGGAGATCGCATATAGGACGCTAGTGAGTACTGCTCGAGTGTTTGTGATCCGCACCTGGCCAGATTGAAAGAAGACATCCCAGCAATTCAGAGGCGAGCTAATAGATTTTTTACCGGTAGGTTCGATCAGCATACAAGTGTTACGGATATGCTTCGAGAGCTCAAGTGTAAATTCCTGGATGGAAGAAGACATTCATTTCGAAGAACACTACTGAGAAACTTCAGAGAACCGGAATTTGAAGCTGACTGCGGAACGATCCTGCTGCCGCCAACATGCATTTCGTGTAGGGACTACGAAGATGAGGTACGAGAAATTAGGGCTCACACGGAGGCATATAGACAGTCGTTTCTCCCTCGCCCTGTCTGCGACTGGGACAGAAAAAGAAACAAGTAGTTGTGGTACAGGGTACCCTCCGCCGAGCACCGTACGGTCAAGTCGGTGCGCCGGCGTTGGTTTCTAACATGAACACTCACACGAGGCTATGTTCATCAGATATGACGCTACGTAAAGCTTAACTAATTCCTGTACCCTACGAAACGATTTGTTCTGGTTCTGGATGAATAGCCAAAGGCGAAAGAAGGAATATTAGGGTTTAACGTCTCGTCGTCGAGCAGGTCATCTGGATTGGAGCAAAAGTTCGTACTGGGAGAAAACTTGGAAGAATATAGGACTTGTCGTTTTCAGTAGCCTTAAGTGATTTGCGGAAACTATAGAAAATCTGTCTCTGGATTAACGTATAAGGAATCGATCTCCGACCCTCCAGAATTCAACCACTGGCTGATCTCACTGCGTGGAACAATCTTTACGATAATTAAAACACTGACCTCGTACTCGGGAGAACCGAGTTCAAATCTCCATCCAGCTACCTCGATTTATGTTGTTCGTCGTCTCTCTGAATCACTTTTGGAGAAACCCAGGATTGTTCTCTCAAAAAATCTGGGGCAGTTTCTTATCTTCTTCCTGTCCTTATGGGTTGGGTTGGGTTGTTTTGGGGGAGGAGACCAGACAGCGAGGTCATCGGTTTCATCGGTTTAGGGAGGGACGGGGAAGGAAGTCGGCCGTGCCCTTTGAAAGGAACCATCCCGGCATTTGCCTGGAGCGATTTAGGGAAATCACGGAAAACCTAAATCGGGATGGCCGGACGCGGGATTGAACCGTCGTCCTCCCGAGTGCGAGTCCAGTGTTTAACCCTGTCCTTATGGAACTTGTGCTCCGTCTGTAATGGCCTTAACATAGTCGGAACGATAACCAATAAACTAGCGTTATTACTTTTTTGTGGTATGTTCTTTTTAAATAGTATTATTTGCCGATGGACAATGAAAAGATTTGATGTAAACGTAGAACAGGGAATTTATCACGAAACTAACGTCTTCGCCGGGCAGATTCATGCAAGATTGAGTAGAAATGATGTCAAAATCTGTAACGTCGCAAATAATACCGTTGACTTTTATGGTTAGACGTTTCAACGTGTTGTTCATATCGAGTCACCGATAAGCAATGAAGATACACACTGCGCTCAGTACCGAGTCTTCCACAATCATTTCGTTTATGTAGTGGCGTTTTCACTCAAAATGTAAGAATGAGCAAGCAACGTTCTCGATATTTTGCGAGTCAGATCCTATTACCCATACCTGCAGTAATTTTTTATCGAAACAGGATTGGACTGCAATTTATTAATGTTCTTCGGCAAAGTTCACGATTAACTTCGAAGCCAGAGAGCATTGCTATAGGGTCACCAGCCTGCCGAGAAATTTTTGTAGGGCAGCGCGAGCAATTTTCTCCGCAGATAGCATCTGGCAATGAGGTGTTTGTGATTCCGCTGCAGCTAGTCGGACTTACGGAGTTGTCCGCCCTTCTCTAGCGCCGGGAGAGGAGATGCTGCAGGTAAAGCCATCGGGCTCATATTCGGGAGGAGTGGGGTTTAAAATTGCGTGCAGTTATCGAGACTCAAGTTTTTCTTGGCTTCCCTGAACCATCTGAGCTGAATTATGAGATGGGTCTTTATACACATTAATGGCTAGTTTTTCCTTCATCCTTATTCAGTTGATTTAAAGGAAGAAATGATGAAAGATTAGCGCACAGCGCCCCGTCGACAACGAGGTAGTTAGAGTCCATCAGCTGAGTAAGGATTAGTGTGATAACATTTATTTCAATACAACGATAAACTCTAACTTACTTCTTTCTACTCAACGATGGAATACCACTGTGCATGGAGAAGATGTAATGTGTCTGAGTATCTAAATTGTTCAGTATTTCTCTAAGTTTCCACAGTAAATATCAAAAGTGTGACTATTTTGATACCTAATGTGCACGTTCATTATTACCACTAATCCCGAACCATAAAGATCACACCACGTATTTTCAGACAAGATTCATTCTAAGAAAAGTTTTACTTGGTATGTATGATCAATGTTGCAAATAGTTTAACGTACCGCCGATAGCGTGGTCATTAGAGACGAAGCACGAGCTCGTATTTCGAAAGGATGGAGAAGGAAATCGGCCGCGCCCTTTTTAAAGGAACCATCTCGGTCTTTGCCTGGAGTGATTTAGGAGAATCAAGTACAACCAAAATCTGGCGGCCCTTACGAGGATTTCAGCCGTCGTCCTTCCGAATGCGAGTCCAGTGTGCTAACCACTGCGCAACATCTCTCGGTAAGATCGAACGTAGAGCAGGGCCTTCTGTCAAGGGATCGTTTGGTCGGCGATGGAGATTCTCAACAAACTCTAGTGGCAGGAGCTACAAGAGAGGCGTTGTACCATAGTGCTGAAATTTCGAGAACATACGTTCCAAAAAGAGTCGGTCAACATATTACTTACTCCCATGTACATTCAGCGAAATGCCACGACGAGAAAATCAGAGAAATTATAGATTCACTGAGGTTTACCTACACTCATTTTTCCGCCGCGCACCATTAGCGAATGGAACAGAAAAACAAGGAAAATATAGTTGTACTGAAGACCCTTTGCCACACACCGTAAGGTCACTTGTGGAATATAGATCTAGATATAGATGTTGACATGTTACTTCCACTCCTTTGAGTCACTTTAGTTTGCTACATTAATTCTCTTTAGCTTTGAGATTTACCTCTGGAACACGGAAGATTAACTTACTAGCAGCTGCTGACGTGATTAAAATACGTTGAGTGGTGGCTGCGGTATCCAGAATGTGAACTGTGGCAACGTAATGTTGGATGTGTGGTGACTTAAAGTGTAACTAGTTCGTAACAGAAACCTCTATCAGGCTCTCCGCCTTGAAGGGAACGCCTCTCTGACGTTGAAATCTATCATACAATCGATCTTGTGATAGTCTCCTCTTTCCACCATTATCCGGCGAACATATCCTTGGTGTCTATTTCGGGTGGACCATTTTACACTTGTAGCTTGCCAATTCGAACGCAGGATATAAAATACTGTTGCATCATCTGATTTCCAGCAAATGTCCGTTACATTTTCTGTATGACTATATGACCTGGGGCCAGAAACCAAAACATATAAAAACCATAATTCGAACTGTTTAAATCTTAAGCATTTCATTAAGTTACACTTTTTTTATTGTTGTAGTCAGAGTTCATTCACCTGTTCCCATCCAGAAGGCGGAATCTCAGGTTCGTGAACTTTAACAAACTCCTCCTTCCAGGAACGACCGCTGCGTCTCCTGAGCTGAAATGTTCCCGGTTCGTCGTGGACAACTATTTCCTCATCTCCTGCGCTTCCCCTTGGCCAGCACAATCGAGGACCTTGCTTATTGACGTAAATACTAGGATGTTTTGTAAAGCATTCATACAATAATAGAGCGAGATGACCTGTTCTTCTTTCTTTTTTATAAAAAAAAAGTTTAGGTACTGTGTGAATTATCAAATACGTAATGGTGACTGGCCCTAATATGCTTCAAATGAATTTCATTCTTAAGACTAATGTCAGTAACTTAATGTAAAGGAGTACGAGTAAGTTTCTTTACTTCATCTCTGAAGACCATAATGTAGACAGCATTTTGTTGGCTGGCTCCATGCCGTTAACCACGTCTCAAATTGGCAGTAGTTAACGGACTGGTAGACTGCATGTTTTTTCTTCATCATAATCTCCACACATGTAGGCTACTATTAAAAATGTTCTCAAGTGAACGACTTCCTAATATCTTACTCGTTGAGACTAAACATTTTTAGATAAGAAATTGGACTCGAAAACTGAATGGAATTAAAATCGCAAGTGCCGTCCTGCCTTAGATGTTTGGAAGTTTCACCAAATAATATTTCCTGGAGCGTCTTTGCCCAAATGTAATAATATTCCGTCTGTAATGACCTCAGTGTCGACGTTAGTTAACCGCTACCTTGCCTTCCTTCCTGTTCTGAGTTACGAGGTAATTTTTTCCGTGCATGGAATAAAATCCAAGGTGCCACAAACGGCCTATTTTACTCCATCAACGTAACCGCCTGCCTCTTGTTGAAGAAATTTTCATGAGAATTATATTTACAAGATATTTATTTAAAATTCTTATTTATGTCTAGTCTAGATTGTTAGTTGTTGTGTTGTAAACATAAAAAATATTTCGATTTCGGATATTTGGTCTCCTTCGCGATCCAACACACGCAAACTTACGAAAACAAAGCGAGCAATAAAAAAAGGCAAAGAAACCATAAAATTACAAAAACCACTACTATAGCATGAGTAAGCGTGACGATAAGAGGTTAACTTAAGATGTTAACAGATTACAGGCTGGACTAGATCACACAGTCACGCGAAGCCACCGACCCGACAATGTCAAAACTTTCTTCCAGAGAATCCCTGGCGATGAAATACCGAGCCGATTTATTCCGTCGACGGTTGGTACGAGTGCTGCCTTTTCAAATACATTGTGGAATGTTTTGAAGTGGCATCAAGAGTGAATCGACCTTTAAACTGTCCCGCGGATCACAATCGGCAGTGTCATATGCCGTCATTACACGCGACACTGTGTATTAAATTCGAAACCCCTCCGCAAAGTCTAGCGATCAAGAACTTCACACCACCACCTCTCCTCCCCATGGCGACTGGAGAATGACAGTGAAAATTTCTTCCACCACAAGGAAGAACTGGTTCCCTCCGAGTCGAACGCCACCACGCAAGTGTGCGTTAGCAGCTTCTGCTGCCGAGGCGAATTTCGCGTGCAATTAACACTGGCGCTTTTTCCACCATTATTAAACATGTCTTTATAGCATTAATAGCTAGGACACCCGCGAGGGAAGCTTAGCCTGCGAAATGAAACGTCTGTAATCCCGTGCTGGCCGAAAGCGTGGAATTCTGCGAGCAGGCCCATCCCATCTGAATAATCAACCGAGTTCGGGTTCCTACGGTATGTCGCAGTAGCCGACCCACAGTGTATTCATGCTATACGGGACGTAGAAAGCAAATGCGTTGCGGTGATTTAAAATAGAGGGTTAGAGTGTTTTCTTATTTACCTGCCAGAAGTACTGCAGTAAGTTTCTCCTTATATGAGGATTTCGAACTCTGGCTGAATAACACTTCGAATTAGTCGGGAACTGCTCAAAAAGAGCCTCGGCTTAAATAGCGAAAATTTAGTCCATTCGTCGATCTCTCTGCCGGGTGTGGAGAAGAGATGATAGTAGCGAACAACCAGTTCAGAAGTTATAGAGCCAGAAACGACGGGCAATTGTTGTTTATTTGTCTTTTGATCGGCTACTGATCGCACGACAATCAACAGAATACCGCAGTGCTTGTTGTTAACCGACAACCAGTACTCATGAACGATTTCACGAAAACTTTCGAAGAGGAAGAGAATGAAATACACGCGTTGCTGACAGCTCTGCACGTGCGAGGGAACTGGAAAGGTCTTAAACACGATTTGCCCGATGATGGGAAAAGGAGTAGAATGTTATTCCTGGTGGCCGGTCACAATAGAGACAAGTGATGCATTTACCCCGTTTGTGAAAATTGCAGCACCCAGAAAGAGCTGCCGGAATGAATCCCAGCATGGAGGATGTGTATAAGTGTGTATCAGAAATAAATGGTTAAGCCCGCTCAGGGTTGGATGTATGTAGGCCCAAAAGCCTTCTCTCATCTGTGACTGGAAAGGTCAGTGTTTCGCCAATCTCAGTATGCGAATAACCAACAAAAGAAGTAAACCAGAGAGTCCCTGTACGGCTCTTCGATATCAAAGAGCGCTGTATTAGCGTTTAACTCGGTTCAGCTACGCTATAACGATCGTTCTTCGAAAGTAGGGTTACTAGTAAACCGACATTTCGTCTAGTACAGGGATAGAGTTGTGGACACAGTGGAGAGAAGAATGCCATACGCAGCCGCAGCGACGAGAGAATACTGTACCGCTCAGGGTAATCGCATCACGGCATGACCACTATGTTGTCAGCGCGGCCGTAACCAACCGTAAAACTTAGTCCACAGCGTTGGCTTCATCCTGGAGAATATCAAGAAGAGTGGAACTGTTTGCATTGACGGTTGAACACAGTCTTCTCCGGGCTTTACTGGTGGTCCAAATGTCAGCGTGTCTGTTGCAACTGTCCAGAAACGACAAAGTTTGGTGACTGCAACGAACACGTAACGCCATCACCGGCAAGATGAGTGGCAAATTGTTGTGTTCTCAACCTGTTATAGGGTCGCTAGAGCGATGAACGGTATCTTGCAGCCAGAATTACTGAACGAGATAGCGAAAACACGATGAGTGAATAATTTTGAATGTTATGAAACACAGCATGCCATATCGATTCCTCTGAGGGCCATTTGAACAGAAACTCTACATCGGGGAGGATATAGAGCTCAGAGTAGTGCCCGACATGTTTCAGCGGAGCAGTTCTCGTGTACCTGTGCCGAGCAATATGCAAGCCTTTTGAAGAAAAAGTGTCACTGTTTCGCTGGGCTAAACGTTCGCCTAACATATCATCCATCGAAGTCATGGTATTCCAGCAACCATAGTTCTACATCTACATGTAAAACTACATGTGTACTCCAAAAGCCATCTTCCATTGTGTAGCGGAGGGTTCTTCATGTACCACTGCCACCCCCCTCTCCCCTTCCCCCAACTTTCCTGTTCCAGGCGCGAATGTTGCGTGACAGGAACGCTGTTGGTAAGCCTCCACATGAGTTCGATTCTCAGTCGTTTTACCTTCAAGGTCTTCTCCTGAGATGTACAGTGGTAAGCCAAACCATTATGACTATCTAATTAATAGCGTGTTGCTCCACCTATGGAACCCAATACAGCAGCAATTCCGTGCGACAGGTATACAACATGTCCTTGCTAGCTTTCCTGAGTCATGTGGTACCAGGTATTGATGCACAGGTCACGCAGTTTCCGATAGCGTCCCAAATGTGCTGCATTGGCCTCAGATCAGACGAATTTAATGGCCAAGACATCAACGTGATTTCACTATCATGGTCGTCAAACCATTATAGCACAATTCTGGCCTTGTCACACCGACGGTTGTCGTGCTGGAAGATGCCATTGCCGTGGTGGAAGACATCAAGCACGAACCGATGCAAGAGGTCCATAATAACGTTCACGTAGTCCACAGCTGTCATAGTGCCCGTCATTACTACCATAGGCTCCATCAACGCACAGGTTAATCTCCCTCCAGCAAAATACTGCCAACACTGCCCTGTGTTCATGGTGCGGTGCATGTTTGGAGCATCCGTTCGCCTGGATGAGGCGTACCAGGACATTACCATCGACCTGTATAACACGAAAAGTGGTTTGTCCGACCAGGCGACACGTATCCATTGATCCACGGTCTAACGTTGATGGTCCCGTGCCCACTTCAGTCGTAATTGACTATGTCCTTGGGTCAACATGGGAACAATAACGGGTCGACTGCTGAAGAGCCGCATGTTCTACAATGTGCGCTGAACGATCTGCTCTGAAACACTTGTGCCTGAGCCAGGATCGTTCTCCGTCGTCTGATCTGCCATAGATCCCCACCTGTCCTGCTTTGCAGGGTGGGCAAGCCTGAAAATGTCACTATTCTGTGACGAGACGTAGGCGTCTCAAGGCCGTATTACACGATGCACCTCAGGAGTACACCTCTGCATCAGCGCCCCAAGTGTACGTGTTTGGAACTGCACACTTGTTCACTTCGCCTGATTCCACGATACGCGCAGGATAATCATGGTGCGAAAACTCTAATGGGGAGGTCTGATTTTTGGTACAGTCGTTGGTCATTCATATTAAAAGTTTCTTGGAAATCATTACTCCCATTTATTAAGTAATTGTTGTTCTCCTGTGGAGCTCTCAAGCAGTTATGTAATTACTGTATTGAACTATGGGATCATCTACCCGCTTTATGTCATGACAGTTGCCTACGCAAACATTTGTTTATTAAATATACTTTTATGCAGTATTTTGCACATGGTGGACACAGTTATTTTTGCAGTTATTGCCCTGGCAGTGGACAATGGAGAAGGGCAGATCGACGACGGCGACGAAAAGGGGGATGTAGTTAGGTTCGACACCGGCTAGGAAGAAGGGACGAAGGTAGGGACATATGTCCACATTTAATGAAGGAGCTGAGGCCTGAAGATCCGCACGAATTTCGGAACTTAGAATGGACGTGGCTACTTTTGACAAGCTGTTGTCTATGATATAGGAAGGGATTCGCTCAAGTGAAACAGTAATGAAGGAAGCAGTTTCACATTGTCAGGAGTATGAAGAAACAATTAACTATCTCAGTACAGTTTCTCGAAAAGATCTTCTTTGTGTATATATTTAGTGATCTGATTCTTTCGCCGACTATTCCTAGCTTCTCCTTTCTGGAATGTTGTAATAAAATAAAAAAAACGCTATCAAATCAAACGTGAATTTACATCAATAAAGGAGCTACATACACAAATCGAAAATCACATGTGTAAAGTGTAATGAGAAACAAATGAGTGCCCAAGTACGTTATTATGATGCAGCGGGTCGTGAGGATCATACAGACACCTCTCCTCGCTAGATGCCTGGATTAGCATGCTCAAGCCTTGTTTGTTCCATTCCATTCCTAAGATATGAATCAATCAGTACGAAGAGTGCTTTTCGCAAAACCAATACATAAAAAAGGAAATCTGCCTGCAAATAATGCATTTGTTTTATTACTCCATTTTTAAATATTGTCTTACTGAAAAATGCGAAAAAACTCCAATAAGTGAGCATGAAGACAGGCTGCTGGCCATACTTGTCAAAAGCAAAGGTAAACAATAACAATCAGAAACCACATCCTGAGTACCCCCTTCCGCGCATGCGCGCGTTATTACCATCTAGTGCGCATGCGCTGTTTCATGGCAGTTTAAAACTGGTCTATTTCCGCGCACCGATGATGAGTCTGCTAATTCTCTTGGTTCCCCCAGTTCTACCGATAGATGGCCTGCTATCTGTTTCCGCTCACCGATAATGTGTCTGCTAATTCTCTTTGTCCCATTCGTTCTACTGCCAGATGGCACCCGCTAGACCTGTTTCGTTCATGATGAATCGTCGTGTAAAGTACGTATAACTCCTTGTCGCTTACTCGTAATTTCACGGTTCCTCAAGCGCATACGAGAGATGCACACGATAGTAGCACGCTAACAGCCGACCAGAGTTGCCCTCACTTAGATGCTCGTTCCTAGGCGCCGGGCCGTAACAAACTGCCGTTTGTCATAGTCGTTAATGTCAATGCATTTCCCCATTTGCGGTCCGGAACGTCGCTATGATGACCCCCATTCGTCTCTACTGCGTGTACATATTTTCCTTACAGCAGTTACGTGCCCACAATGCGACATTCAGTCCCGTGGTGGACGGTGATCGAAACGTTTTCTCTCATCAGTGTATGTAGGGAGAAGCAGTATGTTGCTTGTCTCTTCTAGGACAGTATGCTCTTCGAATATTAACTGTAAACCACACCGTGATGCAAATAGCCTGTCTAGCAGCGTCTGCTATTGAAGTTGACTGAATAAACCCGTGAACACTTACTGATCGAACCTGCGGCGATACGCGTTGCTCGTGAGGGATCTCCTCTATTTTTCTCTATCAGCCCTAGCTGATAAGGACCATAGACTAAGGAGTAAATCTAAAATGTCGGTAGAACGGAAGTGTTGTGAACTACGTACTTCGTGCGTGGTCTATGCTTTCTGAGAATGCTTCCAATGAATCTGTCTAGCATCTACCTTTCCTATTATTAGTTTTATGTCATCGTTCGACTTTAAATCAACCCATACGCGAAGTCCCAGATATTGAATCGATAGGGCTGACTACTGTGATTGCTCAGCAATCGCGTAATCGAATAATAACGAGCGGAAGGCATTGTGTAGAATGCCTAGTCAATGAATAGAATGTCTACAACTTTTTAGCAAGGTGTTTAATTTAATTTTAATACTTTTCCTAGATAATGTATAAATGACTAAGTGTTATATAAAATGAGAAACAGACGCAAGAAAAATACAAAATTACAATGAAATAACATATTCAAATTAGAAATTAATATATTTAAGGAAACTTAAATGAAAATTGTCATTATTACGTGTGTCTGGAAACTGTCTTATTCTGAAGTATACATGTTTTAATATTTTTTAACAATTCTGATATGAAACAAACAATTAAAAAAATTATTCAAATGACAGTCACAATAGCATTATTTATTTTGCCGCCAACCGGTTTCAACCCGCGATGGGATCATCTTCAGGGCAATTTACACCATTTGGTCGCTCGCTGGAGTCGTCACCCTGTCTGTGCACGATTGGTAACAGTTTTTCAGAAATTATTACAAATTTTTAATAAACAACAACTAAAAATAACTTTCAGTTTTATGTATTTAGAAGCTATACTTCTTTTATGCTCTATTTACAACAGCAAGCTGAATTGAAATGATATTTTGAATTGCAAATATCTTTCCTTTTTACACACAAACACCTGAGGTTCTGGTATTTATTTTTGCACATGCACTTCGTGAATCCTTATCTAGTCCCGGAAAAATGCTGAGTTGCAGCTGGTTGCTTCTTTTCCAATCTTAGCCGTATTCATGTCCCTTATTATTTCCTTATAGCTATCGTCCGTTACAAAAACACTTTTCTTGACGAATATCTTCCTCGTTATCTGTAACTCTCTATAAGACTTTCGTTTCATTGCATTTGCGCCATCGTCTACTGCAACATTTTCACAGTCATCACGTGCAGTATCGACTTTAACGAAAATAACACACTGACACAACCGAACTCCAACCTAACTGGACTGAAATTGTTACAACAATGATGTCTGGTAATCTTGCAACTGTGAAAAAATTTAAATTATCTTTTGCTTTGCCTTAAATGTAACCAGCATTCTATTAAATTTCTAGACAATGCATTAAAAAAGATGGATTTCAGTGCCCAACGCTTTTTGGTATTCTATATATTGCCTAGACATTCCATAGTGCCAGATTTCACAGTTTGCCAGTAACATGTACAATTACAGTATCCGCATAAAGCCCAATGGAGTTTCCGACGTGATTCACTAGGTCATTTACATATATTGTGAAGACTGTAACACTCCCTTGTGGTACTGCTGAAACTAGATTTGCGTCTCAAGACTTCTCTCTGTTAAGAAACGATGTTGAAGCTTCGTGGACTCGCTAAAAAGGAGATTCCATAGGAAAGTATATAAGCCCTCTTTGATTACCGGTAACGGCCTATAGAGGCAAAATTCAGACCATTTGTATGTAAACATGTATCGAATATCTGGTGTAAAGTTAATTTAATGAGAAGTATCATTCTTGGTATTTCAGTTTTCGCAAAAGTAGTGTATTGTTAACTCAACTGTTTCATTATTCAAGACAATAATGCAACACCGTGATGCGTCATGACTTATCCGTAAATATGGCATGAACGAATTGAAGCAGCAGCTATCGAAACCGAGATGTTGAACAGCTGCTAAAAAAGCCAGAGATGAAATGCGAGGCGATGTGCCTCACTTCTCCTCTGGAATGACCATTCCACCGATATCGCAAGGACTTATCAGTACTGCACCATGCTAGAACGAAGCGCTATCCGTCTGCGGGAAATCGCTGTGCTTTTATGTCACGATTTCAGTAGTATGTGGATCTGAGCATAAGGCACTACACACTAACGGCACATGTCCTGCATTAAACTTGGGCAGAAGATTCCGGGAATGGACTCAGAAATCCTCCCTGTTTCAAGTAGGCTATCCGAGCACGTTACACGGAAGAGACTGTAATGCTGTCTTCTTTGTAGTCGCCGGAGTACTCCAATTTGTAAGAAATATCGTTCTTGAAGTAGCCTGGTTAAGCCACTCTCCGTAGCATAGCTTTAAGACCTTTATAATTGGCAGTAGATCTTCTGCGAAGACTAGAAAAGAGTGGGGCAAGTAGGAACATGTTTGTTTTGCGCATCACTCCATGAAGAGTCCTCAGACAGCACAGTGCGAAGCGTATCTGCTAAAAGACTCATAAACAGACATATCACAAATTTTGCTAAGCTGAATACCCACTCCCTACTTTGGCAGTCCATTCAGCACTCTGATCATTTAATGTTTAGATATCTTCTGTAAAAATTAACTTTGTGCTTGGCTGCAAAAATCCATTGCTGCTTCTCGGCCTCGCAAAGATATGTTATTTCTAAAGTTATAGTAAACTTCAAACGTGGCACGCCGTTTTCGTGAGAACAATGCAATACTCTCCGCAAAGCTCATTAAGTCTCTTAAAACAGGAATAGCGAAAAATCTATGGAAGCGACGGCGACGAGAGGAAAGGACGGACGACAAAGGCAGAGGCAGAAGTTGTCTGGCTATGTGTGTGTGTGTTTCAGGCCGCAGCGCAGGGCTGCGCAAAGTCGCGCTCTGTGCGCGGCACATGCAAACAAACCAAAACAATACCAGATGGCGCTTTATTGTGCACTACCCGAAAATATATTT
The DNA here is from genome assembly GCF_023864275.1 of Schistocerca cancellata. Classification (NCBI taxonomy): domain Eukaryota; kingdom Metazoa; phylum Arthropoda; class Insecta; order Orthoptera; family Acrididae; genus Schistocerca; species Schistocerca cancellata. The sequence continues at coordinate 611,854,706 of NC_064629.1, forward strand.
CCGAAACCGGATTCGGTTCTTGTAGATGAAGTTAATAGCAAATGCTGGCGAAATATTCATAACTGGTGCACGAGCAACAAAGAGGAACGGGCAGTCGCTTTACGGACGGATATGACAACGGAAAGGCTCACACACACGTCCCAGTAACTTTTCTAGTTTGTGGGTTTACAATTCCTTGTTAAAAACTAAATCGTTAAAAAATCTCGAAGTAATTAGAGACCAGAAGCTGATCTTGTACCCCCAGTTACTAACCATCCAAAAGAAAGATAAAAACTAATAACCGCTCCTCGACTATTACGTAGACATAAAATACATTCATCTGTTCCATACTCACCTTTGCAAATGGTACATGAATTTCCGCCTCTCCCAAGTTTTACTGTTCTCTATAAGCCCTTGAACATCATCCACATCACATCGCTTTCTGCATCTATTTACACCCTCCAACCCCTTATCATACAAAATTTCCACATCTCCACAAACACCCTGAATACCTTCACTACACCTATGTCTCCCGAAAAATATCGAATACCCTCCCATATCTCCTCACAATCCATGTCCTTTCTAAGAGTAATTTTAACCTCCTTCCCTCTCTGACTATGGAATCAGTCCTAAGATCTAGCCATTCTACCAACTATAGTCAACTCTACCTATTCCTTTTCCAAATTATGGTTCCACTCCACAGCATAACCGCAGTCCTACCCTTCTCCTACCACCTATATCACGTTACTTGACCTTTCCCAATACTCATCCCACATCCTTTCATCATATCATTTCCTCTTCAATGTTATCTGTATCCAGATCCCTCGCCTAGGGAGTGTTACCAGCTGCCCACAATACAATCGATTTTAGAAGTCTCAAGATCTTTACATGTTTAATTATTTTAATCAAACGCTGAATAGCCTCTAACCGAAGCGAGTATTTAAATAACAATTACATAAAAAACATGGCTCAAGAGTAGTTCCATCCCTCTTTTTTTTCTTTTCAGATTAAGGAAGTAGTGGAATCATCAAAGAGAGAAATATTTTCTATGGTACTCGCTAAATTCATTTAGTCACTGTAAAGGAAGAGGGAAAGATTAATGTCTTGTCAAAGAAATTGTCATTAGAGATGGAGCAAGGTTGTGTAAGGAAATAGGCCGTGTCCTTTACACGCTATTCGATTTAGGAAATCAGCCGAAAACCTAAATGACAATACATGACATGTATTATTTGGGATCGAAAAGTGGTGAAAGTATTACATGAAGGGTCATAACAATAACAAAAAAAGATGTTAGAAAAGCAAGAAAAGTGACACAACTCAAAGAATTAATGAAAAATTACGTAATAACACCTCGCATTCGATGAAAACAGAACTAAATGTGCATATCACTGTTGTAACGTCTATAATGGAATTTACTGGAAACTCTCATACTACATCAATATAAGTTTTATAGAATTCTTTAAGTCGATTTGTCTCGAGTCGTTCATTTTTGAATTGTGTTACTGTTGTTGCCGGGGAAAGATAAGTGTGGCAAAAAGAAGAATACGAAGCAGATTTAAAAATATTATTTATTTTTCTACTGAGGAATATAACAGGGAGGAAATTCGGTTGGAGGCTTTACTATAAATTACAAAATTAAAAACAATATTACAGGCACTGAACGAATCTCAGACTGTAAAGGAACACTTGGTTTTAAAATAAAAAAATGTTGCATGGAAGTCATTCTAGTTATTTCACCAACGTTGTCACATTCTGATGAGGAGGAGACGTCTACAAAAGACAGCAGAAACTGCTGAATGACGGCAAATCTCACTGAAAGATGATAGTCGTGGATTTTAATGCCAATGTCGCACAAAAACTAAAGGATGGCTCGAAAATGGGAAATTAAAGGCGTGATACCAGAAAGTACAGAGGTCATACGTTGGTGAAATTCACCGTGATGAGCAATCTGTTTGTCGTTACTTAACACATGCTTCCAGAAGAGACAACTAGAAAGCAGACATGGAGGTGACCCATATGGAACAAGATAGCTATTGAAGAGACGGCGGAAGTTTCGACTAAACATCAATAGAATAATGATAGAATACCCTGCATTAAATAAAACAGTTGAAATGTGTGTCTGACAGCATGTGAGAAAATACAATAAAAGTTTCACAAGAGAAACAATAGAAAATAAGTGGAGTAGTAAGAAAATAAAACATAACCTTGTGTTGAGTAGACCCCACAAATAATCACTGAAGATGGCAGGGGGCGTAGTAATTAATAACAGAGAGAATGTTATATAATCAAACAAATACTTCTTTAAATGTTTGGGCAGCTCAAGAAAAAATCACAAACACAGATAGTTAATAATAAACACAGTAATGAGACTCCGAAGTGTTATGAGAAAGGTGTACAGTATCAGTCCAAAAAGTTCGAAGGCTGATTTTATTCCTGGAATGTAAGTGACATCAGTTCAGTAACTACGGTGGCAGCTTGAACTAACGACTGGATAACAGAAAATACGTATTCGACCAGTCAATGCGAGCATAGGCAGTGTTAAGTAGTGGACGTGTAGCGGTATTGTGTCAAAGTTGTTGTGTTACAAATCGCAATAGAGTAACATCTCTAAGTTAAGTGTTGAAGACATTCTCCAGAATGTTTTGAAGAAGAGAAAACTGTGTACAAAGCTTCTCCCGCCCACCTTGGCTCTCGAACAAAAACAACGACGCGTTGACGTCTGCTTCGAATTGATTAAAATGCAAAATGCGGAAATTCTTTTCTGTGAAAAATCATCACTAGTGACGAGACTTGATATTACCACCACGAACCTTCCACAATGACACAGTACCGTACTGAAATTCAGTGAAGACATAACCGACATTCAAGCCAACGAAACGAGGGAGTTGAACAACATCCCAAAGCTCTTTTCTGATAGTTTCACATGATTGTATGGGCGTCCTATGCAGTGTACTCAAGTGGGGAGAGACTATGTAGAACACCTGGAGCATTAAAACTGCCATCTTAACTTTTTTCTGTTTATTATCTCGAAACAATTTTGGACTGACGGGGTATGGAGGAATGACCCGTTCAACTCTTTAAACAGGCAGCCATATAATTTTTGATTTGTTAAATGAAACATTAGGTTGCTGTGTAATTCACTCATTCAAGAATCTCTGCAAAAGAATTGTAGTAGTATCTACTTCTACAACAACTTGATAGTAACAAAACACACCATGAAGTTACTGTAAAAATGTAATAATTTATTTACAGCTTAAAACAGAGACGAAAGAAAGGCGCCTGGCTATAAAACTATCTGCCTCCTTTCTTAACGAAGAAGTTATTAACTGAAATGATCACTAACCGCATAGAAAGCCGGCCGGTGTGGCCGTGCGGTTCTAGGCGCTTCAGTCTGGAACCGCGTGACCGCTACGGTCGCAGGTTCGAATCCTGCCTTGGGCATGGATGTGTGTGATGTCCTTAGGTTAGTTAGGTTTAAGTAGTTCTAAGTTCTAGGGGACTAATGACCACAGATGTTAAGTCCCATAGTGCTCAGAGCCATTTGAACCATTTTAACCGCATAGAAAAAAAAGAAAAGAAAAACATTGGATTTTAGTCAGGCTAAGCCTCAATCTTGCTATAGAAGAGAAATGGATACAAAAAAAAAAGGACGCTTTGCAAATAGTGAACCAAGCTAGAGGCCGGAGCAGTGATCACGAATTGCCGCTTTTCTCTGGATTCAAAGTTTCTACGAAAGCATTTGACTCAGTTTCAGTCAGATCTATACGAACAGTCGTGGAGAAACAAGGCATTGATTCAACATAGGTCAGTATACTGAACCGGCCGCTATGGCCTAGCGATTCTAGGCTCTTCAGTCCGGAACCGCGCTGTTGCTACGGTCGCAGGTTCGAATCCTGCCTCGGGCATGGATGCATGTGATGTCCTTAGATTAGTTAGGTTTAAATAGTTCCAAGTCTAGAGGACTTATGATGTTAAGTCCCATAGTGCTTAGAGCCATTTGAATCATTTAGTATACTGAAGAATAAATACATCAGTTCTACAACTTCCACAGTCTTCATTCAGGATGATGAGAAATTCGGGCTTGAAAGAGATGCCACCAAAGGAGATTCCATATCCTCTCAGCAGCCATTGAAGTTTTCAGGTCTCTAAACTGGGAAAACGAAAAATGGTTAAGTGTTAATAGAACATGTCTAAAAAAACTTTTAACTTGAAAAGCATTCCAATCCTGGGGTTTCTCAGCGAGTGATAGAGAGCATTTTGAGAGCTACTTGAAGAAAAAAAATTAATCGGAGAATAATTTGGACTGAAAAAAGTAATTCTAATTGTAATTAAAGAGAAATGGAGAAGGCCAGCACATGTTGTCAGGCGAATGGATGGTGTTGGACCAATGGAGTTCCAAGAGGTGAAAGAAGACCAACATGACGGGCTAATGCACGACTGCCAGAGGATCTGTGCTTGAGCAACGCCAACCATGAAACTTACGGGTCTAGTTGGCGTATCTACGTTAGCAGAACGGCCCTTTCTACTTCTTTCGTAATACAGTATGGTTTAAATATAACGCTTTCCGGACATAGTATTCTTCTCAGAATATATCAGAATTTTTGCACCGCCTTCTATATGAACGTTTGGGACGAGTTACCTTTGGATACTGCACAGAATTCCAAATCGTTTTGACAGTAAAATATCATAACGTAATATCCACGCACGCCTCGCGAAGCAATTTAAAGTCATGTCTTATCACTCGTTAATATTTCATACCATTATCTATCCCTTCGTATTTCACATTTGGCTATTGTATCGATACATATTGAAGGAAGTGAGCCATCTGTGCACTGTCAAAACGAACTTTATTTTACAAAAAATATTTCAAATGGCTCTGAGCACTATGGGACTTAACATCTGAGGCCATCAGTCCCCTATAACTTAGAAATACTTAAACCTAACTAACCTAAGGACATCACACACACCCATGCCCGAGGCAGGATTCGAACCTGCAACAGTAGCGGTCGCGCGGCTCCAGACTGAAGCGCTCAGAACCGCTCGGCCACTTTATTTTACAGGTGCATCATTTCTGTGTTTGTCTTTTGTTACATTCAAGCGCAGACCTTTTTAAAATAAAAGACTAGCGAACTGTCGAACTGCAAGAAATTAAGTAGATGAAACTTCCTGATGTTCAACGATCAGCTGTGAGTGCGGCTAAATCCTGTATGCGGTGAAAGGCACGTTGAGATGAGCACGTTTTCCTCCTCTGCACTCAGTATACAGTCCCTTTCGCAGTCAGAACGACTATTTGTCGCTATCTTGCGTCGAACGCTCACTCTTACAAGACGGCAGCGGGCTGGTGGAGAACATTATATGCAATATCGACGTGGTGGAAGTTCGGCTCATACATATTTACGACGGTTTGTGCCTCTTGATCGTCGGCGCCGTCAGCAGAGTGACGGCGCGAGCATCGCACCGCTCCCACATTTGCGTTGATTGCTTCCACAGTAGGAACAGGCCGATCTTCACATTTCAAACGCGAGCTCCCCTTCGACAATCGTCCTCACTATGACCCTAACTATCTCACCTTGTTTGATGCAGTCTTCGCGCGCTGTCTTGTGTGTTGGAGATTTCGTGTATTTATTGACGCCCGTAGTGCATTAGAATTTTATCGGACCGTGGTAATATTTACTCTGACTTTTTGAAAATGATGCAGTTATCTACAATGCTGATAATTAAAATTGCAACACCCAGTACTATAGCAATTAACGAAATTTTATTTGTTGTGCGCATTCGGTGCAGTACAAAGGAACATGATTAAATTTGTAGGCGATCTGGGGGCATACAGGGTGCGCAGTATACACGGTCCAGTCACATTAATGTGACCACAGCCTATCTTTGACGGCGACGTGCAAATAACCACTCACAGGCGGCAGATGGCAGCACTAGCAGTGGAGGGGATATAAAGCGTGTCGGGGGCGGGGGTGTCACGGAAAACAGTGTAGTTGTTGTCGTAATGCGGAAACGGAGCGATTTATCTGGATGGGCATCATCGTTGACTCTCGGGCCAAGGGTGGTACCATGTCCAAAACGAATATGTTCGTAAACTGTTCGCGTTCCGCCGTGGGTAAAGTATTCCATGCACGGCAAAATGGTGCGTTTCAAAATCGGCACCACGGGCAATAGATGACAGGAGTCAACGACGGTTGAGAAGATGTGTACGGGCGAACAGACGTCCTACTGTTGAACACCTGACCGCCCAGATGAACCAAGAGGCTACCAACAGCGTCTCCTCATCGGCCGTTCAGTAAACATTGGTACGTAAGAGTCTCCACAGCAGTTCCCAGGTTCATGCACCTACGCTGACTGCTGTTCATCGGCGAGGAATGCTAGAAGTTGCACGCTAGTACCACAGCTGTACGTCAGCTGAGTGGCGACACGTGGCCTTTTCAGACGAATCAGGCTATATGCTCCATCGGACAGATGGCCGTTGGCGTGTACGGTGTGAAACGTCCGAAAGCAAAGAGTCCTATGCATATAATGTTGCGGAACATATCCATCACTGCATGCAGTTTGTTTTTTCAGCCCGGTGGCCTCTACCAGCAGAACAATGAAACGTTTCACACAGCTCGCAGTGTACGTGAGTGGTCTGAAGAGCACCAGGATGAGTGTACTGTACTCCCCCGCCCGTTAAAGTGCCTCAGTTAAAAACCCAATCGAGGATCTGTGGGACCACCTCGATCGCGTTGTTCACGGCATGGATTCTCAACCGAGAAACACGGCACTGACGTTGGCATGGTTCCACATCCCTGTCGGTACCTTCCAGAGCCTCGTTGACTCTCTTCCTGCACGTTTCGCACCGGTCAGCACTTCAGTAGGTGGTTATTCAGGCTTTTGACAGGTGGTCATAATGTGACTGGACAGTGTAATAAACCAGAGCTGCCACTGCCGACTTAATCCCGGCTAGGGATCGATTCGAACTGAGCTTGGATGACAGATACGGTTACAGTATTACATGCTTCTTCAGCTCTATGCTGGGGCTCATCAATGGTAGTGGCTGCCTAGTGGTGGAGTGCTAGTCTCTCTGAAATCCATGACCAGATATTCTCAGTGGTTGCGAGGTTTGGCGATGTACTGGCCAGGGCAACATTCAAACACCCTCTGTATCAAGGTAGGTCGGAACTTGTGTTATCATGTTGGAAAATAACGTCACATAGATTTAGAAGGTACACTGGCCTTAGCACATTACAAATGTAGCAGTTTCTGTCCAAATTACCGGCTATAAGAACCAGACAGAGGTGATCGTGTTGTGTACCCAATGCCTCCCCCCCCCCCTCTCTCTCTCTCTCTTCTCCCATACCATCAGGCAGGGCGCTGTGCCAGATTGATGATGACGAATTCGATCGAGCAACGTTAGCTCTCTTCGGATCTTCCACGCATGTATACGTAAATCGTGATTCTGCACCCAAAGCCGGCCGGTGTGGCCGAGCGGTTCTAGGCGCTTCAGTCTGGAACAGCGCGCCCTCTACGGTCGCAGGTTCGAATCCTGCCTCGGGCATGGATGTGTGTGATGTCCTTAGGTTAGTTAGGTTTAAGTAGTTCTAAGTTCTAGGGGACTGATGACCTCAGATGTTGAGTCCCATAGTGCTCAGAGCCATTTGTACCATTTTCTGCACCCAAAACGAGGTGGTGCCGCTCCTGTTTTCCCTGCGAGCACCTGTGTCAAGAGACATCGCAACAATGTTCGCCGTGCTCACAGACTGTGGTGCTTCAGATGTCGTAGGATTATTCGCATGAATACTTGCTTGCTGCGAACAATCCCAATTCCTGATTGGAGGACTGTGACTCAGCCGTACGATCCCGCACAGCCGAGCGAATAATACAGTATACCAGCATTCTCACGCGCTAGACCCGTGGGGCAATTGAAATCCTGCATGGCATTGAACATGAGTCTCCTGAACCCATCACTTGCGTATTCGCAGTCGTGGGTTCCCCACAAACGCTAGCAGCTATATCACGGAAAGATAAACTGCAGTCTCGAGAGGTCACGATCCTGCAGGTGTCAAATTCCGACATGTGCTGATAGACGTCCTCACGTGATGCGTAACACGGTTCTCTAAAAAGAAAACCAACCAAAATTCAAATGAGATTGCCGACGAGAAACCCTCTGTGTAATCTTTCCTCATACGCGGAACAATGTCAAGAGCGTTACTTTACCTACTTTGTGCAGTGTCACTGAAATGCTAATCATTTGAATTTCTAATGGCCAGTGGTCTATAATAAACATGCTATATAAAAAAAGCTACACATATATCCCATCACGTTTTGATAAAATTTCTAAATCATGCAAAATATTGACAACTTTGTTTCAAATGTTCATAAATATAAAATGCTCCGCTTAGCCAAAGTAGAATCACTTCAATCATATATGTATATTTGAGTGTAATAATTTTTCTGAATATGAAAATGAGTAATCACATAGGCTCCAACGAAGATAATGCAGGTAGTAGATGTCTGTTTAGTGGTTTTGCTGTGAAAACGAAGGCAGGTTACAAAGGAGACTGCTTACAGAACATTCGTCCGGCACTTACTGTAATATTGCTGAAGTGCTTGGGAATCTTACCAAATGGGACTAATGTGGTCATTAGACGTATAGAAACAAGACCAGTAGGAATGGTCACAGTTTTGATTGACTCACTGGAGAGTGTCGCGTAAATGCTGAATAACTTGAACTGACATGCAAGAATGACATACACTCATCAACAACCCTGTGAATCTATTTACAATGAGCAACAGCAAAGCACCGCGTTCTGGCCCTTATGGGCCAATTGGGACAGACCGACCATCGTGTCATCATCTGCCAATGGCGTCACAGGATGCGGTATGGACGGGCGTGGGGGTTAGTAAACCGCTATCCCGGCTGTTGTCGGCTTTATTGACCTTGGAGCCTCCGCTTGTCATTCAAGTACCTCCTCAAGTACACCCCATTCCATTCGTTCCACCGATGAAAAATTCCTGACAGTATCGGGAATCGAACCCAGGTCCTCCACATAGCAGCCAGACACACTGACCTCTGAGCAAGGGAGGCGGATTTTTGTAATAAGTGTACAGGAATATTAGGGTTTCACGTCCCATCGACGACGTGGTCTTTAGAGGCGGATCACAAACTCGGCCTCGGTTTAGGGGAGGAAATTGCCCGTGTCCTTTTCAAAGGAGCCATCCAGAGACTTAGCGAAACCTGTATATGAATCGTTGCACGCTAATTTGGACCACCAATCCCCCTACGTGTCACTGCCGCAGGGATGGCGAAAACGAGGTTATATTAATTATAGCGAACACAGAAGCACGTAAACAGTTATTTATCTCGCGCTTAATGACAATATATGAGATCCAAGTGTCATAACGAACCGTCAGGAAAAGATAACTGAAAGCTAGGTTGAGATCTTAAGGTGGCACGCGTCGTGTACCGCTGACGCCGTATCGCAACAACAGAGATTTGCGTGGTGTACAGCCAGAGTCAACTGGGACAATGGGTGTCATTCTGTGGTGTTTAGCGACGTGTCTCGCTTCTGTTTGAGGTGGTCAGATAAACGTCAACGTACCCGTAGACGATCTGGTGAAAGGTCACAGGAAGCAGCGATTCTCGAGACCCATACTTCTCCAGCTCCTACAAACATGGTGTGAGGAGCAACTGGACTTATATGGTAATCAGAAGAGCGAGGCTGAATGTTAGTATGTGGCAAAAATGGTAACCTTGTCTCATTCTTCATGGCCAGTCTACCAAAAGATATACTTCAATAGCATAATGCAATACGCCATGCTGCATTTCTCACTACAAACGCCTTGAGGAATGTATGTTACTTTGACACGCCCGATGCCTTGATTTGTCACCCACAGAGCATGTCTGGGATGCCATGTATGCATTTTCATATGAGCCTCCAGTCAGCAATGTTGATGAACTGACACAGCGTGTGTTTCAGGCATAGCAATAAATTCCTCAAGATTACATTCGGAGGCTGTTTCCTTCCATGTCACAACGAATACGAGCGTGTACATTGTACCCGTGGGTTTCACACTTCCTGTTGATGTTGATGGCGGACATCAGTTCCGAATGAAATGAAAGATAAATTATTTAATACTCGCTGGATGATATACATTTTCAAAACGTTTGATAAATATCGGACTAGTGCTTCACAGCGTATCACTTTCCATTTCCGTTAGTGTATACTGCATACAGGGATTTGAGAAAAATATGGAAATATCCTGAGAATTTCTTGGTTGAACATAAATGCAGATTATAGCCAAACCTGCAGATTACGCTGTTGTAGTTGACCATGAACGGTACCTCTGCAATGTCCTCAATACGCTGTAAGTATCAGCCGTGGCCAAAACAATGTTCTATGTAGTTGTGAGTGCATTATGTCGGAGTTAAGCGATTTTGAAAGTCGGCAATTTGTTAGGGTTCGTATGGTGGGTGCTTCCGTAACCACGGGAGCCGAAGTGTTTTGTGTTTCAAGAGGCAGCGTATCGAAGATTTTTTTCAGTATACAGGGAAAACGGAAAATCATCATCCACTAAATCACAGTGCGGACAAAAGTGTGTGCTGAGTGATCGTGACAAACGGCTATTTAAGACTATCACAAGAAACAAGACGTCGACAGCTGCAAAAGTCGCTGCAGAACTGAATGTCTTACTCGCGAACTCTGCCAGCACCAAAACAACGCGAAGGGAGCTCTATAACTAGGGAATTGCAGGGCTAGTTGGAAATTCAAAACCACTCATTTGTGATAGAAATGTCCGTAACTGGTAAACGTGGTGCCGAAGTCATAAAACCTGAACTATGGAGCAATGGAAGAATATCATTTGGTCGGATGAGTCTTGTTTCACAATGTTTCCAACTTATAGCCGAGTTTACGTCCCAAGTGTGAAACATGACGAGGGGGTTTGGTGACGATTTTGGCAGCTATATCGTGGTATTCCGTGGGCCTCACGGTTATTCTGCGAGGTCGCATTACTGTCAAGGATTATGTGGCCATTTTGGCTGATCAGATTCGTCCCAGGTACAATATCTGCCCGTCAATGGTGAGTCTGTGTTCCAAGATGGGAAGGTCCCTGTTCACAAAGCTCACGTCGGCCAGGATTGGTTTTTAGAGCACGAGGATGAATGTTCGCACTTCCCCTGGCCACCACAAGCGCCAGATCTCAATATTTATTGAGCCTTTGGGATCTACTTAGGAGAGAATGGTGCATGGTCGCCATCCACATCCATCTTCGTTACCCGAACTTGCCACAATTTTGCAGGAAGAATGGTAAAATTTTCCCTTGGAAATCATACAGGACCTGTATTTATCAATTCCGGGACGACTGGAGGCTGTTTTTAATGCTAACAGTTTTCGTACCGAGTATTAGGCATAGTAAGGTTTATACTGTTTCCGTATTTTGTCCACCCCCTGTAGTACACTCAAAGTTATTTAGGTAAACACAAATGCACCAGTGTGTAAAGTTTTCTCTTGTATACGACGATTCCATCTAAAAAGAACGACGGATAGAGCAGTATACGTCCCCCGCACATGTTGTAGTAATTTATATTACTGTTAAATTGAACTTCAAACGGAGGAAACAAGTTGAAGCGGCGCGTGAGTCAGAAGGTGGCGTGCTGGCAGCGCACCAAGCGACGGCCACAGAGCTCGTCACGGCGACTCTAGATAGCTTTCAGATGTCCCCGTCCTTGTCCCACTTTTCTGGCCGTATTTATTGCTTCGCATCGCGCGTAATGGCCGCCTCACAATTAGCTCGCCAGCGCTCTGCTCGAGACATAGCTCGCCGCCTCTAATTTGAGGTATTCACCAACTAAGGCCAATGCCGTCCATCTCCTCAACAGCTGACACAGGTCTCTGTCTCGAATACGACAGAAACTGCAGTCTGTTGATTTTATATATCTTTCCTCGACGATCCGTGACAAATGAAAACTGCAGTACATCCCAGTGACGTGCTGTGCTGGGTTGTACACTAATCTCATATTACGGTGGAATGGGTCCCAGTTTTCTCCTTGTCATACTGATTTATGTTTTCAATGGCTTCCATAAATCATGTAATACGAGGGGTGTGATGGTCTCTTTTAATTGGTGATGGCCAGTTCCTTCCTCTGTCTATTTGCTACTGATGCATGAAATCGATGTATACAGAACATTTGGCATTACGCAGCGAGAACTATAATGCTGTTTCTAGCATAGGCTACGTGATGTGTACACGGCCGAGTTCTGTAAACGACTTGAATGTGAAAACCAAGACACCTGCTAAATGCAGTCAATCAACAAATCCACTCTATTAAATATCCAAGCCATACTCATTGCATAGAGTCTACCAGCCAGCTCGAACATCTCTGGTTTCCTGTGAAGTGGTTTGAGAAAGAAATAAGGTAATCCAGCAGTGACAGAATGTGAAACCACAAATAATTTTTGTGATTATCTGTAACGTTTTGGGTGTGGAGACTCTACAGTAATTAAAATTCTTGACATCTTTCTAAGGGAAGAATAAAAGTATATAATATCTGTTAATTCTAATTATCTTATTATTATCGTATGCACCAGTTACATCAACAAAACGGTTTTACGTATTTAATCAAAAAATACATATGTGCAACTATTTACACTATATAAACACTCACTGTCCCAGACTGCACACGAATGTCGAAAGAATCACTTCAGTAGAGGACCTCGGCAGATGCTTCGTGTAGATTCTTGATACCACCAGGGAAACGTTTGTCAGGGCACTGATTTATATTATGGCTCATTGTCTGAATATCACAGCAGTTTCAGTGTAGAAGTCCCACGTGCCTATGTTACATTTGCACATATATTCTCCAGTCCTGAATCTATTGTGCTTCCTAGGATTATGAAAGCCTGGAACTTTAACAGTTGAGTTCTCAATAAGTTCGTTGTCCAGGGTTTTGTTGGTTTGTCACTCACGTTTTATTCAGAATCGTGGATGAATCCAGTGGAGAGCACTTAGATCTCTTCTTCATATGCTGGTCTTCTGGATTTGAGACGTTTCCTAGGCAGCTACAGTAAATCTTCGTGAAGAAGAATTGATTCATTTAGAGAATCCTGAAAAAGGTTGCGGAGAACCACTTTTCAACGGAAGTGAGCTGTACACATGCTCGATGGTATTGGTAGCAACATGTAGGTATTCACCTGACTGTGCCACTAATAGTGATCATAGCTGCATTAAAATGTACGTCAGTTCTCTTCACATGAGTGCCGTGGAGCCAAACCGTGCGCAGTATTCTGCTGCAGGGTATATCAACGCAAGGAATACTCCACTGAGAACTGATGTATTTGCTTGACATGTACTACCTGCCATTTTCCTCAGCAGGTTCACTAGTATTTGTACCTTCTTAGCTGTATTGGAAAGATGTTCACGGTATGTCAGCGTTGTATTTAATGTGACACCAAGGTATTTTAGCTTATCCTTGTATCTGACTACGTCAACAGGACCGAACTGTGGGCTGATCTTTGCTGATACTAGACTATGAGAGAGGTGGAAAAAACATATTTCTATTTTAGGAACATTAGGTCTAGGTCACCATGTCTTAATTCATGAATGTTAGTAAGGCTGTTTGTTAGGTGTTCCTCTCATTCAGAAAGCTCTAGAAGGTCATCTGCATTCTGGAATTTCCCGCTGGTCAAGTGCGGCAGGTCTGCTGTGTAGACATTGAATAACACCGGAGTGAGAGCAGAACCGTGAGGCAAGTCATCACTGAGTACATGCCATCTGCTCTTCTTTTCAACTTGGTGTTATTTTGCTCACATGTTGCTTGCGAGGTTGCCTGGTTTTACGAGGTATTATTTTCAGAAATTTCAGTATTAGAGGTTCGCGCCACACCGTGCCACAAGTTGCTCAGAGGTCAACGAAAACTATCCCGGTCTTGAGTTTTCTTCTGGTAGCCAGTGTCTATGTGAGTAGGGATGGAAAACACTTGCTCACAGCAGCTTCTACGAGGTGTAATGAAACGTGTTAAAAGTGACTATATAGACAATGCATAACGGGCAGCCATTTGATCGCAACTCTTCCGGTATCTGTAATGATTTGTTTAGCAGTGAAAGTTAAAATACATGATTTTAGCAGCAGTAGTTCTCCCCTTTGTGCAAGTCCTCATTTGTTTTCGTTTAATTCAATTAAAAATGTTAATAAACTTTGTGTCATTGTCCTTTATCATATTTTAGGAGGTTTCGGAAACAATGAGAAGAATTAGCTCCTTCAGTTTTACAAGTTTGCAACAGACCACGTAGCGACACGAACTGATTTCATAAAATCATCATGGGAAACTGAATTATTTTGTAATGATACATGGGCTGGATGGAAAAGCACGCCTGGAAGAAATCCGAATTCGTTTCTTGCGATGTTTAATTTGCTGTAATTATTTCATTTAGTAGGGCTGTCATTTATCAGACAACAACGAAATAAAATGCTTTGTTAACCCATATGAAATACGATGACTTAGTAAGCTTGACGCCAGAGGCTATTTCCTTAGTTAATTAAACTGTAAAAGAATACGCTACGGTTGCAGGTTCGAATCCTTCCTCGAGCATGGATGTGTGTGATGTCCCTAGGTTAGTTAGGTTTAAGTAGTTCTAAGTTCTAGGGGACTGATGACCTCTAAAGTTAAGTCCCATAATGCTCAGAGCCATTTGAACCATTTGTAAAAGAACAATCATTAGCAAACAATGCTAGTACATTACAAAATTAAGAGGAGCCGGGTGGGAAATGTAACGAAGCGACTGGATGTAACATGGACCAAGGAAGTTCTTTGATGGATTCCGAGAGATACGAAAAGATCAAGAAGACAATCTAATGAAAGGCGGGAAAATGCCACTAAAAACACGCAGAACAAAGATGGATGTGGATGCAGCAGATAGCTGATAATGGTAAAGACAATGATAATTCACTCATTTAAAGGAGGTATACATTTTTTATTTAGTTTGCCCGATCTAAATTGAAATTTGCTCAGTTCTGTTACTAGTGTGGGGCGCGAATTTAAGTTTCGGTGGAAAAATGGAGTGCGTGGTACAGTATGTGAAGTGCGACTAGGTTACCGCAGTGCACACACAGGCGTTGAACTGGAGCGGCTCATGTCTTGGCAACTCGTGTCGCGGGGGCTTGCACTGGCGGAACAGACTCAAAGCTTCAACTTGTGCCCAGCTCCTCTCCAAACTCCCAAGAGGCGCTGCGACACTGGCGCCCCTAGGAGAAAGCCTGCACAGCTGGAACGTGTGCACTGCTCGCAAAATACACCAATCCATATTCGAGACCTGCCCAAACACTCTGTGACCACAATGGCACTGAAACAGAGAATGGCACAGAAAAGTCCGAAATACGAGGTGCATTCAAGTTCTAAGGCCTCCGATTTTTTTTCTAATTAACTACTCACCCGAAATCGATGAAACTGGCGTTACTTCTCGACGTAATCGCCCTGCAGACGTACACATTTTTCACAACGCTGACGCCATGATTCCATGGCAGCGGCGAAGGCTTCTTTAGGAGTCTGTTTTGACCACTGGAAAATCGCTGAGGCAATAGCAGCACGGCTGGTGAATGTGCGGCCACGGAGAGTGTCTTCCATTGTTGGAAAAAGCCAAAAGTCACTAGGAGCCAGGTCAGGTGAGTAGGGAGCATGAGGAATCACTTCAAAGTTGTTATCACGAAGAAACTGTTGCGTAACATTAGCTCGATGTGTGGGCGCATTGTCTTGGTGAAACAGCACACGCCCTTCATGGACGTTTTTGTTGCAGTGCAGGAAGGAATTTGTTCTTCAAAACATTTTCGTAGGATGCACCTGTTACCGTAGTGCCCTTTGGAACGCAATGGGTAAGGATTACGCCCTCGCTGTCCCAAAACATGGACACCATCATTTTTTCAGCACTGGCGGTTACCCGAAATTTTTTTGGTGGCGGGGAATCTGTGTGCTTATATTGAGCTGACTGGCGCTTTGTTTCTGGATTGAAAAATGGCATCCACGTCTCATTCATTGTCACAACCGACGAAAAGAAAGTCCCATTCATGCTGTCGTTGCGTGTCAACATTGCTTGGCAACATGCCACACGGGCAGCCATGTGGTCGTCCGTCAGCATTCGTGGCACCCACCTGGATGACACTTTTCGCATTTTCAGGTCGTCATGCAGGATTGTGTGCACAGAACCCACAGAAATGCCAACTCTGGAGGCGATCTGTTCAACAGTCTATCGGCGATCCCCCAAAACAATTCTCACCACTTTCTCGATCATGTCATCAGACCGGCTTGTGCGAGCCCGAGGTTGTTTCGGTTTGTTGTCACACGATGTTCTGCCTTCATTAAACTGTCGCACCCACGAACGCACTTTCGACACATCCATAACTCCATCACCACATGTCTCCTTCAACTGTCGATGAATTTCAATTGGTTACACACCACGCAAATTCAGAAAACGAATGATTGCACGCTGTTCAAGTAATGAAAACGTCGCCATTTTAAGTATTTAAAACAGTTCTCATTCTCGCCGGTAAAATTCCATCTGCCGTACGGTGCTGCCATCTCTGGGACGTATTGACAATGAACGCGGCCTCATTTTAAAACAATGCGCATGTTTCTATCTCTTTCCAGTCCGGAGAAAAAAAATCGGAGGCCTTAGAACTTGAATGCACCTCGTACTAAACGGCTTTTCCCAAAACTGTTCCAGAGAGGAAGATCAAACGAAAGCTCCTCCTTTAAATCGCTGCACGAACGACAAAATGGGAGATATCGAAATAAATGACAACGGGATAGAAAAGCAACGCTCAAAAGAGAAAGAACACTTGACCTCACGGGATACCTGTTCGATTCTTCACAGAGTAGGTGAAACAACTTACCGCTCTTCTAGCAGTACTGTACCGTAGAACTGTTAAGGAATGCAGCGTTCCTAATGATTGGAAAAAAAACCACAGGTCTTTCCCGTTCTCAAGAAGGGTCGTTGAAAGAACGCACAAAACTACAGGCAATCGTGATATACAATTTTGGAAAATGTTCCATGTTCGCATATTATGAAATTTCTGGAGATTGAAAATCTCCTGCAGACCGAGAACCTCCTCCATAGGAACCAAAATACGGTTCGAAAACAACGATCGTGTGAAACCCAAGTCGTTCTATTCCTCCACGGGCCACAGAATGCATTACATATAGGCGTCCAGGTAGATACCATGTTCCTCGACATCTGAAATCATTCGATACAATTCCGCGCGGCCGCCTAATGAACAAAATACGAGCGTATGGAATATCAGACGAGCTGTGTAACTGGATTGAACAGTTTCTAACAAGCAGAGCACAGCATGTCGTTCTGAACGGTGGGAAGTCTTCAGACGTGACAGTAATTTCGGCCGGCCGAAGTGGCCGAGCGGTTCTAGGCGCTACAGTTTGGAACCGCACGACCGCTACGGTCGCAGGTTCGAATCCTGCCTCGGGCATGGATATGTGTGATGTCCTTAGGTTAGTTAGGTTTAAGTAGTTCTAAGTTCTAGGGGACTGATGACCTCAAAAGTTAAGTCTCATAGTGCTCAGAGCCATTTGAACCATTTTTGAACAGTAATTTCGAGTGTGCCCCATGAGAGTGTAATAGGACCATTACTTTTCACAATATATACAGGGCGAACATTAATAAAACCTACAAACTGCAGGGACGGATTCCTGACTGGAAGTGGAGGAAAAAAGGTCCTATGAACATGTGTCCGGAAATTCAGCGTCGCCATGATAGATGGCGCTGAAGAATGAAAGTTCCTCTGACCACGTGCCGTGTGTTCCTTGTGTGTTGCAGGATGTGTGATTGTCGCAGTGTACTGTAAGCGGTAGAATGGTCGGGTATTCACGTCGGGAACCGGCCGAGATGGTGTTTGAACAGGCCGAGATAGTGTTTGTGTATGGCCAAGCAGATGGAAACGGTCGACAGGCAGCACGGCTATGCCAAAACAAGTACCCTTACAGACACCAATTACATCACACAACATTTGAAGCCATTTTTGGGGATCTGTGTGATCATGGGTCCTTTCAGACAGACGAACGTGCAGAGTGGCGGAGGACTGTGCGTACGCCAGATTTGGAGAAACTGCTTCAATAGGATATTGAGACGAACCCTAGTACGAGCTCCTGGCAAGTGGCCTGCCAACATGCTGTAAGCCAAAGTACCATTATGTGTATCCCGCATGACAACCACTACTACCCCTATCATCTGCAACCCTATGGACGCCACTTTGAACACCTGTTGAACGTGGATCCGATGCAGATCTGTACTGTGTTCCGAGACGATTTATTGTCGTTGCACGCACATCGTCCATTTCCGGACACATGTTCATAAGACCTTTGTTCCTCCACTTCCAGTCAGGAATCTGCCCCTGCAGTTTGCCGGAAGTTCCACTAGGCTTTTCGCGGATACCCCAGAAAACTGAAGCGAAATGCAGGACGACCTGCGGAGGATCAATGCTTGGTGCAGGTAGTGGCAGTTGACCCTAGAAGTAAATGTAATGTATTGTGAATATGTCGACATAAAGACCTTTTATTATATGGTTACACGATTGCAGAACAGTCAATATAAATATGTAGGAGTATACGAACGAAGCGATTTGAAGTGGAACGACAATGTCGTTCTGAACGGTGGGAAGTCTTCAGACGTGACAGTAATTTCGGCCGGCCGAAGTGGCCGAGCGGTTCTAGGCGCTACAGTTTGGAACCGGGGTAAGACAGGTGTCAGACTGAGATTCATTGAAAGAATCCTCAGAAAATGTAGTCCATCAACTAGGGAAGTAGCTTACGAAACATTCGTTCAACCAATACTTGAATGTTGCTCGTCAAATTTGGATCCGCGCCAGATAGAACTGTGAGAGGAAATAGAGAAGATCCAAAGAAGAGACGCACGTTTCGTTACAGGTTCATTTAGTAAGCGCGAAAGCGTCGCGGAGATGCTCACTCAACTCCTGTGACAGATAATGCAAGAGAGGCGTTGTACGTCACGGTATGGTCTATTGTTAAAATTTCGAGAGTGCAAATTCCTTGAAGAGTCAACTAATACATTGCTTCCTCCTACGTATATTTCATGAAAAGATCATGAAGATAAAATTAGAGAGATTCGAGCCCACACGGAGTCTTAACCACCAGTGGTCCTACCCTCGAACCATATGCGACTGGAATAGGAAAAGGAGCAAGTGACAGTGGTATACAAAGCATCCTCTGCCATACACCGTAAGGTGGCCTACGGCGTGTAGATGTAGACGATCTTGCACACAGTTTTAAGAGTGTCACAAATGACTGAAGTGAAAGTCAGGTCTACCTCCTGGAAGTGTGACTGGACGATTGCCATTATTTGCTGTGTAAACAAAGTTTTCATCGCTGAGCTCTTCTTTGGAATAGCTCACATGACGTTAATAATATTTATCTTCTCATTAAGGAACATAGTTGCTCAATGTCTGAGTAGAGAAAAAAGGTACCAGTGATATCAACACAGCAAATTACTTACCCCTTCCTATGATCTGACGGAAATTAAATTTCAAGACATAGAATATTTTAAGGGATATCCCAGTTAAGTAAGTTGTCTTGAATGTCGTTATTAGATTATGTCCGTAATTCTCTGAGACTGTTCGTGGAAAATGTAGGCAGATATATAGTATCGCTAGAAACGCGTTGGTAATTGAAATACTCGGTGCAAAATGTTGCACGTGTTTACCAGCACAAACAAACGCAAAGAAATACGCCGAAACAGGCGAAAATATTTTCTTCAGTTTGATAGCAAGATAGGCGATAAGATAGCAAAGCCAGTCGAAGTAGACAAATATCTATATTATTTACTGGAGCTATTATTAGCGGCTCTAATTCATCTGTGAAGAATATCACCTAAGGAATTATCATCCAACCCATTCTAGAGCTCTTTGATTCTTAAAAAATAGGTACAACAGAGGAGATAGAGTTGATTCATAGGCGGGACGAACTATCCGTTATGACTTCATTTAGTTAGACGGAAATTATAGCTAACTAGTACTAGTACTAACTAGTAGCAGATACAGTGACAGATGATAAAATAAAAGCAACCCTGTCACCAAATGATTACTAATCTTCTGTGAGGAAAGGTAAAACGTAATCACCTTGATGGAAAGGTTATAAATTTGGAGTCATGCACATGTATGCGAGTCTTCCACCACCTACGAATGGATTATTCAGAAGGATTAATGATAATGATGCACTATGGACTCTGCACGACGGTTCGGAAGGTACAACTGTAGAACAAGTGCAACTCGGTTGCTGTTGCAGTGACATTGAACACAGTGAGAATATTGTTCGCTATCAGCTTAACGCACGACCGTACAGATACAAAAGTTGGGATGAACATCGTTGATGATGAGCACTGAAGCACGAAAATGATAACGGAAAATAAAAGGTGCAACGAATAAACGCAATTTTATTGGGTACGGTGTTTAATTGTTAAGCATTTTAATAGCAACAGCTGCCTTCGTCCAATACGCAAGTGCACAGGAAGTGGCGCGCTTTTCCAGGATGGATGAACAGCTGCGACATGCAGTCACCGAAAACCCCGGTTTCTGCTACTGTGGATTCCCGCTGACGTTGCCGACTACGCGGGCCGCCCCATTTACGCCGCAGCCATTATATACATAATTGTTTGGCAGTTTTCCTAGCTGTCAGCGACTGAGAAGGTCACGTGCGGCGCTGACTACAGTTACATCGCTGCCATATTATACTGCATCAGAAATGAGCTTCCAAGAAACTGTGGAGGTGAAAGCTGTTACAGTCAGAAATATACAGAATGCCCCACGCGATGCGAGCAGCTCTAATAATTCATACTAGCTCAATATACTGAACGTTTAATGCTCTTTTGTTTTTAACCTACCACGAATATTGAAGTAAGCATAATTTTTGTTTGGTAATTGAAAGTGTGTTCATTTTCGCGGCAACATATCGATATGCCACCTGTTAAGTTTTGTAGTTGAGGGTTTAAAATAATAACGGGTAAATTTCCTAAGTGTGCAACCGACCTCTACTGACACAGAGCATATTCACTACTAGTGCGGGGTGAGCACAGCCTAAACGCGCTGAAACTGCAACTGTCTGACTGACTTCGACCTTAAATTTATCACATTTCCCATCTATTTTTTTCGAAATGTTGAACTGCGAATATTAACAAGCATCATATTGCTGTGCTCCTCTCTTCTACATCTACACTTCAGACGTAATTAAAGGTTCACTTTTTAGAAACCCCCGTAATTCCCACCCATTACGACGCTTCTACATCTACATCTACATTTATACTCCGCAAGCCACCCAACGGTGCGTGGCGGAGGGCACTTTACGTGCCACTGTCATTACCTCCCTTTTCTGTTCCAGTCGCGTATGGTTCGCGGGAAGAACGACTGTCTGAAAGCCTCCGTGCGCGCTCGAATCTCTCTAATTTTACATTCGTGATCTCCTCGGGAGGTATAAGTAGGGGCAAGCAATATATTCGATACCTCATCCAGAAACGCACCCTCTCGAAACCTGGCGAGCAAGCTACACCGTGATGCAGAGCGCCTCTCTTGCAGAGTCTGCCACTTGAGTTTGCTAAACATCTCCGTAACGCTATCACGGTTGCCAAATAACCCTGTGACGAAACGCGCCGCTCTTCTTTGGATCTTCTCTATCTCCTCCGTCAACCCGATCTGGTACGGATTCCACACTAATGAGCAATACTCAAGTATAGGTGTTTTGTAAGCCACCTCCTTTGTTGATGGACTACATTTTCTAAGGACTCTCCCAATGAATCTCAATCTGATACCCGCCTTACCAACAATTAATTTTATATGATCATTCCACTTCAAATCGTTCCGCACGCATACTCCCAGTTATTTTACAGAAGTAAATGCTACCAGTGTTTGTTCCGCTATCGTATAATCATACAATAAAGGATCCTTCTTTCTATGTATTCGCAATACATTACATTTGTCTATGTTAAGGGTCAGTTGCCACACCCTGCACCAAGTGACTATCCGCTGCAGATCTTCCTGCATTTCGCTTAAGTTTGAAATTTAGGTCAAAGGTGCGTACAACGTTCCTCCGTAATGGAGCAAAAGCGCAACGCCCTGCGACGTCACCCTCGTGCTCGCTGACGCTTCAAACAGCAAAGTGACAAAACATGCGAAAAGAAAGGCCGCAGCTCATGTGTAAGATGGATTCATGACGTCACATCGCCACTTCACCACAACGCCACCACGGACGTGTCACGTTATGGGAAGGCTGCCACAGCCCCTCTTACCCGCATTCCAGCTCTTCTTTTGACGCTTCTGCGATGGGGGTTAGAACCGCGACGCATAGCGTTGAAATCACACGGTTTTATAATGAGTGCCGAGAAAACATTTCAGGCGCACCGCCGCTCAGAATCGGCGTTTTGCCTAACTGGTGGCTGTTAGAGGCATACTTTGCAGGCTTATTCGAGCATATGTCAGTGTCTCATCCCCCCGTGATCGCTCTACAGGAGGACACAAAATTGGAGCGCTGCAAACGCACACTCACCCTTCGCTGCTTCGGATCATGTCCAGATTTCGTCAAATGGTTTTGAACGCTTCCTAGAAGTCCTGTCCTGTACACGAGAGCAAAAATTGCGGTCGCGCTGTGCTCCAAACGGACGCAATCACACTCGACGGGTATGCAGCTCTACAGTGTCCTCAGAGAGGAGTTGAAACGCCCGAGGGTGTCCCGAGTGTCAAAGGCTGTGAAGAACTTCTTCCTGTAGCTCATCGTACTACCAAATACATTTCGACCGCGAAATAAATGCCCCAGGGAAAGAGGTGGTTTCACCGACGCCCTGCGACCTGTTAGTGCCGATTCTGCTCATAAGAAGACCACGTGATTTCAACACTGGGTGTCACGGTTATGACTTCCATCGCAGAGGCGTCAAAAGAAGGGTTATAATGTAGTAAGAGGGGCTGTGACGACCTTCCGATCGTCTGGCACGTCCACGGTGGCGTTGGTCAGAATAGACGCGAAATTTGGTGCCAGTGTGACGTCATTAACCCACCTTCCACGTCACGTGAACATCTGAACTGTGTAGTCCATTAAATTTCGGGCATGCAAGCACGCAAATAGAATTTCTTCCACTGATATTTCGGCCGCTTATCGTCCAGTCATCCTCAGAGTAAGCCGTGCGACTTACTCTGAGGATGGCCGGACCATACGCGGCCGAAATATCAGTGGAAGAGCCGGCCGATGTGACCGAGCCGTTCTAAGCGCTTGAGTCCGGAACCGCGCTGCTGCTACGGTCGCAGGTTCGAATCCTGCCTCGGGCATGGATGTGTGTGATGCCCTTAGGTTAGTTAGGTTTAAGTAGTTCTATGTTCTAGGGGACTGATGACCTCAGATGTTAAGTTCCTTAGTGCTTACAGTCATTTATCAATGGAAGAAGTTTTATTTGCATGGCTACATGCCCGAAATTTAATGGACTATTGATTACGCCGCGAAAAGTTGAAAATGCGCATCTGAACTGCGGTCTTGTTTTCGCATGTGTCGACATCTTGCTTTTTGAAGCGTCGCCCAGTCCGAGGGAGACTTCACAGGGCGTCACGCTTTTGTACCATTACAGAGGAACGCCTCTGAGCCAAATTTCAAACTTACGCGTCGCAATGGCTGGGAATTCCGGGATTTCGAAAAGTGATCCTTTAATTCTCCCTTGCGCGTTGTACAGACGTACTCTGCAAAACCACTGTGACATGCACGACAAAGGGCACCTAGCATTGTACCACATGTTAGCATTTCTACCCGAGTCATAGCATATGCAGAAAGAATGATTGCTTAGATGGCTCTGTGAGCCCTGTAATCAGCCTAATCTGTCTCCGCGGTTCCTACCGGAGCGAAGAGACAGAAGAATATCTCTAGATTCTACATATAATAGCCGGCCATTGTGACCGAGCGGTTCTAGGCGCTTCAGTCTGGAACCGCGCTACTGCTACGCTCGCAGGTTCGAATCCTGCCACGGGCATGAATGTGTGTGATGTCCTTAGGTTAGTTAGGTTTAAGTAGTTCTATGTTCTAGGAGACTGATGACCTCAGATGTTAAGTCCCATAGTGCTCAGAACCAATTGAACCATACACATAATACTGTTTCCGGAACCACTGTAAGTATACTTCCAAGGGATGGACGGTGACTATCTTTAAGTGGTCTCCAATTCAGATTTTCAGAATTTCTGTGACGCTCTCTCGTGTTTCAAACAAACCTGTAACCATTCGTGCCGGTCTTCTTCGTATATTGTTCACTGCTGTTAATCCTATTTGGTGTGGGTGCCACACACTTGAGCAGTATCCTAACATGAGACGCACAAGTGGTTCGTAACCAGTCCCTTTTGTATAGTCACTTCGCATTTGCCACCTGCCTTACCTACGAATGGGCCTATGTGATCATTCCGTTTCATATCCTTACAAATTGTACACCCATGTTAACTGCCTTATTATAATCGTGAATCAGGATATTGTTGTCATAGGATACTACTTTTCTGCATTTTATGGAGTGCACAATTTTACATTTCCGTACACGTGAGACGAGCTGACAATCACTGCATCACTTAAGAAACTTGTCAGTATTTGACTGGATATTTGTGCAGTGTATTCAGATAGTACTTCACTGTAGATAATTTCATCATATGCAAAAATCTGAAGTTACTGTTAATATTGTCTGCCAGGTCATTAACGTACAACACGAAGAACAAAGGTCCCAACTCACTTCCCTGTGGCACACCTGAAGTTACGTCCACTTCTGTCGATGATTCTTTATCCAAGATAACATACTGCATCATCCTTACGAAGAGGTCCTATCCCATATACTCGTGATTTTTACGATAGACGTCGGAGTGATATCGATACAGATATTCTTCAAGAGCCATCGAATCATATTAAAAGTTAGGTACGATAATATAAAACAAGTGGTTGCTAAAATATATTGGTAAATAAAACAGCTAGTAACCCAATCACATAGCATAATGCTTACCCCTTTCCATAGAATAACTTATTGAAAGTCTTGTTTCGATATTTTGAAGCGTTCGTGAAATATTTGGAATTTATACATTACATGCTGTACATTGCTGTATAAGTTACATGCAACGACATGCCGTGACATAAACGATGGACGACAGTTAACAGAAGGATTTTTGGGACACAGCGTTTAAAAAATGTCAGTGTTTCAGTTGAACGAAGTAGTTAATCAGTTAACTTCAGAGAAATAGGTGATTCCTAGTGTAAATTGTGTTCGTGGATTTCCAGAAAGCATATCTGATAGGACAAAAAAGTAATCAGTGCGAAATGGATCAACATAGGGCGAAGGAGACCCGAAAATAAACTGTGATAATATAGAATCATGTAGAAACCATAAATCAGATTCGTATTGATATGCAGAGCGCTAACTGATGATGGCTTACCTCAGGGTGTCGGTCTGACCAGGTATCAGTGAAACATAATTTTTCGGTGTCAGTGTTATATATTTATGTTTTGGTTCTACCGGTGTTAGCACGTTATCCGCAAAAGTAGTCCGATTGGCATGAAATTTAAATAATTTTCTTTCCTCTGAATGTAAACTGTTTTATTCCTTTGGTCTTTTATTTCTGTAGTTCTATATTCTTTCTGTTCCCACAACTATAGATTAAACTGGAGAAGTGATTTGGTGATTAACCTCTTTTGTGTATTTTATTGTTTTTATCGGTTGTATATTGCATAGTACTCTAATTATTTCTATAAATAAACTAGTCACAAATCTCTATTAATACAAGCACATCCTTACAGGTTTTTCTACGCTTATCTGTGTTACTGCATCTCGTTTGGAAAGTCAGACTTCCGTGATTGTCAAGTACTTAGACCTCTGAGGATCACGAAATATGACTAAACGCCTGTTCTGGATAACAGTTCCACCAATAGTGGGTGAATAAGCATAGTTGTGGTATTGGATTGTAATATGCAGAAATGTCAAAATGAAAGACGTCTTTCCTCGCTCTGTTGCCTTACGCCGGCAGCTTCTTCAGTAACTCAATTTCACCGCTACCCGATTCTCTGAACAGCAGTCAATTCTACAAATTGCTCTTGCTTTAAGGCTTTCTCCCACTCAATGAAATATCCGTATTGTATTACCGCGCCATTTCCGATCTCGCTCGCTTTGGTTTTCTTGGTCTGCACTTCGATCTCCTGTAGCTCTTCGTGCCCGCAAAACGTTACTCTACAGAATCCCTGTCTTTGTGCCTTCTAAAGGGAAATTATAAGCAGAATATGTTCTGATTTTCTGGTGTCCAGTAAAGAAGAGGTTTCTCGAGGGCGGAGGAACATAGTCCTTTTGAACTGTTGAAATGTCAGTACCTCATCTATGTTTCCGAGACTATGCTACGAAGGGGTTCGCTATTTTCTACAAAAAAAATTGAACCACAAACGAAACAGAGACTCATTGACTACTTCATGGGGATAAACGACTGTATCCACGAAAAACTTTACCTAAAGCATGTTACCTGAAACACCGCCAAAAACGCCATCAAGCGTATCAGGTCAGCAGCTGCTACAGCGCCCTTTGATTACCGACCTATTTGCATTCGACCTGCACTGCCGAAGGCCTTAGAATATATAGTCCACTACCAGCTAACAAGCTACCTAACTACAAACAACCTACTAGACGACTACCGAAGCTTACCATGGGTTCACAAGAGGCAACTATCATGTGCTTCTTAGACTTCAGCAAAGCGTTTGACGCCGTCGACTACGATATTTTACTTGTCAAACGTAGCAGCCTAAATTTCTCGCCAACTGCAATGCACTGGTTTTGCACGTGCCTAATGTCTCGCTAGCAATACGTTATGCCCGGCGCCAAAAAGGCACAATTGAGTTAGGTAGTATTAGGTGTCCCCCAAGATTTGGCATTAGGTCGTATGCTCCTCTCGTTGTACGCAAATTGTGTGTCATCAGTTTTGTCCTATTGAAAATACCACATATACATTAAAACCGTTATTTCTTCGGTAGAGTCCGCAGCTCGTGGTCGTGCGGTAGCGTTCTCGCTTCCCACGCCCGGGTTCCCGGGTTCGATTCCCGGTGGGGTCAGGGATTTTCTCTGCCTTGCGATGACTGGGTGTTGTGTGATGTCGTTAGGTTTAAGTAGTTCTAGGGGACTGATGACCATAGATGTTAAGTCCCATAGTGCTCAGAGCCATTTGAGCCATTTTTTTCTTCGGTAGATACTATATGTGTGAAACCCTGGCCCGATGTAAGAGCAGGCCTGATGGCCCTAGTCAGATCAGGTTTAATAAATAAGTAAATAAAATTAAAAAAATAAATTTTCTTTCTTCGGTGTCTGCAAAGGTCTTGTCAGAGATGGCACAGAAGCGTGAGAAACAACAGCCTTCTGAAACTGTTGTCCGCACACAGAGCTCTTATGCTGCCGTGAATAACATATAATTCAGGAGATAATATATTTAATTCCTGCTTCAGAATTTAAGCTGGCAAGCGACACTGCCTATGTAAACGAAATAGTGTTAGTCGTGTAACTGAAATATTTTAAGTCTTGAGATGCAACGAGTAAGAAACATCAGTCTCTTGGACGCCAGAAAAAAATTCTTCTTGGGGAATTTACACCGAAGAGCCAGAGAAACTGGTAAACCTGCCTAATGTCATGTAAGGCCCCCGCGAGCACGCAGAAGTGCCACAGCACGATGTGGCTTGGACTCGACTAACGTCTGAAGTAGTGCTAGAGGGAACTGACACCATGAAACCTGCACGGCTGTCCATAAATCCTTAAGAGTAGAAGGGGGTGGAGATCTCTTCTGAAGAGCACGTTGCAAGGCATCCCAGATGTGCACAATAATGTTCATGTCTGGGGAGTTTGATGGCCAGCGGAAGTGTTTAAACTCAAAAGAGTGTTCCTGGACGTGTGGGGTGTCGCATTGTCCTGCTGGAATTGCGCAAGTCCAACGGAATGCACAATGGACATGAATGGTAATCAGACAGGATCCTTACGTACGTGTCGCCTTTCAGAGTCATATCTAGACGTATCGGGGATCCCATAGCACACACGCCCCACACCATTAGAGAGCCTCCACCAGCTTTAATAGTCCCCTGTCGACATGTAGGGTCCATGCATTCATGAGGTTGTCTCCATGCCCGTACATGTCCATCCGCTCGGTACAATTTGAAACGAGACTCGTCCGACCAGACAACAGCTGACACTCGTTGATGACCCACCATTGAAATCTGCAGCAATTTGCGGAAGGGTTGCACTTCTGTCACGTTGAACGATTCCCTTCAGTCGTCGTTGGTCCCGATCTAGCAGGATCTTTTCCCGGCCGCAGCGATATCGGAGATGTAATGTTTTATCGGATTCGATATTCACGGTACCTTCGTGAAATGGTCGTACGGGAAAATCCCCACTTCGTCGCTCGGAGATGCTGTGTCCCATCACTCGTGCGCCGACTATAACGCCACGTTCAAACTAAGTTAAATCTTGATAACCTACCATTGTACCAGCAGAAACCAGTCTAACAACAGCACCAGGCACTTGTTGTCTTATACCCCGCGTTCCTGACCGCAGCGCCGTATTCTGCCTGTTTACATATCTCTGTATTCTAATATGCATGCGTATATCAGTTTCTTTGGTGCTTCAGTGTGTTTGAGCTCTGTGGGCGGATTAAGTATTATTTTCACATGTACTTGTGTTGCTTTAATGTAGTATCTGTTAAAGTTAAGAAATAACAGTTTTTTGTACGCCAAAGAATTAAAAAAAATTGTTCGTGTATCATTTGTTTGATTACTGTGAATGAAATACGTATTACTGTCAAAAGTGATAGTAGTTATTTTGACTATGAATTTTTGTTTCACCTAACTTTACTGGTTTCGAAAGCTTAAGCATCAGTCTTCAGAAGGAGTATTTATTTCACTATAAAGTCGACCTATAATGTAGTACGTTTCTACTCCTGGTGTTTCAGCCTTTGAATTGACTTTTCTATAAAATTATTCGCGAGAACCTTTTTTATTATCTCTGTTACAGACCCATGGGAGGGCGCAGTTGATTAGAACACACGTGAAGGCACTGGAACCAGAAGTTCCAATGTTTTGTGTCATGGACATGATCACTAAACCCGCTGCTTTTATCGGACGTTATAGATATGAACCGAGGTGTTGTCGTTATTAATTTGGAATTTATACATTATATGAACCAGAAATCATATTCGTGTTGATATGCTCAGGGGTGCTGAGGAGGAACAGATTTCAAACCCCCGCCGGCCGGTGTGGCCGAGTGGTTCTAGGCGCTTCATTCTGGAACCGCGCGACCGCTACGGTCGCAAGTTCGAATCTTGCCTCGGGCGTGGATGTGTGTGATATCCTTAGGTTAGTTAGGTTTAAGTAGTTCTAAGTTCTAGGGGACGGATGACCTCAGATGTTAAGTCCCCTAGTGGTCAGAGCCATTTGAACCATTTTTTTTCAAATCCCCGGTGGGTCATTCTGATTTGATACGATTGTCGGGTTGGATCCTTCCTTATTTTTGCCTGTTTTTGGGCTATGTGTCTGATGACTTAGATATCGAGCAGCGAGCAGTATTTCTTCCCACTTTCTATAAATCTCTAGGCAATTTAGAGCTGGGACATTTTCATGTAAGCAGTCTTTCATCTACGGATTTCCTTACATTAATAATTATGTACACAGCATTTCATGTTCAACAAAAACGGAAGATGTTACAAACCTTTAATACGTACCATAAGTACAACCCGATTGAATTTTGAGGAATTTTGTCTTTCATACAACTGGAATATTTGTTGTTAAAATGGTTCAAATGGCTCTGAGTACTATGGGACTCAACTGCTGAGGTCATTAGTCCCCTAGAACTTAGAACTAGTTAAACCTAACTAACCTAAGGACATCACACACATCCATGCCCGAGGCAGGATTCGAACCTGCGACCGTAGCGGTCTCGCGGTTCCAGACTGCAGCGCCAGAACCGCGCGGCCACTTCGGCCGGCATTTGTTGTTATTTTCGTAAAACTTAACGTGTAGGCGCTGACTATTGAGCATTCAGAGACGTGTTGCTTGACTCGTAACCGTCTGGTGTAGCTCATTCAAAAATGTAACACAGACGCTCAGGTAACTTGAATGCTAACCGTTCGAGTAAAATCCTGTGAGACAAATTAGGACTGATTTTCAATTTAGACTGTGCAGTATTTCTGTTTGCCACCATCGTGTTTCTGAAGGATCATGAGAATATGGTAAGAACGATTGGGGCACGTACTGTGGTACAAAGACAATTAGTTTTTTCACATGCTCCACATGCGAGAAAAATACGATTGCGTGCTGAAAAGAAATGCGCCCGAATTTTTTACTATGAAAAATCTTAAAGCTTTTTAAATGAAAGAAATCTTATTAAAATTCTAGATCTTTATTCTTCATGTCTACATATGTATTTCTCACCATTGTCTCGGTGGTGAAGAACATTTTCTCCCAACGAGAGACCAGTTTTCTTACCGTCACTGTACAATGTCTTACTTTGGTGACGGGACAAAAACCTCGCCTCTGCTTGCACCGCTTCATCATTAATAAACTGAAGTCCTCGACGTAGGTCTTTAAGTTCTGGAAACGGACGAAAATCGGTTGGCGACTGTGTAGAGGATGATCGATGACAGAGAACCCAAGACGTCGGATTGTTGCTGATGTCGCAGCGCTCGTGTGTGGTCTTGCATTGACATACAGAAGGATAGGATGCTCCATGTGTGGACAGACTCTTAGCAATCGAAACTCAATTACAACAATCTGTTTCTCGTTCACCGACATAGTTACATTACACACCGCCATGTTTCACGCTACAATTCGGAGCCCTCTAGCAGCAGAGGACTGGCAAATACTTAGCTATGAAGAATAAAGACGAAGAATGTTAATAACGTTTGTTTTATATAAAAAGCTTTAACAGTCTTCACATAAAGAATTCGAGGCATTACTTCTCAGCACGCCCTCGTAGAATAACAAGTGAATAATTTGGTACAAACTACCCTGCTTTTAGTGTAAATACGTAGAAGTAGATACGAAGGCCGGTTAATGACGCTGATCTGAACAGGAATCCGGGACCAGTATAAAGATTTTCGTCATGTAATTTCAAGTTCAGATTTACTAACTGGTAATAGTCAAAAATGAGGCTTATCACGTCTCCCTATGCCTAATCAGCAAAGAAGATCAGGCCTGTGTTCGAGTCCCAGTGCATACAAAAGATTAGCTTCGTTTGCATTACCAACAGATACTTGATTTGACTTCATATCCAGAACGAAACAGGTGGTCGTATCTTTTAAAGTTCAGACGGATAAACAACTAGCTGCTCATGATTTTTAATGTCACTTTGTGTTAGATAACAACGGGGATAGGTGACTTTCCAACAGCACATGGATCCACGTGCCATCATGAATACGGTGAAATTACTAGTTGTACGTTGTTGATGGTGAGGATTACATAGAGCACTTGACACTGTTAATTGCGGTTTTCTGACTGGTTGGTTCATTAGCCAGTTTATGCAGTTAATAGGTGCTTCGAAAACCTTTCAAAGAGCGATAATATTTCGAATTATATCGTACTTTTAGAGTCCAGGTATTGTTGAAAAATCTCTTATTAAAAAAAAAAAAAATAATTTGTGTCTACAAGCGTCAACGACTGTCTCATCTCTAATGAGTTCCCTGACATTTTTAGTATAGTGGCTTTTTTTTTTTACATCTGGAATAACTGCTAACTGTGTTCTCTAGTGGTCCTTTGTAATCATTCTGTATAGCCAAACGACTGTTCCGAGCCGGCCAGGGTGGCCGAGCGGCTTTAGGCGCTACAGTCTGGAACCGCGCGACCGCTACAGTCGCAGGTTCGAATCCTGCCTCGGGCATGGATGTGTGTGATGTCCTTAGGTTAGTTAGGTTTAAGTAGTTCTAAGTTGTAGGGGACTGATGACCTCAGAAGTTAAGTCTCATAGTGCTCAGAGCCATATTTTTACTTTTCCGAAAAGCGTCTAGATGACCTGCAAGTAATTTATCTTCTGTGGGCTGCTTGCAAATCAGGCGGAACGCAGTTCAGGTCTTTCGGGTACTTTTCAGCATGATAGTACATATTGCGTAAGGACCGCGAAGACAAGATAAGAGAAATTAGAGCTCTACTGAGGTGCACAGACAGTCGTTCTCCCTCACTTTATTTGCGAGTATAACAGGAAAGGAAGTTACTAGTAGTGGTATAAGGTACCGTGGCTCCGCATGACGGCTTGCGGGTTATGTATGTAGATGTAGCTGTTTCGTGGATCTCAAAAAATCTCACATTACACAAACTCTTGAACAAATGACTTGCGCCATCCTCGTGACTTACGCAATTTTATTTATTTTTTATCGGAAACCTCGTTCAACATTTGGCCACAGGAGATGTGGACGTAGAACCAGCTGTGTAACCGAGGTAAAAGAAAATCAACATTGTCAATACACTTCAGTAGAGCAAACCGTGTTCCAGTAGTGAACAGGACACTGCTGCTTACGTACGGCTTTCAGGTTCTTAATATGCCTCGATGGGTTATTTCACGCTTAAACCGTACGCGCCTTACGACAAGAATGGTTGTTCGCAGAATTGGTGTACACTACGGCGACGTCATTCACGTATACACCATCTACCATGACACAAAAAAATACTTAATATCTGCGTCGTAGTGTTCGCCTGTGGTAACTAACAACAGCTGATTATCACTTCGTACCAATTATGGCTCTTGGGTAACTCGAAGAAAACACGATAGAACTCGTTTTGGAAGCAACTGTGGGGGCTGTGTTGATCCAGACAGTGCACAACCGTGTCCACACGGTCGATCTGGCTTCTTGTCGTTCATTACGAACAACAGTACATAGCCCTTAACGAACAGCAGTAAAAACCCCTGAGCACCGTGGTCCGCGACGAAGGTAGGGACTGGATATCTCGAATGGAACCTGGTCAGAGGTGGCGAGTTGTCTGCACAGAAGACGCCTGGTGATCGTCAGAGTACTTTCTCATGGTAACCGAGGGTACTTTGAGGGCGTGCAGTATCCGTATAGTTTATTAGCCATACCTACAATCAACATCTCGGAGTATGGTGTTTCTTTCAAGACGATAACGCAACATCACTCCTCACTCAACTTCTGTATGCCTCCCTCCAGGAGGCATGAACCAAACTAAGTTAATGGCCTGTGGTATCTGATGGCATAAACCCGAATAAGTACGCTTGGGACCGGTTGAAATTTTGTAGTGCGTTGTAGTAGGAACGCTCACACACTAAATGACTTCAGCAGGGGCGCCGAGGAAGACCGCGATAGGTTTGAGCAGCTACATCTCGATCTCCTTGTGAACAGTATGCCAAGGTGGATCCAAACGTGTTACAGTGGACGGGAAAGCGACACGTTATCGAATGTTGCACAGCAGCACGTTTCGATTTTACAGATGTGTAAAGATGTGCACCCTCGAACAGATTGTCTCGATTTCTTTTCTTGGTCTCGTTGAGAACCGCAGTTTATTGACTCTAATAGTAATGTCAAATGAAAACCATCAGAACTGTATAAACACAAATTTATTGTGTCGCGACTGGTTTCCACATTAGAACATTTTCGCCAGGCATTCAGCAGAATGTTTGTGATCCAGATTTGGTTTTTAACGTTACATGAAATAACCAGCTTATTTATATCATCATACTGGCACAGTTTGGTGAAGGTTTATTATACACTGTTGGCAGTGTGAGTTGCTTGTTACGTTTTTTTAAAGATACCACAGCGTTTAGCCTAATTTGTTGTTTTGTTCAACTGCACGCAAGATGATGATGTTTTAATATCGAAACCGGTCATGACAGAATAAATCTGTGTTAATGCAGCGGTGGTGGTTTTCATTAAGCATGAATATTATTGCCTTTATTTTAGTTATTATTTCTTTTTTATTTCACAATAAGGCGGTTGCTTTAATTTCATAAGTTTATTCTTTCATCCCCTGCT
The DNA here is from genome assembly GCF_023864275.1 of Schistocerca cancellata. Classification (NCBI taxonomy): domain Eukaryota; kingdom Metazoa; phylum Arthropoda; class Insecta; order Orthoptera; family Acrididae; genus Schistocerca; species Schistocerca cancellata. Next base: position 611,888,663 of record NC_064629.1, read on the forward strand.
TTCTTTGAATCTGAACCTACGCACGTTCGGCAGTGGTGCAAAGCTTACAATGCGCAACTTTACCAGGAGGAGACGTCAAATGGAATTGTAGCCTGGGCTCCACTTGTCCCACAACTCCTGTGAACGTGTCATAGCTTTTCATTAAGGAAAAAGGAAGCTGTCATCAACCGGAAGGTTGGTTTGAGCACCAAAAGTGCTTTAGTACATATTGTCCTACTGGAAGTAGTTTTCCTACTCTCGACCTTTGAACTGACCTGCTCAGTCAATTATAACGCATCCTATAGTTTAATGTGGATTCCGGACCACGATGCAACTCGGAATGTTTCATCTGCCAGATGTGGAAAAAGTATTTCTCTCCGTTCTACTCTCTAACAGTGCTTGGGAAAAATGAACACCTAAATCTTTCTGTGCGACTTCTGATTTCTCTTATTTTATTTCAATGATCATTTCTAACTGAGAAGGTTAGCGACAGTAAAATATTTTCGCATTCATGGGAGAAAGTTGTTTGAAATTTGGTGAAAATATCTCGCCGCAACGAGAAACGCTTTTGTTTAATTACTGCCAACCCAACTCGTATATCATATCTGTCACACTCTCTCTCTTATTTCGCGACAAAACAAAGCGAGTTACTCACCTTTGAAGTTTTTTCGTGTCACCTGTCAATCCTACATGGTAGGGATGCCATACCGCGCCGCAGTACCCCAGAAGAGGACGGACAAGCTTAATGTTGGCAGTATCTTTATCAGATTTGTTCAAAATCTCGTAAATGGCTCTAAGAACTATGGGACTTAACATCTGAGGACATCAGTCCCCTAGACTTAGAAACTACTAAAACCTAAATAACCTAAGGACATCACACACATCCATGCCCGAGGCAGGATTCGAACCCGCGACCGTAGCAGCAGTGCGGTTCCGGACTGAAGCGCCTAGAACCGCTCGGCCACAGCGGTCGACTATTAGATTTGTTTCATCTTCTAAGTGTTCTTCCAATAAAACACACTCTTCGGTTCGCATTCCCCACAACATTTTCTGTGTGAAGGTTCCAAGGTAAGTTGTTCGTAATTATAATTCCTAGGTATTTAGTTGAATTGGCAGCCTTTAAATTTGCGTGATATATCGTTTAAATGAAATTTTATGAATTCGTTTTAGTACTCATGTGGATGACTTCACACTTTTTATTGTCTCAGACAGACCGTGTTTCAATCACTGATCACTGATCAACCGAGACACACAACTTTTTGTTAAGGTACTAAATAACTAAATTCTCCAGTACTTTGTGTTACAACGGTGGACTGCATCTGAAGTGGATATTGAGACTATTCACACGACCAGTGTCCAGTATAGGCCTAAACCATCGACTTATGTGATTTAATCCAATCCACAATACCAGGATTGAGACGATGCTGTAATAGAAAATGTATTCACAACTGCGAATATGAACCACCTCCGTCTGTATATTGGAATGATGACAATGGAAATTTGTGTCGGACCAGGACTTGAATCCGGATTTCCCGATTTACGTGAGCAGTCGCCCTAAGCGCCTCAGTCATCCGAGCACGAATCACAGCCAGACGCAGACTTCCATCTGTAGTCGTCGCTCGCATGTTCTTGAGTCGAGAGCATAGTATTGAAGAATAAATGCGAAATAGCAGTGCCTGAGTTATTAAGAAGTACGGTGCGATGTTCCTTCGGACATGTATGAATCTGTTTATTCACCGATAACGAGATAGCGCCGTTCCCTAGCTAAACACTTCAATGTTGATGGAGTCCAGAAGTACCACTCACATCAGACTTCTGGAGGGCGCTATCCCGCGGCTGAATCATTTCGGATAGACGAACCTTACGTCTTTTCCTTGCCCCGAAAACGAGAGTAAACGACCGTAAGCTGTTCGGATGCTAATGGGGAAAAGTCCTTCCGCTCGATTTTGAGGTAAGTGTAGGTTGTCATAATTTGATGTTTATAGTGAGCCGAAAAGGAGAAAAAGGAAGGCAGCGGACGGGCCGCTTAATGAGACTGTTTGAGGGAAGTTTTAAACTGCGCGCGGAGAGGAGTTGGCGATTTGCTGGCGCGGCGCCGCCACTAATTGCATCGCGACGAGAGCTGGGACGTGCCGCCTTTCCCAGAAACGCCTCCTCCAGCTAATAGTCCTGTGTTGCGTCGCGTTCAGCCTCTCGCAAACTCTGTCAACACCTTCACAATTCCATCGACGTTTCGAAGAAGCGCCGAGAGCCAGTGCTGTATCTGCTGCCTGTGTTCTAATTCCGCTTTCGAAGAAATCACACACCTACACATACAACCGCGTGTGGTGACAAGACAAATGTTACCTCCACTGCGTAATCTTTATCAACACTTTTTTCTCGACGAGTATTCCCAGCCACTTTCATTAAGTTCATGATTTCGTTCTCTATTATGCGTCTCGAGAACTGATTCCCCCTGCCATGTGCTACAGTCTTACGATGTTGGGCTAGAAAGCGTAGTTATATGTTCTTAGTAAGTGGTACAGTGAATTTTATGGTGAATTTTTTTTTTTGCATATACATGGAAAGAGAAACTAAAGCACAATTTATAAAACTTAAGTAGCGTTATGGTTCAAAATCTGAGAACGTTTTCATTTGCAATGTGATTTTAATACAAGTATTGCTTTAGGATGCTAACCGGTGAGGTGAGCCGCACCCTTACATTGACAAAAGAGAGATGAGGTTAGTTAAAACCTATTTAAAAGTAACAATAAGTTCTAAAACGAAGGTATCAACAAACAAACATTTAAAACACAACATTTGCATCAGGAGAGTCATATCAGGCTATCTATAAAATTTAGATAGAACACAGCAGAGTAACTAGATAAATCAAGTGTAAAATACAAGATCAGGCACGGATTACTGTGGCTGGTGACAACCTGGAAATAATGGGTGACCAGGCCACTCTGCGGCACAATAAAATCGCACACCTGATATCTTGGGAAGGAGTCCTGACATCACACGAAACCTTAAAAATCAAGCCACACTCTCTGCCTTCATTTAGAATGATTAAAATTCTGCATGATGAAACGATCAATTGGAAGCGGAGTGTGAGCTGCTGTGAAACTTCGTGGCAAATTAAAACTACGTGCCAGACAGGGATTCGAACCTAATACTATAACTATAGCTAGAATTGAAGCTTCGAGAGGAGGAAGCGATGTCACGAATAGTGCCTTGATAGACAAATTTTCTGGTTGGTGTGATGAATGACAATTTGCTCTAATGTAGAAAAATGTAAATTAATGCATATGAGTTGGGAAAACAATCCTATAATGTTCGAATACGGCATCCCTAGTGTGCTGTTTGACACTGTCATATCAGTTAAATATCTAGGCGTAACGTTGCAAAACAGTGTGAAGGACGATAATAGGGAAGGCGAATGGTCGAATTCGGTTTACTGGAAGAAGTTTAGGAAAGTGTGGTTGACCTGTAAGGTAGGCCGCATATAGAACACCAGTGCGACCCAACCTTCAGTACCGATCGAGTGTCTGCGATCACAGACAGGTCGGATTAAACAAAAACTACGAAGCAATTTAGAGGCGGGCTGCTAGATTTGTTATCGGTAGGTTCGACCAACACGCCAGTATTACGGAGATGTTTCGTGAACTTCCCTAGAGGGAAGGCGACATTCTGTCCGCAAAACACTTTTGAGAAAATTTATAGAACCGACAACAGAAATGAATGCAGGACGATTCCACTGCCACCGACGTACTTCACGTAAGGACCACGAAGATAAGAGTAATTACGGCTCGTATGAGGCACTTAGAGTGTCGTTTCTCCCTTGCCGTATTTGCAAGAGGAACAGGAAAGGAAATGACTATTAGTGGTACAAGGTACACTCCGCCAAGCATCATATGGTGCCTTGTGGAGTCTGTATGTAGATGTAGATGTGAATGTACGCTGAAGAGCCAAAGAAACTGGTACACTAGCCTAATATGGCGTAGGGCCCCCGCGAGCATGGAGAAGTGACGAACACGACATGCCATGGACTCGACTAATGTCTGAAGTAGTGCTGGAGGGATTTGACACCATGAATTCTACAGGGCTGTCCATAAATCCGTAAGAGTACGAGGAGCTTGCATCAGCACGTTGCAAGGCATCTCAGGTATGCTCAATAGTGTCCACGTCTAGGGAGTTTGGGGGCCAGCGGAAGTGTTTAAACTCAGAAGAGTGTTCCTGGAGCTATTCTGTAGCAATTCTGGACGTGTGGGGTGTCGCATTGTCCTGCTGGAATTGACCAAGTCCGTCGGAATGCACAATGGGCATGAATGGATGCAGGCGATCAGACAGAATGCTTACGTACGTGTCACCTGTCAGAGTCGTATCTAACGTATCAGGGGTCCCATATCGCTCCAACTGCACACGCCCCAACCCATTACAGAGCCTCCACCAGCTTGAACAGTCCCATGTTGACATGCAGGTTACATGGATTCATGAGGTTGTCTCTATACCCGTACACATTTTGAAACGAGACTCGTCCGACCAGGCAACATGTTTCCTGTCGTCAACAGTCCAATGTTGGTGTTGATGGGCCCAGGCGAGGCGTAAAGCTTTATGCTGTGCAGTTATCAAGGTTACATGAGTGGGCCTTCGGCTCCTAAAGCCCATATCAATGATGTTTCGATGAATGGTTCGCACGCCGACACTTGTTGATGGCCCAGCACTGAAATGTGCAGCAATTTGCGGAAGGGTTGCATTTCTGTTACGTTGAACGATTCTCTTCAGTCGTCGTTGGTCCCGTTCTTGCAAGATCTTTTTCCGGCCACAGCGATGTCGGAGATCTGAAGTTTTACCGGATTCATGATATTCACGGTACACTCGTGAAATGGTCGTACGGGAATATCCCCACTTCATCGCTACCTCGGAGGTGCTGTGTGCCACCGCTCGTGCGCCGACTATAACACCACGTTCAAGCTCTCTTAAATCTTGGTAACCTGCCATTGTAGCAGCAGTAACCGATCTAACAAATGAACTAGACACTTGCTGTCTTATATAGGCGTTGCCGACCGCAGCGCCGTATTCTGTCTGTTTACATACGTCTGTATTTGAATACGGATGCCTATACTAGTTTCTTTGGCGCTTCGTTGTAGCTCAGCCAGTAAGAGCATCACTAGCGGAAGGCAAGATTCCGAGCTGCGCAAATGGGACTGAACAGGTGTTCGGCGTGTTTGAAAAAGAATGGTGTCCCTTGTTCTGCAGGGTCTGGTGGAAACAAGAAAGAAAGTCCCGTGAACACACGTCTGAAAATAAATATTTATTAAGATATGGACCAGTTTACCTGCGTCAAGGTCGATCAGTATTGGTTATGTTCGTCTCTGTACTTAGTCCCCTGATTGCGATTGTCACATATTCAGACAATTTACTGGAATGTATCCGAGTGACGTCTTCGAGAAACAACGATATTTCCACGGGTGCACACCTTGACATTTTCAGGGTACAAATAAAGTGAGAGAGCGCTGTGCAAGGGAATTTAAAACCTTAGTATGAAGAGTATGAAACACACACACATAGGTACAATAACAACAAACTGTAAAAACTAGTGCCACCACACGACGAAACATGACCAATGACAGAAGTTATCAATAGTGACTATACGATGGCGTGCTGAAAAGTGCGAGTAATGCCTTCGGATTTTTATGTGAAAATCTTTAAAGCCTTTTAAATAAAACAAACGTTATTAACATCCTGCATCTTTATTCTTCGTGTCTACATTTAAATTTCTCAACATAGTCTCGCCGGCGACGAACACATTTCTGCCAAAGGGATTCCAGTTGCCGGCCGCGGTGGTCTAGCGGTTCTGGCGCTGCAGTCCGGAACCGCAGGACTGCTACGGTCGCAGGTTCGAATCCTGCCTCGGGCATGGTTGTGTGTGTGATGTCCTTAGGTTAGTTAGGTTTAAGTAGTTCTAAGTTCTAGGGGACTTATGACCTAAGATGTTGAGTCCCATAGTGCTCAGAGCCATTTGAACCATTTGGATTCCAGTTTATTTATACCGTCACTCTAAATCGTTTGACTTTGTAGAGGTGACCCCACCTCTACATTCACCGCTTCATCATTACCAAAGTGAACTCCTCGAAAACTTTCTTTCAGTTTTGAAAACAGCTGAAAGTCGGATGGGGCCAACTCGGGACTGTACGGAGGGTGACCGATGACAGCGAACCCTAGGCATCGGGCTTTTGCAGATACCGCAGCGCTCGCGTGTGGTGTGCCATTGTCTTGGTGAAGGAGAGAACTCTCCACATCTGGACGGACTCTTCGAATTCATGTTTTCAGTTTTCTGAGGGTTTCTCAGGTGGCGACATAGTTACGTTACACACCACCGCGTTACACGCCACATTCCGGAGCCCTCTATCGGCAGAGGGTTACAACCTGCGTCAGCGAAGCGGGAAAGTCGACAGAGTAATATGCATGACATGTAATACCTCAACCGATCTTGAGAGCAGAATAAAAAAATTGGTGGCATTGCCTTTCAGCACGCTTTCGTAATGACTAACGAGTGCAGTAGCATTAACATTGAATCACTGCTGTCTGGCCATGGAGAAAGCAAACTTCCTCGCAAAATTTCAGCAGAAACCTCCATCCTTATTTGTAAGGTCACTCGCTAAATTAATCTCAACTGTTTCCTTAATAACACTAGCCTAATAACTGCACGTCCATTCCAGAAACTCCTTGTTATATTCCATAGGGTGACCAGTGCCAAGGCAATGTTCTGCAGCATTAAATTTGCTTGGCTATTGTAAGCGTGTGTGACGCTTATTCTCTGTACACCGGTCCTCCATGGTCCTGATGATTTGACCAACATATGACATCCCACAACTGCAAGGAATACGATAGACACCAGCCTCATACCGAGCGAGGTGGCGCAGTGGTTAGCACACTGGACTCGCATTCGGGAGAACGACGGTTCAATCCTGTCTCCGGCCTTCCTGATTTAGGTTTTCCGTGATTTCCCTAAATCGCTTCAGGCAAATGCCGGGATGGTTCCTTTGAAAGGGCACGGCCGATTTCCTTCCCCATCCTTCCCTCACCCGAGCTTGCGCTCCGTCTCTAATGACCTCGTTGTCGACGGGACGTTAAACACTAATCTCCTCCTCCTCCTCCCACCAGCCTCACGCAGACCAAGTTCATCCTTTACCGACCGTAAAAGGGCACTAATCTCAGACGGTAGTCGAAGAACACATTTCACGACAAATTTCTGCAGTATACGATCAATGCTGTTGGGAACGCTACGTGTCTAAGGCAAAGAGGCAGTTGATTTTGGTGTCGCCTCGTTATTATCATCACTGGCCCGATTCGCGGTTAGTCGACAGAGCAATGCGCGTCTGATCTGTCTTTCGCTACAACCATTCTGACGAATGGTGGCTTCGTGATGGCATAACTCAGCTGCCAAACTTTCATGGTCTGAGACGGTTTGGGCCCTATGAACCAAGGTACGAAGTGCCCCTTCACCCTGAGTCGCGTGGTGACAACTGTCAACCTATAGATATAAATAAGTGTGAGCTGGGTCGCTATAAGTGTCATTTCTGAACGTACATCAGCCTTAGTCCCGACCAACACATCAAGGAAGAGATGACAGCCGTTCTTTTCCCATCACCATCGTGAAGCGAATATTCGAGTGGATTGAATTCAGATGTTCAAAACGCCGTTTAAATTCTCACTTTCATGAAGTCAAACAACAAAAGTATGTTCTGCATATCTGAAAAGGCACGCAGGTTTCAATAATGCCGACTCAAGGAAGCTGTCTTTGAAATCTTCCGTAAACCAATTGGAAATTATAGATGACAATGCACTTCCCATCGCAACTCCTGTTCGTAGAACTGCTCATTGTGAAGTGGAAGTGAACCCATGTCGAAATACTCGTAAGTTCGTAAATTCAACACCAAACCTCACATTAATTAACCATACCGAATCAGACGGGAGAGCGAAAATGAAAGGAGACACCACATCAAAGCTTACTAAAATATCAGGGTCATTCAAACGCAATTCCTCTAATTGACATAAGAAATCCGACGAGTTCTAGCGGGCTCAATAGAGTAGCAAGGTGTATGCTACACAGTATGTCGGAACACCTATGTTACTAACAATAAGCCTCGCCCGTTGGTTATTAATGTTCGCTATCCATAACTTCTGTCGTTGGTCATCTTCGGTTCTGGTGTCGCTAGTGCTTATGTATATATGTATGTATGTGCCTGTATGTGTGTGTGTGTGTGTGTGTGTGTGTGTGTGTGTGTGTGTTTTAGGGATGGCAGTTATTGTTGAAACAACCGATTTTCGGTTATAACGATTTTGTGTGCGTGCGTGTGTGTGTGTGTGTGTGTGTGTGTGTGTGTGTGTGTGTGTGTGTGTGTGTGTGTGGTAGGGATGACAGTTATCGCTGAAACAACGGGTATTCGGTTATAACGACTTTTTACAATGTTAGTTTAACCTGAGTGTTAAAACCGCTAAAAAAACCGGTTTCTGAAATAACTGATTTTCTGTTTTTAATTTCTGTTATTTCCTGTGATAAACGTAGAAATCATACAAACACTGAAAAATTTCGACTCCCTCAGTTTGAAGATACATGGAATCAAATTATTAATTTAAATACGCAAATGAAAGGTAACTTAGTCCATAGCTCGCGGCTCTTCTCGAAAAGTGATAAGTGGTTGAACACTACAAAAAAATCCCCAGTATTGTACCATAAATTTTAATTTTTTGATACTTTTCTCAAAAACAATGTTGTAATCGATGTTCATACCACTATTTGGGCTTTACGAATAGTTAGTGCTAATGGGTGAAAACTGAGGTTGAAGAACTCTGTTTTCTTTGTTCATTTGTCCGGTTTGAAACGCTACAAGCAGATAAAGGCGTATTACGCAGACTCAGGCAACAGACCAGTTACTTTCTGTTTTAATTGTTTACTATGAATGAACTATTAAGTTATAAGTTTTCTCCTTATATGACATTTCAAGTTTGTCGTGCCTCCTCCCATTCTTAATCTTTTAAAGCAACTGAGGAATTGTGTTTCTCTGATACCGCTCTTCGTAAAATACATCCAGGCTAGGAACGGCGTCATTCTGTAACGCAACTAATGTCCGACGACAGCAGCGAGAAATTACCATATAAACCAGATAAGGAAGTCTCGCGCATTGCATGTACACACGTACCATCCAATAGGCCATGGTAACAGGTACATTATTGTCTCAGCAATGCTGTAGCAATTCTTATGCCATGTGTTTGTTGCTCGTTTCTGTCGACATTGTTTCTAAAGTACCACTGATAGCGTTTTCCGTTTTCTATAGAAATGCAGTATTTCAAAGAAATAGAAATTTTATGAATAAAAATTACTGTTTTTTTTAAAAAAAATGTTGATTTGAAAACAAAATTTTTTGTACTACTGCTATGGCTAGTTGATATTTCGGTTTTTACCTGGTTATTAGTAAAAAATAAAAAAACCTGTTATAACCGAGCCAAAAAATATAGATAAATACCAGTTACTGAGAACTAAAATACCGGTAACGATTTTAACCGGTCTGTTTGTCCCATCCCTAGTGTTTGTGTGTGTGTGTGTGTGTGTGTGTGTGTGTGTGTGTGTATGTGGGCGCGCACGTGTGTGTGTGTGTGTGTGTGTTTTATCTTTCTTTATATGCCCTTCAGGTTTTTAATTTCTTCTTATTGCATTTGTGATTTGAAAATGACAGGGTGTGCACTTGTCGAAATATCATCTGTTGTCGACGACGTCACCCGGATGCATTCCCATAAGTTATTTATGATTTTCAAATTGTCTCCTACATTAGCCATTCCGTACGTAATGTTTTGAGATCGCGCTAGCGAGACAACAACGCAAACAGCGATATGATATCCTACTTATTGTACGCAGAACATGCCACTCATGGTTTTTACTATGGTTTAACCAGCAGGTTCTTCCAATGATTTGTAGACATGGGAGCATTCGCAACAAGAATTAGGGATCGGGGCAGAGTATTTCCAGGAACAGAAGATGATCCTGAAGCAAGTACTAAAAAAACTGGAACTGATGAAGGCATAAACCACTCTCTTTTGTGGTCAATTACACACGAGTAACTCCCTTATCATATCACTTACAAAGTGGAAAAGTTGTAAGGCCACAAGACCAACATGCCAGACTGCAATTTCGTCATGGATTTTAAGACAGAGCGCTAGAGATCCCCAATTTCGTTTTATTTACAGATGAAGCGCCTTTCAAACAGAGTGGTATGATAAATTACTACAACAATTCAAGTGTCCGTGCAAGCAAGTTATCCAGCCCGCTTTAGTGTAGGTGTGTGCACAGGAACTGCGAGAGACATGCTCATAGTGCCACACGCTTCATCGGATGGGTTAACAGGTGTTGTTATCGATAATTTCTGCTCGGTGAATTTCCTGCGCTTTTGGAGAACGTTACCCTAGCAGAAAGACAACGGCTGTGGTTCACGCCCGGCGGAGCATCACCTCATTTTCTACGCCTTGTGCAACATTAACTACGTGTAATGAACGACGGATTAGTCGAGGCGGTCCAGTAACATGGTCTCCCCTTTCATTTCACTACAATCCCTCAGATTTGTGGCTTTAAGGACATGTGAAGACATTGTTATATCCCACGCCCATTAACAACGGGCAACCGTGACAAGAGCGTGTTTCCCAGGCATGTAACTGAATCTGAGGGGAGCCAGCTGTGGTCCTACGAGATCGTGAGTCTTTGAGAACGAGTTTGCGCGTCTTTGAGAAGAAGAGCTAAAGAGTGCGTAAAAACGAGCGTTAACTTCATCTCCTGTAGTGTGAACAGAAAGCTTTCTATGATATAAAGCTTTCTGTTCACATAGGACAGAACGGCTCATTTCACTGCAAGTACTTGTTTTCGTACACACGTTTATAGGGCTTTGTTTCCCGTTTTGATGAGCATTATCTCCTTTAATAACATGGCAATCGTTTTTTTTAAACACCCTGTATAGAGAAAGCACGTCTACTTACATCACTTATATTTTTAGAAGGAGTGATATTACGCAAATGTATCTTTTCGAAAACGAGGAACAATGTTCAATATTCAGGGATATGACAGGAACGCTCATATGAACCAAAACACTTCGTATGGACATAATCCCTGTTCCGAATGGTTTCCGAGGCAGAACATAGTTCAAAAGACATATGAGAGTACGTTTCATCCGCACTTGCCACAGTCGCTGAATCGGTAGTGGCTGTAAAATTAACTGGCCACCAAGATCAGCAGATCTTTATGGGAAGGGATGCCGTCTCATTTATGAAAACGAAAGGCGAACACATGAGAAGAGCTGCTTGGTCGCATCATGGACGCATTAGTGAAGGTGGCAAGCCGGCCGGAGTGGCCGTGCGGTTCTAGGCGCTACAGTCTGGAGCCGAGCGACCGCTATGGTCGCAGGTTCGAATCCTGCCTCGGGCATGGATGTGTGTGATGTCCTTAGGTTAGTTAGGTTTAATTCGTCCTAAGTTCTAGGCGACTGATGACCTCAGAAGTTAAGTCGCATAGTGCTCAGAGCCATTTGAACCATTTTTGAAGGTGGCAAGGCACTCAGACAAGCAACACATGTTCTCCCAGGGTGCTAAAATGCACTGAAGTTGACGGTGGGATATTCGAACTCTTATTGTCTGTAATGTGACATGTACTATAACGCTTAGAGGTGAATGCTTTACAAATACGTATTTTTTAGCTGACCCTCTGTAAAACGCATGTTATAATTTTTATTAACTGTTGTACATACGTATATGTGTAAACCCGACAATGTATTGAATAACATAGAAAATAAATAACAACGTAAATTAAATGTGTTCTATCTCGGAAACAATTCGGAAAGTGCATATGTCCATATGAAGCTTATTGCTGCAAACGATTGTTCCTGTTATATCCTTGAGTATTGAAGATTCCTCCAGGGACGCCCTGTACACTTACGATTCTGGTTTGAATGTTTATACAAGTCCGCCATAGCCAGTCTCAAGACCGGTTGAGAAAGAAGACGGGGACGAGTGAAATCTCGTTAAAAAACCTTCGTTCACCTGGCTATGGTGACCGTACCTCGTAAGGGACCCTTGTCAGGGTTAAGACGAAGACCCCACGGCAGCGACGAGGGAAGATAGGCACTCAGATATGGGGAAGCTGGTGGAAGAGGCAACCCTATCTAGTCTAAGAAGGGGATTAAATCCTGGGTAGATGAGACTCTGAACTGAACGCACTTTATCTAGAGAAAGGAAGCCTCGAACAATAACCGTTAGGTCACGAGGCCCCAAGGTGGCAGCCTCATCAGCCGATTTACTCTGTTAAACGCTGGCAACCTATACAGAAGACATCTATAATTACTCAAACTTCAGATACAGAGAAAGCAGGATGAATTTAAAAGACGGTGGACTAGGCAAAACAGTGCAAAAGACTTGGCATTTCGCGAAAAAGTAAGATGAGTACATTGAATGTAAGTGGGCTAAGCAACATAAAAGAGGAGTTAAATCAAGAATTAAAATGAAAGAAATTTGATGTACCCACAGTAGCTGAAAAAAAATAGAAATGGGCAAGATCTCCTGCAGTTCACATAATTTAACCACTTGAAAATAACAAATACCTTTTTCTTAGGATGCGAGACACAAACATACGTGGGCAGGCAGAGGATACTAGAGTACTTAGAGGTTCAGAAATCGGATCAGGCTACTTTTTGGTTACTTCAGAATTTAGAATCTTAGGAAGAACAAAATGTAATTACAATTAAAAAGTATTTGAAGTATACCTTATGTAAGAAGAGAGAATACAAGTTTTATACCAAAGATTACAAGACTATATAGCTAATGCAGCGTCAAGAGAAGATGTAAACGAAGACTGGGAATGTATAATGACACGTCTAAAGAAAAGCACATATGAGTTCTCGGGGAAAAAATTGGAAAATGGAAAGGCTTAAGTGTTCGGGGTGGAAAAACTGGACGAATAATCAAAGACAAAAAAAGCAACCTAAAATAAATACCTACAGTAATCTACACCATAAAATCATGAATATAAAAGGAAGAGAAATCAAGCAAAATTTTTTACTACAATAGTTCAACAACAAGCTTGGGAGAGATATGCTAGCAACATCTAACATGATGTTCCAAACCGACAATTTATGGTTTACAAAGTATTAAAACATATTAAAGCAACAGAAAAAGACAAAATAAGGTTAAATATAACCCATGTTGGAACGTGGAAAAATTTCTATGGAGGTTCACGGCGTAGTGAGATCAAAAATGTACCCATAGAAGACAACGCTGATAGAGAATTAAGTACAGTAGACCGAACAGGGCTATCACAATTAAGATAATTATTAAAGAAACATGAAACAGGAAAACTTATTGTCTAGACTGAATAAACACTGAATTGTTAAAATAAGGTTATACGCAATACGTAACGAAGACGTAAGAACAGAACTGAACAGTTATAACATTGCAGAAAAGTGCACGGTTGCAGAATAAAATAGAAAGAACATGTTAACAGAATGAAGGAAGATAGATTGCCAAAATAAATAGGATTTTGTAAGCCACGAGGAAGAACAACTCTGAATGTGAAGCCATAACAGGCATTTTGTCTATCTAGAGCGTTAAGTGCAGAAGAAAAAGATGTTTTTACATACGGTCCAGTCACATTAATGTCATAACCGCCTATGTTCGACGTCAGCGGCAACATCCACCAACAGCCGGCAGGTGGCAGCACTAGAATTGGAGGGTAGATAAAGCGTGTCCGGGAGACGCGGAAGACAGTGCAGTCGTTACCGTAATACGTAAACTAAGCGATTTATCTCATTCCCAAAAGAGAATAATCGTTGGCTTTCGGGTCAAGGGCATTGGTTTTCGGGCCAAGGGGGGGAAGCATTTGCAAAGTAGCTAAATTTGTATGCTGTGCGCATGCCATGGTGGGTAAACTACACCTCGTATGACAAAATTACGAATTACGCTATCCATAGCCGGCGCCGAGGCAAATGTGGTGCATACAGGGGTGAACGACGTCTGCGGATATATATATATATATATATATATATATATATATATATATATATATATATATATATATATATATATATATATATACGGCCAAATAGAAGTGCAACTCTTGAGCAACTGACCGCCCACAGAACCAAGGAGCTACCAAGCGTCTCAACGACTGTTCAGCGAACTTTGCTGCGGATGGGCCTCCACAGAAGGCGCCTGGTTCATGCACCTACGCTGACTGCTGTTAATCGGCGACGAAGGTGGGTATTTGCACGCTAGTATTGCAAGTGGACGTCCACTGAATGGCTACAGATGGCCTTTTCAGATAAATCGCGTTTTACGCTCCATCGAAAAGATACCCGCGCCGGCCGGAGTGGCCGTGCGGTTCTAGGCGCTACAGCCTGGAACCGAGCGACCGCTACGGTCGCAGGTTCGAATCTTGCCTCGGGCATGAATGTGTGTGATGTCCTTAGGTTAGTTAGGTTTAATTCGTTCTGAGTTCTAGGCGACTGATGACCTCAGAAGTTAAGTCGCATAGTGCTCAGAGCCATTTGAACGAAGCCAGATACCCGGTGTCGTGTGCGACGTGATACGTTTGAAACCAAACACCCTGCCACAATCACCGGAAATATTACATGAACGCATGGTGTCTGTTCTTTCGCAAATGTTCGTAAGAACAGACAACCTCTTATTCATACGACTGATTCGCCTCGATGGGCTATGAATCTAACATCTTCAGTGCGGATGCACAGTTACATTCGACCTCCTGCGGGAATCTCAAAGTAGCTAGCATGGGGGACATGGATGGGACTGATAGATGGCGCTATGTGGGAATATTGTTCAGCCAGGAGGCATACTGACATGGTCAAAAACTTAGAACTACTTAAACCTAACTAACCTAAGGACATCACACACATCCATGCCCGAGGCAGGATTCGAACCTGCGACCGTAGGGGTCACGCGGTTCCAGACTGTAACGCCTAGAAGCGCTCGGCCATTCCGGTCGGCAAACTTTCTCACACTTTCTAATGGCCCAATGGGGGTACATAAATTCCGTCCCGATGCGTCGGGGTCCCTTCTCCCCCCCCCCCAAGTCCTTTTGTATTCCCCTCCTCTGCCTACCCCACTCCCTGTCGCGTCTGCCCCCCACCCCTCTTATGGGTCCTCATCCTCCATCAGCTCCTTTCCCGGTTCCCCCCTTCGCTTTTACTCTCCTTTCACCCCTTTTTTGTTTTCCCATCATCTGTCCAGTTTCCCCCCACCTGCTCTCGGCTGTGGTATGTCACATTTGCCAATTTTTTAGTGCAGTGTTCCAGTGACTATTCAGTGTTGCTCGTCTTTCTAGTGTTGCGAACAGAAACCATGCTGTCGCTAGGTGTGAATTTTATGACTCATGCGAACAGAATCCAGACTGTCGCCGTGTTTTTTTAATTGTCTGTCTATTGTTTTACCTGTCTGCTTCGTATGTATTTTATTAGCATCATCATCCCTCTGTTCTTTGTTTTAAGTTCCACGATTTCTTTTCGCCATGTTACTCTTTAAGTCTCCGATTTTATCGCCTGTTTTTATTATTTATTCTCTTCGTCTTTCTCACTCAGTCTGTAGGCTGAAGAGCGACATACTAAGCTGCTGCCAATTCAATAAAGAGAAAAAAAAAGCGTAGGGGTAGCGATAGAAAAGGCATCCGGTCACTAACGTTGCCAATTCAGATTAACGTACAGGATAAGGCCAGGTAAAAAATAATAAATGGCTATAGTAGCGTACGAACACTAAGTGTTGCTATTTTTTAATGATCTTTGTTTGTATAATTATTTTAACCATGCGCAGAACGTAATACAGTGAATAGTTTTCGTTGACAATGTGTGCCTTTCGTGTTTAATATGAGCGAGGGAATGCAGAAAATTCCTTGTGTCGTACGAACGTAGTGTAAGGCAACACCCGACAATGAAAGCTGTATGTACACGTCCCAAACTGTAACTTCACCGACAGTTTAGTGCAAATGTTGATCCACTGTCTAATACAATCTCTGTTAGTACGGTGGAGAACTTAGTTCAAATGGTTCATATGGCTTTGAGCACTATGGGACTTAACTTCTGAGGTCATCAGTCCCCTAGAACTTAGAACTACTTAAACCTAACCAACCTAAGGACATCACACACATCCATGCCCGAGGCAGGATTCGAACTTGCGACCGTAGCGGTCGCGCGGTTCTAGACTGTAGCGCCTACAACCGCTCGGCCACCCCGGCCGGTGAGAACTTCGTTATAAACGTAAACACGAGTGCAACAATATTACTTTCGTGGTGCTCAACTGGTTGTTTAGAGTTCAAAGTGGGGTCCGCAGCTCGTGGTCGTGCGGTAGCGTTCTCGCTTCCCGCGCCCGGATTCCTGGGTTCGATTCCCGGCGGGGTCAGGGATTTTCTCTGCCTCGTGATGACTGGGTGCTGTGTAATGTCCTTAGGTTAGTTAGGTTTGAGTAGTTCTAAGTTCTAGGGGACTGATGACCATAGATGTTAAGTCCCATAGTGCTCAGAGCCATTTGAACCAAGTTCAAAGTGGAATACTTTTATTAAATCTGAAACAGTTCGAGAAAAATCCAAATCATAGTAGTTCTAAGTTACTACTTTTCTCAAGTTCCTTGGTGTAATTTTTCGTGTTTGTACTAAGGTTAACCAAATGGAAACAACAACACAAGGCAGATATTCCTAGTCCGCACCGAATTTTAACCATACAAGGGACTACAGATTCTAGGCTTTACTGTTTTTTGACACCGAGATCGTCACATCCAGAATGAGTCGATCACATCTGGCACATGAAGGAGGAAACGGCAGGAAGGAAGTTTTATTATCAGAAGCATTTACAGCCAAGCAAATCTTGATTCCGTAATCTCACTGTAGACATTCGGAAGCATTACACAGGCTGATCGGGGCTGCAGCGTGCCACAAAAGCCAATGACAGAACAGCGGGAAGTCCGGTCTTGAATGACTTCTTCGTAGGTGCAACTGGATGAATTTCATAGGCATTTTCAGAAACGCTGTGATTTTACGCATTCAGAACAGCCGCAAAGCAATAATTTTTTTATTTCTTTGAGAGCAATGTATGAATCCATTACCAACCTGTCGTCCTGAGTACAGGTTTTAGGAGGATTTTACATTCATTTAGTCGTATGTGGGATAGGTTCTCCTTCAGTTTCAAATGCGATTTCGACCTCAAAGACAAAAAGCCACATGAAGAGATTTAAACAATACACAAATGAATGATGCAAGAAGACACAGGTTATGAGAGATGAGACTGGAGGACGGGCCGTTATTTCAAGCTGGAATAATCAAGGATAAATTGGGTAAATGCATTCAAACGAGTGGCGCAGCAAGATGTACTGTCAGCTAGCGAGATAGATTGATCTAGTGAAAACTTTTGACACGCAGTTCAGTGTCTAGACAAGCAAGGTCTTTCTCTGTTCATGAACGGAAAAGTGAGTGACTGCGAGAGGATACAACATGACTTGGACAGAATTTCTATTTAGTCTGATGAATGGCAGCTTGCGCAAAATGTGGAGAAATATAACTTAATGCAGATGAGTAGGAAAAATAATTATACAATATTCGAATACAGTATTAGTGCGGGCTGCTTTACGCAGTCGATGATTAAATATCTAGGCATAAAGTTGCAAAGCGACTTGAAATAGAACGAATCGACTTTAGGGCATACTAATGGTCGACTTCCGTATATTGGGAGAATTCTAGGAAAGTGTATCTCATCTATAAAGGAAGGTGTACAGAACATTTCTGCGAAGCATTCTTGATTAATTACTTCTCGACTGTTTGGGAGCCCCACCAGATCGGATTAACTGAAGACACTGGAACAGTTCAGAGACGTGCTGCTGGATTTGTCACCGGTAGGTTCGATCAACACGCGTGTATTACCGAAAGGAACACGACGTTCTTTTCGCGAATCACTATTGAGAAAATTTAGAGAACTGGCATTTGCGGCTAACTGCAGAACCATTCTACAGCCGCGAACGTACGTTTCGCGTAAGGACGGCGAAGTCAAGGGAGAATAGGAATCGCAAGAAGGCGAATGGACAGTCGTTTTTCATCGCTCTGTTTACTAGAAGAACAGGAAAGGAAATGAAATGACTAATAGTTGCACAAGGTAGCCTGCGCCGTGCACTGTATGGTGGCTTGCGGAATATGTACGTAGGTGTACATTGTAAGCGTGCTATTATTAAGGGGATGACTTATTTCTGTCTGACGAGCTTGTTTTTCCAATGTAGAGTGGTCATCCTTTTCTGGATAGCAGAGCGCAGATCTATAGTTTTAGGGGAAGATGCATCTAATGCTTGGTACACCACCCATCTTTAATTCTGAAGCGGTAATGATCCTATCAGCTACGCTGTACAGATTTGCTCTGAAGCAACTTTAATATTTATTGGTGCAACGCCAGTGAAGAGGCAGGAGCCGAGTTGGTGAAGTGACGGGAAGCAGTGTTGAATGAGTGTGGAAAACCGCGTGGAAACCACGCCCAGGCTGGCGGCCGATCGATCCGACCCGCCGCGACAGCCGAGGCCCGCCAACCGCCACTGTCTCAGTCTCGCCAAGGGAACGCTCCCCTTCCACACGGTTCTGTCCCTCTAGACGACGAGGACTTGTCGTAAGCAATACTTCTACCCTACTTTCCTCTCCATATGGTAATCGAACGACTTCATTCTCAAATGTTATCGTAGTGATAACTTATGCACTATTTACAAGCTTTCTACCCCCCCCCCCCCCCCCCCCCCCCACTGATTCGTGCACGGACACACTGAGACTCGGCGGAATTGTCGTACATCCGAACGGCGTATTGAACGCGGGTCTGCCACTGAAACTAAAACGGAACGATGCGTTTGAAATGAGGCCGCGTGGCGGGAGAAGACGTTTTAGAAAGCCTGGTTAAAAATGCTAGCACATCACCTCTTCGCTATGGCGACAGCGTAACACAAAGAGAATTAAAACGCGCCCGTTATCGTGCCAGCTGTCCTGTCTGCTCAAAGAACGCGAACAAAAGCCTGCCACGCACATTCCGCAACATCTCTGCTGCACCGCCCACCACTTTGATGCTGCAGCCCAGACAATCCGACGTCAGAGCGACCTAGTAACCTAATGTTCCATTCCTGCAAGACGGCCACTATCGAACGTTTGGTTTACGGCGTGTAAATGCAGCTTAAGTAGGAGTACGGGAAATATCATTTTATCGTGATAGAATAACAAAGGCAAACAACATCGACCGAAACGATAACACAGTCGCCGGCCGGAGTGGCCGAGCGGTTCTAGGCGCTACAGTCTGGAACCGCACGACCGCTACGGTCGTAGGTTCGAATCCTGCCTCGGGCATGGATGTGTGCGATGTCCTTAGGTTAGTTAGGTTAAAGTAGTTCTAAGTTCTTAGGGACTGATGACCTCAGAAGTTAAGTCCCATAGTGCTCAGAGCCATTTGAACCATTTGACAACACAATCCTGAGGACGGCGAAAACAAAATTCAGAAAACAAGTGTAATCGTCAGAATGCTTCAGTCCGACAGATGGAAATAACTGTAATAAGATCTGAGAGCTGGATAATGAATGACACTAACTAGACAATTCAGTTAGCGATTTCATGAAAAGTTGGTTCAGTTGTCCGCTTCGCACGAGATCCGAAGCAATGTCGGGCTCATGATGTACCTGTTTTCCAGGTGTGCACTGCGTACGACCCACCACTTTCGGTCTGTCACTTTTGTATCTCGGTGTACTTCAGATATTGATAATCGATAGACCATAGACATTGCTACGATTTTGGTCTATTTTAAGCGGCGAATAAATCATTACATTTTTATAATAACTTCATAGTGCGTTTTGTTACTATCAAATTTTTGTAGTAATTTACAGCTGATATTATAACAGTTCTTTTACAGATATATTTGAGTGGGTAAATCACATATCATTCTTACGTTTCATTTAAAAAAAGAATTGATTCGTGCACGGACAATCTGCGAAATGCTACTTTCGTTGCCTGTTTGAAGGGCGGAGCGGGTCGTTCCCCCGTCAATTGCTTTCCAGAACCGGATTAATACAAAATAGAGAAACGTTAAGATGGTGGATTTAATGCTTCAAGTGCTCTATATAGTCTCCCCCCTCTCCCTTGCCCCCCCCCACCCCCACCCACTTGAGTGCAACGCACAGAACGTTCATACAACCATGTGAAACTGTCGGTAAAGTTTTTCTTTTGGATATTATTTAACTTGCGCCTCCCATTGGCTTAAATGTCAGTTATGTCGTCAGAGCGATGACCCTTCATACGAATTTCGGCAATTTGCCATTTTATTCGTCACCCATGATGACTTTTTCCAGAGTCCGCGGTTTGCATTTCCATCTATGCGTGGCAAGTGTCCAAGCCTCGTTGTTTTAGTTCGGGAGATCGGATGTCGGGACAAACTTTGCTCACACTTTTCTCTTCTTCAGAACATTCTGGAGGGTGTCTGGAACACTTGGTTTAGAGATGTTGTTCCATTGCGATTTGTGACTCTTCAACGTTGACACACTACTTAACAATGCTTCCTGACAACTGACTGATCGAATGCACGTCTGCTGTCTACAGTTGTTAGTTCAAGCTGTCGCCGTAGTTACTGCGCTACGCCGCTTGTACGTCAGGAATGAAAGCAGTCTCGGTACTTTTTGGTTGGATGGTTTATGTCTTCATAACATCCTGGTTCATTAACAAAATGAAAATTGTATATGGCTGCAAGGATAGCGAAATGCTACTTTCACGTCTTCGTACACTGTACGAACTTTTTATTGGAGGAAGTTACTAAACAGTATATGTGGCAGCACGTTTAAAGAGAGAAATCAGCTGTATATATATATATATATATATATATATATATATATATATATGGGGATCCCTCCTAAGAGTCGTCGGACACATTTTCTCTGACGTTGCGGTAGATACTTGCAATTGAATCGGCTCAACCGCATACTGCTTATCACATGATGTATCATGCGACGCCGAATGTCAACGGAAAGCATCGGTTTGCTTCCCGTTACAAACAAAACGGTTTTTAAAGCGAAAGTTTACATGCCCATCCGATAGAACGGTTCCATATTAGTCTAGCGCGCTATTTGTTTCATCGATATGTGTTAACAGGGACAGTAAAAGAAGAAGAACCACTGCTCCATGGCGGTAGCAGTCAACGTGGCCCACGGCGGTGCTGTCGCTGTTAGAGTAATGGCTGTTATTCTAGTTTACTGTCTCTGTTAATACATAAAAAGAATATATCACTAGACTAATCTGCGATCACATTATGGAATGGGTGCGAAAAATTCAGCTTTAAAAATAATTTCCTTCGACACTGGACGTCGTGTGAAAGATGTGATGAGCAGTATCTGTCTGAGCTGACTTCTACTACAAACTGCATAAACGAGACTGAAAATATTTGCCGAAACACGAGAGAAAATGCACCTGACGTCTCTTAGGCGGGACACCCTATGTACCTATACTGACGGAAATTAAGTGTTACACCATGAATTCCTTGGCCGAACATCACCACACTGATACTAATGGAATAGTTACAGTGCAGAAAAAAGCCACTCCTGCAGATGAAGAATGGTATGAGTACGTGGTAGCTACCGGGTGTGTCTAACGTAATTGGAAATGTTCAGGTGGCGATCGCTATGCAGCATGTCCAACTTATCGCTATCTTTCGGACTCTGAGGAAGGTCGAATCGTTGGCATGTGGCATATGGGAGAATCATATCGACAGGCCGTACGGACAGTTGGCTTTAGTGTAATTTAGTGCAAAAACTGCGGAAGAAGTGAATACACGGACTCGGAACAAGAATGTGGAAAGAAGGATTGGCACAGTTCCTTACAAAATAACTACAGCACGAGAAGATCGTAGAATAGTTCGACCGGCTCTAATGAACAGAGGGCGCTGATGACCTTGCTATTTAGCGTCCTCAGCCATAAATCATCACCATCACCCAATGACAATAGTTGAAAACTGAGTAGAGGTTACGGACAGAGTGTCACCACGAACAGTCGGCAGTCGAGTACTGAAAACGCCGTTTACTGCTGATACCATACCACAGACGAGACAAACTTCCATGATGTAGAATCAGAGTAAACTGGGACACTGAGTGGCATTCTGTGCTGTTAGGTGATAAGTCTCTTTTCTGTTTGTGACGGTCAGATCGACACCAACATGCCCGCAGACGATCTGATGTAAGATTTCAGAATGCCTTTTCAACTGCTGGAATCGTGATGTGGGGAACTACTGGATATGACAACGGGACTGGTTTGTTTATTGTTGATGGCAGACTGAATGCTCGCCAATATGTCGTAAGAATGGCAAACCCTGTGAGACCTGAGTTTCTCCTGTCGTATACAACTAGTGCGTTGCGACCAACTGTACATCGGGTCACTGATGATAATTCTGAGTCAACACCTAAGTCTACTGCCTTTTTGCCTTACGTAGGAAACACGTCCAACAAGATCGGTCGTATTTTACGGAAATACGATGTGAAATGTGTTTTCCGACCTCCATCTAAAATTAGACCGCTTTTGAGTTCCGTTAAGGATGATCTTGGACTGTGTAAGGCGGGTTTATATCGTGTTCCTTGTAGCTGTGGCATGGCATATATTGGTCAAACTATCAGGACCGTGGAGGACCGATGTACTGAGCATAAACGGCACACACGATTACAGCAGCCAAGCAGATCTGCTGTTGCCGAACATTGCTTGGATACTGGTCACCTCATGTTATATAACAACACCGAGATATTGGCATGCACGTCCAGCTATTGGGACAGTGTTATTAAGGACTCAGTTGAGATTAAATTAGCGAGCAACCTCGTTAACAGGGATGGAGGTTTCTGTTTAAACTCTGTTTGGAATCCGGCTCTCTCCCTTGTCAAGAAACAGAGGGGCAGAGTCAATACTACCTCACCTGCGAATCCGTAGTCTCACTATCGATAGCTCTGACTTTGGTCATCTTTGGTGGCACTAGTGTTCAGTGTGTGTGTTATCTTTCCTGCTTCAGTCCGAGAACCGAGGTTTTAAATTTGCATGTACGTCGCCTGTCCGTTGCAGTTTGCCTTGAAAATGGCGGGGTGTTCTCCTGCCGAAATATCGGCGGTCGCTGAAAGAGTCACCTGGCTGAATTCCCGGAAGTTATTTGAAAATGGTAAACCCTGTTCTCATACCGATACTGACCAAGGTACCAAATGGCATATTCCAACAGATATTGTACGATACCACGCTGGAGTTCTCTCCACAGACATCATGAGCAATGTACGGACCATTGGCTGGCCTAACAAGTTCCCTGGTTTTTCACCCATAGATTTGTCTGGGATACGCTGAGAAGACTATTTTCATACTAGCTTTCCGACAGTAGTCTTCATGAACTGTCACATCATAGGGCTTGTTCCTCAGGCGTGGCAAGAAAATCCTCAAGGTGACTTAAAGTCTGCTTGCTTCCATGTGACAATGAATAGAAGAGTCTACACGTTCCCATTACGATCACTCCTCATACTGATCTTGGAATTATAGTTTAATTAGTTAATACACATTATGCAATGAACAAAGTTAGCTAAATATCGGACTATTGCTTCATGTTGAACAATTCCCATTGAGGGATCTACTTTGAGCTCTAATAACAATTATACTGCGTGTGTTTAGTCTCGCTCGTAAGCGAGAAACAGATCAGTATATTACCAGGTCGTGAAACACCGTTTATCTGTCTTACGCTATCACCTCGCGTTTCGCCTCACGGGCAGAGATGAGTCAGCTCGTTCTCAGTAGAACATTGACTCAGAATAGTGGCCATTCAGTGAAGTGCCTCTCTTGCTGCTAAGAGCTTTCTTGTACAGTGAGTCACAAGAGGAATGGTCAATATTCGGGGATATGGCAGCAACGATTATTCGAAGCAAAAATGTCCAGTTACTATGGGCTCTAAAATGCATACCTTAAGTGCTATGAACACTTCTTCATCTTCGATACTATGAAACAAATCTCTTCTACTGAAAGCTCTTTGCTTTCCATATTTTGAGAGGTAGTAGTATGGATGAAAACGTGAAAAAAGTGTCCAGTAAACATGGGCTCTAAAGTGCATACCTTAAGAGCTATGAGTACTTGTTCATCTTCGCTACTGTGATACAGATTTCTTCTATTGAACAAGTGCTCATAGCTCCTGAGATAGAGCCCATACGTAATTACTAGACTTTTTTCCTTAGAATGATCATTCCTGTCATTGCCCCGAATACTGACCATTCCTCCTGGGACATCTTGTACATATCACAGAGGTATTGTTGACCATTACGTTTCGCAATTTCTGCAGGTGTCAGACTTGAAGATCTGTAATCCAGCAGTAGTGAGTTAAAATAGACATCTGTCTTGGGTGGTCTGTAGAGTAGATATGGTTTTTCTCGTTGTATATAGATACCTTAATGGAAATGCTGTGTATTCCAATCACAGCATCTGTGATTGGAATATTGCGCACGCTAACTGGAAATATGATAAGCCACGATTTCTCATAGATTTCAACTGCATTCTTTTTATACTTGGTAACTCTCTGAGGACCTTTATCGTCTAGTAATGATTATGAATGTGTACCTCAAAAGAAGGTTATTTTCACATTTCCAGGAGTCTCCTTATCACTTTGCATTTCGTTTTCCTTTGCGTAGAAAGATAGGTCTTTGAAATAGCCATGTTTTTTAATGTTTGTAATTTCTTAGCCATGAAATTTATGTATGTCAAATTTTCTCTTATTCGTTAAGGGTAAAGATAATAATTTTAGGAAATCAGTTTCTGTCATTTTTCCATCTCTTAAATTCTTAAAAATTGGTTTTAGTCTTTTGGTTTTTGTCTGCATTTCTCCAGTTATTGTTTTTTGTGGAATATATTCTCAGGATTCTTGATATATTCTCTGCATAGGCCTTTATTAAAGCCACAAAAAACTTTTTGTAGAACCTTTCCCTCAGTTTTCTCGCCCTTATTCTTCAACATCACGTATTTTTCTGACCTTCTTCTGGATTTGTACTTCTATAGTTTTTTTCGAATTATGATACATGTTGTCAATGCTTATTTATGACGCACTGGTACATCCATATTACGCCTTTTTAAATGTACAACATTCTTCTTAACTCTTGCCGGTATTATAGCGGGTGCAAATTTCAGTCTCTTTCTAAAAGGAAAAAAAGTAAACACTATATGCATTCACGAGAATTCTAAGGATTTTTACCCTTCTCGAAAATTTATGTAAAACTTAGAAGCAAAACTGAAATACTTTTGACGATTTTCAGAATATAATAAATTGATTATGGGCGTAGGTAAATTTTAAAATAAAAACAGGAAAATGTTCCTCAACTGTATGAGCAGTTGAAAGGTGGCATGAGCCCCCTCTCATATTTATATCTTACGATTCTCCTCTCTAATTGCATGCGGTGGAAAGTTGCTATTCCTTCACACGCGGACTTCCCACGCAGCGTCTCTCGTCACCTGGGTGGTCCGGTGACAGGCGGGCTCTGATGACTTTGAAAGGGTAAGCCGACGGGTGTGAGAGAGTCGAGTGAATGCTTTCCAGACGCCGACATTGTCAAGAGGCACGCCCGCAGGGGCCTGAAGTAGTGGCTGGGCTAGAGGTTCCGTTACTTCGCAGAGACTTAGCGAAAACACTTTCTGGTGGGCTACCAGTGAGGCGTGGGAATGACTTGTGTACCCAGGCAGTTGTGGCGAGCAAATTCCCGCGCTTTCTGCAAAATCGTAACTGTGATTGGCTTACTCAGGGCATAGCTCCGTGACGTAGCAAAATCGGCGCAGAAATTGGCGCCAAGAATCTCCATTGGTGGAATGGTTGTGTTCCGGCAATGGAGTGGAATTTTCCGCCGGTTTTCGAGTTGCTGATTGGAACGGTTAACCACGGCCACTGTCGTGGGGGCGGGAATGTTCTGTGTTCGGTTTTGTACGGGTGCTCTTGTGGGTAGTCGGCGCTCGCCTTTCGGTCGAGGACGTCGAAGCAACGAGCCATCGCCTCCGGTATGCCAGATCGTGTTCTGGCAGTTAAGAAGACAGTTTGGTAAGGTATGTCCGCAGCACCGGCAGACAGGGATTTTCCTAGGTGATAATCAGAGCTCAGCAGAGCGCGCCTGTTCGTCTTTTTCTAACTTTGTTCTGTCTTGGGTAGCAGCAATTAATGTTGGGTTGGCTATGTGTTTTCTCTCTAAGATTTGAGTTGCAAGGAATTGGCTGCACATACCACTTCGTCATAATCCTCACAATCTAGTTTAGGGACAACTTCACATTCACAGCGTTTGTTTGAGTATCCAATTTGAGCCAATTTGATGTATTGTAAATGTTTCATGTGTTTTTGTTTATTATTTTGTGTTTAGTCTTAATAAATCATATTGTTATTTTGGACAGAACTTTCATTCTGTTAATTGGTAGAGCAACCCTATCATTCCTCACTATGTTAATGAAACCTTCGTTTATTTAACTTATATATCAAATTAAATTATTGCAGGTGCCAAACTCTCTTCTACTCCACTGGCAGGGTTGATTAGAATCAGTTCGCGTATTTTTTTTAATCCTTGTGCAACAGCAAAAGTCGGAGTTAGAATAGGGGGGGGGGGGCCTAGAGCATCATTTATATTTCTAGCATCATTTACATTCTAGAAGAATTTAGTATTAAATACACTGCTTGCCCCGGCACCTCACACAGTGTTCTGTTAAATAGTGATTTGGTTGTTCACTATCCGCATTTTCTTGTTTTTGT
Organism: Schistocerca cancellata; assembly: GCF_023864275.1. Classification (NCBI taxonomy): domain Eukaryota; kingdom Metazoa; phylum Arthropoda; class Insecta; order Orthoptera; family Acrididae; genus Schistocerca; species Schistocerca cancellata. The sequence goes on from NC_064629.1 coordinate 611,915,428, forward strand.
GTTAAATGTGTGTAAATGTGCCAAAGCTCTTCCAAATAACAGGCATACTAGGCTTTTGTCTGTTATTCGTGAACACACATAGAAAGACATTAGTTGAAAGCGAGTACCGCTTGCTAAAGACCTTTTCGTTTATGAACCCAAAAAAAAAGAACTCAAAATCAAACAACCGATTACCGCTATGTAGCCCACGTGTCTCAAGAAATACTAGTAATGCTGCCGAGCACAACGTCGCTTTCTACGGAATGGTGACCACCAGAAGTGTCGTAAGACGCGACCCCATGAGATACCTCAGAGATTCTTTTTTTATGTAATGCAGTGTGTGTGATATAATGTAGAGCAGGAATTGTGCATATTATCCTATTTAATCGCGAACAAAAATCAGGTTGACGGTAGAATGACTTGTGGAGGAAACTGAGTGTCTTGAGAAGCAGAACTGTTAGTTCATATTCGGTGCGTGTACTAATGTGAGCGTGCTTAAAAGTAAAGTCTCCCACTTTTTATACGAAAATTCTTAAAGCTTTTTAAATAAAACAAACGTTATTAACATTCTACGTCTTTATTCTTCATGCATACACATTTGTTTCTCAACATAGCCACCCTCGCGACGAACACATTTCTCCCAACGAGAGACCGGTTTGCTGATACCGTCATTGTAGAATCTTTGACGTTGTTGATGGAGCAACAATCTCACCTCTTCTTACACAGCTTCATGACTATCAAAGGGAAGTCCTTGAAGGTGTTCTTTAAGTTTTGGAAATGCCCGTCTCGGTAGCTGCGAGGTCAGCGTGGTGGATTGCTAACCGAAAGGTTCCGGGTTCCCGGCCGGATCGGAGATTTTCTCTCTTGGGGACGGGCTGTTGTATTGTCCTTAAGTTAATATCATCATAACTGAAATTCCATGTACAGATGGCTGTATGGGTGAGACCCGACAGCCAATGATTTAAAAGAAAAAAAACTTTTGGAAACAGATGAAAATCGCATGGGGCCAAGTTGAGACTGCATTTAGGATGATCGATGATAGTGAAATTAAGGCGTCGGATTGTTGCAGATGTGGTAGCGCTCGTGTTGATCTGGCAATGTCAGGCTGCATGAGATGGTTCTCCATCTGTGGATGAACTCTCCGAATTCGAAACTAGGTTACAGCACACTCTTTCTCAAAATTGGTTCAAATGGCTCTGAGCGCTATGGGACTTAACATCTGAGGTCATCAGTCCCCTAGAACTTAGAACTAGTTAAACCTAACTAACCTAAGGACATCACACACATCCATGCCCGAGGCAGGATTCGAACCTCCGACCGTAGCGATCGCGCTGTTCCAGACTGAAGCGCCTAGAACAGCTCGGCCACACCGGCCGGCCTGTTTCTCACTCGTCGGCATAGTTACGTTACGCACTGCCATATTATCACTACAATTCGGGGTCCTCCTGTGGAATGGGGCTGAAAATATGTAGACACGAAGATGCAGAATGTTAATAACTTTTGTTTTATTTAAAAAGTGTTAAGAGTTTTCTCATACAAAATGTGGAAGCGCTACTTTCAGGACGCTCTCGTATATCTGCATGTTTGTTACAACGGACGTCAAACCAAAACTATAATCTACAGAAAGGACGGATCATATGTGTGATCTTATAAGAAATCACAAAGGTAACGACAATTTTTCTGGTACACAAGCCAGTTCCGATGTGTATACCACACAGTTAAACAAGGAAACAGACAGAGTTAACATAACTCGCTGAGTGCGTACTCAGAACAAGAGCGGTAGCCGGCCATACCTCATCTACGATGAGCAAAAGCAAGTACCCACTTGGAAATAGCAGAATTCGTTGACAATCTCTACGTTAAGTGCCGTAAACCCAAAGAAATTGTGTAATCATAATAGCAGAAAAGTAAAGACAGAAAGAAAAAATTACGCATAAAGCAAAAGTGAAACACATAAATCAGGAGCGAGCGAGATGGCGCAGTGTTAACGGGAGGACGATGGTTCAAATACGCAGCCAGCCATCCATTCAGATTTAGACTACCGTGATTTTCAAAAATCGCTTAAGACAAATGCTGAGACCGTTCCTTTGATAAGGACACGGTCGATTTTCTTCCCCAAGTCGAGATTGCGTTCCTCCTACAACGACCTTGTCGCCCTTATCTCCCTTTCTTCATAAATTAGCATGCGACAAGAAGAACATTTATAAACAGCATGGAACAACGAATTGGTAGAGCCAAATATCATTCTGGAAAAATATTGGATGGTACTGTATGAAACTTTATGTGGATCATGGTGGCTACCTTGGGGACAAATTCATCCAGGCATTTGAAAGAATGAAAAGCAAATACAATCATTTTTTTACATTTAAAAATACCAGCTCTTCGTGGAACGTGAATATCTCAAGAGGAACACTCGGAGATACGATTTTTACTATCCGTGAATGTGAAATCTGTCAAATTTTAGCTCAGAATGTTAAAACAGTATTGTAAAAAGTGCTTCTTCAACCGTTGAATCTTGCACAGAATTTTTAATCAGGCAGAAAATCTGTCATTGATAATCATCGCACTGGACGGTCAGTCGAAGTCTCGACCGACGCACTACAAAATCGTATAACAGCTCTTATTTGCGAGGATATACGGACAGAAATCGTGGCAGTCGATGATTTATGTGATTTTAGTGTTGGAATTATGCACTCAGTTATTGATTACACTGATAATTATCGCAAAACGTATTCGAAATCCGTTCCAATGCAAAAGTCTTGTAAAGACGCTCGTGTTCGCATTTGTTCTGAAATCACACAACGTTTTTAAAAAGAAAGTTTCCACCTGTTATATAATATTACATTTTGCGACATCGTATATGTCCACAACAATGAACATACATTCATGCGTCAAAGTATTGAATAGAAACAAAGGAAATCTCTCACTAAGACAAAATTCAAATCTCCGGTGTCTGCCGGTAAAATAGTGTTAACGATCGTCTGGTATTCTCTAGGCGTAATTTTTTGTGAATACTTAAAAGAACTACGTGTTGCGAGTAGTACTAACATAAGGAGCTTTGAAATAAAGTTAAAACTGCAATAAGAAGAAAAACTCGGCTGCTCTCTCAAAAGATTGAATTCAGCTGTATGATAACGCCCGCCCGTTAATCGCCCAGAAAACGCGAGAGATGATCGAAAACTTGGATTGGGAGGTGCTTGCACATCCACCCTTATGCTATCCGACTTTATGCTACTTTATGCCCTCAGATTTTCATCTGTACGATTCGATCAAAGAGTTTCCACACGGCAACGCGTTCGAACAAGCTGTTCGCTAGTTATTCAGCAACTGTGATCACTAATACCCCACCAGCTTCAGTAAACTCATAGAGCAACGGCATAAATGCATAAATGTTGGTTGAGACTAACTTTAGGACTAAGTCTAAGTTTTGTTCATCATCATCATTTTCTCGTGCCTTTGTCCGGCATTGGCGCAGGCCGGCATGGTTATGAACGGATGAGGCATGGTTAATTTAAGGGGTGGCCGGATGCCCTTCTTGTCTCCATTCCGTTACCTATCGACTGCCACTGTAGAGTCTAGATGATGCAATGTACATCGATAGACAGCATCAAAGATGTTCAGAATGCTATCGAAATGTAATAAAACAAAATAGTCTTCGTTTTCCACGTGATATTAGATATCATATTGTCGATGGTCTCACCTGCGTAGACAATGCCTTCTATTTTGAGCGGATTAAGGAGAACTCTTACTGGTTTTCAGGAATTATCATAACTAGTGGTGTCACGATACTTGTCAGCTATATATCATAGTTTGTTTGATAATTCAACTATACGAAGTTGATGAGGAGGCCAATAACTTACGTTGTTGTTATTTATGGAATAATGCAGGAGATGTGATAGGCTGTAAGAAGTGGGTACTCATCGTTCCTTTATGGTGCATGAATTTAGCCCGATACAAGTTTTACAAATCCTGTCAACATATTTTTACAGGACGGTTTTACGTAAAAGGAAATTAGTGTTCGCACAACCAACCAGAGCCGTGCTATTTGTCATAGACTGGAAGATTTATTTTTTATGATTATTTATGCCTAATTCAGAATAAATATTTACGATAAGCGTAAGAAAAGTATTTATCTAAACATCTCTTTCTAGACTTTTTTTATACTGCAGCCGATTTTAAAGTATTTGTAAGACCTTACGAATCTGTAGCGGGGAATATTCGTTGACTTCCTTTATGTGTGACACTTCCACCTGAATGCTATAATTCTAGCTGTAGTACATTCTCTGCACGAAAGAAATATTAGAATGAATCGTCCCATATTCTCAGTGGCCATCAGCTGAACAAAGACTGGGAAGGAACGCGAATATACGCTATTCAGAGGAATTACTCCGCATTCTCCTCTGTATCCGCTACACAGACTCTATCCTGTGTTGGCTAGCATTCTAAGAACAGCCGTGGTAGGGGTGGGAGTTCGGCGTCAGCAGCCACATGTATCTATCCATTGACGTAGGATAACCGGAATTCCCAAAACCCCATTCTGCTTATGACGTCCTGAAACATCCAAGAAACATCTACTTCGATCTAAGCGATAAATTAAATGTTTCTGTGGATAAAAAAAAGACGAAAATTCACATTTTATAACCGATGTTCTTAAGGGTCAGTTGAAAGTTCCGTTTGTGAATTTCGTAAACTGCTGGGAACTAGAAGGAGAAGAGGTGCGTTCTATAAATATTTTAAGAGTTCAAAACACCTCCTTTCGATATTATCCGGAAAATATTAGGAGGTATTAAGACAAAGGACACAATACGGAAGATCAGATGTCTATTTGGTCTTCTCTTATACCACTTGTTCTCTTCCTAAGTTGTAAATATTTTCCAAAAACTGTTTATTTTGTTTCATTTTCCTTTACTAGTGCCAATCGATAGTCTTCTGAGACAATATAGTCCGCCTCGATAGCTGAGCGGTCAGCGCGGCCGAATTCTGTTCAAAGGGGCTCGGGTTCAATTCTCGGCTGGGTCGGAGATTTTCTCCGGTCAGGGACTGGCTGTTGTGTCTTCATCATCATCATACCATCACCATCGACGCGCAAGTCGTAGAAGTGGTGTCAACTCAAAAGACTTGCACCAAGCGACCGGTCTACCCGAGGGGAGGCCCTAGCCACACAACATTTCATTTGAGACAATATTCAGCTCAATTTCTCGCCAGATGTAGTTAACAGAATCTGACAAAGCGAAAACCATAAGCGCTGCGTGATCAAGTGGAGAACAAGTCGCGGCCGAGAACGGAACAGCAATGGACGACGGTCGATGCAGCATACAGACATTCCCATCGAGACTCTTTGATGCCACACTGACATAAATCCCCTTCTCTGTCAGTGAAAATTCTAACATCCAACTTAATGGCAGAACACTTTGACGAGACCTTGACGTCAAGCCTACAGTGAATGGACCGTAAATTTCTCTTCTGATTCGTCTGCTACTTCAGGTTCTCGGAACGATAGAACATCCTCATACTCCGAAAAATTTAGCAGGTTGTTCGTCTGACTATCCATTTCTAGAAGTTATAGTTCAAAATGAATCTCCTTCCGTCTAAGATACGACTGCCTTTAACTTCTCTTGGGAAACCAGCTGCAGTAAATGTTACTTGCTCTCATGTTTTATTTGTACAAAATATTTATAAATCTTGAAATGGCTATAAATATCTTTAATAACAAAAGGAAAATTATCTTATGTTGTACAAATAACACATGAGAACAAGTAACATTTACTGCAGATGGTTTCGCAAGATAATGAAAATGCAGTCACGTCTTAGACTGAAGGAGACTCATTTGGAGACAGAATCTCTAGAAATGAATAGTGAGCCGGCCAATATGTTACATTTTTCAGAAAATCGGAATATTCGAATGTTCCGAAATGCTCGAGATTTGTGAAACTAATGTAACTGATTAGAAGATTCGTCCATAAAATATGTAACATTCTACGGTGATTCCGCATTTGAAAGGCTTTTGAGCAATTCTGCAGAGAAAAAAATCTTAATTATTCCCTATTTTAAAACAAAATTAGGATTATTGTTGCAGAAGTGTATCCTCCCTTTCGTGAGATATTTTTAATGGTGCCGGTACGCTCTTACAAAGGGAACAGTTATTATATTTGGACTGACACACCGTTCCGGTGGCAGGTTTAACGTAGACCACTGTTCACTTCAGGAGCAAGAACGAATAAAAATCTTCTCGAAATGTCTGCGACGGAGTTGGATGCAGCTTCGACAGTGAGTGACATTGTTTCCGGATAGGCTGTTGTTTCGGCAGCGCGGATTGCGCCTCAGAGTAAGGTGGTCGGGAGTCGGGACGTCAGAATGCGGCCCCGAAAATTCCTCGAGTGCCACCCAGAGGCGGTGAGGCGCAAATTCCGCGCGCCGCTGCCGCCCTTAGCTTGTAATCACTTTATAACAAACACACGTTCTACGCTCTAGTCTCTCTTTCCAACCTACATTCACAAGGTCTTCGTAATAAAGCAACATTTATGACAGAAGCTGCCTTTTTATTTCAGTACCAAATATTTTCGAGAAGGTACACCGTACATTTATGACTTTGTCTTCTTACATTTTCATCTATACTCTGCAAGTCATCTTAGGGTGTATAGCGGAGGGTATTTCCCTATTCCGTTTGCGAATGGCGCGTGGCAGGGACGACTGTCGATACATCTCCGTATGAACTCTAATTTCTCCGATTTGCTCGTCGTCGTCATTTCGCGAGACTTGTATGGGAGGAAGTAATATGTTACCTAAGTTTTCGTGGAACGTACGCTCTTGTAATTTCACCAGTAAACATCTCCGTGATAAACAACGTCTCTCTTGTCGTGTCTGACACCGGAGCTTTATTTTTTTCAGAATCTCAATAACACTCACGACCTTTCTAAACGATCTCACATTAGTCCAGTCTGGTAAGGGTTGGTTGGGTTGTTTGGGGGAAGAGACCAAACAGCGAGGTCATCGGTCTCATCGGATTAGGGAAGGATGGGGAAGGAAGTCGGCCGTGCCCTTTCAAAGGAACCATCCCGGCATTTGCCTGGAGCGATTTAGAGAAATCACGGAAAACCTAAATCAGGATGGCCGGACGCGGGATTGAACCGTCGTCCTCCCGAATGCGAGTCCAGTGTGCTAACCACTGCGCCACCTCGCTCGTCCAGTCTGGTAAGGGTTCCAGACTTTGTGGATAAATTATATTTCCGTAACATTCTTCCAAAACTAACATTCTGGCAGCGAAACTAAAGATAACAGAGAGAAGGCCGAAATTGTTTCACAGCGGAAGATCGTAACACGGTCCCTCCTTTCAACCATCATACGAACCTCGAAGCAACCGATATTGAGATAACCGATCGTGGAATATAAACGCACCTACAATCACTTAGTTTTGGAAGCGCATCAGGACCAGATGAGATACCTATAGGATTCTACAAAGATTGTGCGAAAGAACTTACTCCGCTTCTAGCAGCAGATTGTTGGAACAAAGAAGGGTACCTACCAACTGGGACGAAGCGCAAGTCATTCCCGTTTTCAAGAAGGGTCGTAGGACAGATGCACATAGTTATAGGCCTTTGTCGTTGACGTCAGTCTGTTGTACAATTACGGAACATGTTTTTTGCTCAAGAATTATATCATTTTTGCAGAACGAAAATCCCTTCTACAAAAATCAACATGGATTTCACAAACAGAGATCTTGCGAAACTCAGCTGGTCGCTCTGTTCCTCCATGAGATCCATAGTGCTGTAGACAACGGTGCTCATACTGATGCCGGGTTCCTTGACTTCAGGAAGGCATTTGACATCTTCCCGCACTGCTGTTTAGTATCGGGCCAGATTTGCACCCGGATTCAAGACTTCCTTACAGACAGAACGCAATATGTCGCGCTCAAAGTAACAAAATCGACAGAGAAAGTGTGACAGGGCCGCTACTGTTTACAGTGTATTAAATGATCTAGTAGAAAGCTCCTTAAGGCTGTTCGCAGATGATATGGTTGTCTATAAGAAAGCAGCAACACCAGAAGACAGTATCGATTTGCCGAATGACCTGCAGAAGGTCGATGAATGGTGCGAGATCTGGCAGTTGACCCTGAAAATAAATAAATGTAAGATACCGAGTGAACGTAGGAAAAGAAATCCACTATTGTACAACTACAGTATTGATCACGAATTACTAGAAACAGTATCTATCGTAAAATATCTAGGGGTGACTATCCAGAGCGACCTTGAGTGTAATGACCACATAAAAGAAGTAGTACAAAATGCAGATGCCAGACCGAGATTGATAGGAAAAATTTTAATGAAATGTAACTCATCCACAAACGAAGTGGCGTGCAAGGTACATGTTAGACCGATTCTTGAGTACTGATCATTAATCTGGGATCCTTACCAGGTAGGACTGTTAGAACATCAAACGAAAAGCCAAGGGATCGTTTGGTCGGCGCGAAAGCTTTATATAGATGCTTAACAAATTCCAGTGGCAGACGTTACAAGAGAGGCGTTGTGCATCACGGAGATGGTTGAAATTTCGTGAGAGTACTTTCCGGGAAGAGTCGGACAACGTATTATTTCCTCCCACATACACCTCACGCAATGACACCGAGAAGAAAATTCGAGAAATTAGAGATAATACAATCATTCTTCCTCGCGCGTGGAACAGGGAAGGTCAATGGTAGTGTAAGTACCCTCCACACACACCGTTATGTGGCTTGCAGAGTATGTTGTAGACGAAGATGGAGAGCAGCATCAAAGCAGCCTTCAGATGGAACACCACAACAACAACAACTACAACTACAACAACTTTCTTCCAATAAATCTCAAATAAATCTCAGTCTGGCATCTGCTTTTTCTACAGTTAGTTTTATGTGGTCATTCCGCTTTAGGTCGTCCCGGACAGTTACTCCGAGGTATCTTACGGTTCCCACTGTTTCAGTGATTTGTCACCACTAATGTAATAGGTCTCTTCACATAATTATGCGCAATACTTTGTTTATTTACGTTCAGGGTCAACAGGCAGTCCGTGTACAAATTACCGATCGTCCGCGTGTCTTCCTGTATTTATGGCGTTGCAACCTGCCTACAGAGAGAAGCGTCGTCTGCAAACAGCCTCATGGAGCACCGACGTTATCCGCCACATGATTTATGTATGTTGTAAGCAGTAACGGCGTTGTAACACTCCCTTAATAGAGGTACTGCTGTTAAGCCAAACGAAGAAGCGTCAGTGACATTTATGTGAGAGTTGCTGTCTTCTTGAAGGAGCGATCCCAGCTACTGCCTGATATGATTTAGAGAAACCAAGGGTAATATAAATAAGGACGTTTTGGTAGGGATTTGAAATCAGCTCATTTAGAAAACGAGTCCGTAGTCTCAGCTACTGCGCCAGTGCCTACTCGATCGCTCTTTGTAAAGACGCAGTTTATTTTGTATTCTAAAAGCACAATATCATTGGGAAAAGTACAAGAAGAAAAATCTGAAATGATGACAGAATTTTCGTAGGTGGAAGATAATGACGACAACGAAACCACACTGTTGTCAACTTTGCCGTCATAGTAATTTGTAATTTGGTTACACAGAAAAAACTGAACATATTTTTCACACGTACGCCTTACTGTTCGAGTTTCTCCCAACATAAGGGAAGTCCTTAATCGAACCATATACAGATTACTTTCTTGCCTATATTGGAACTGAATTCTGGTTAACCAATATTTCTAATAGAGTAGTGACATCAACAAGAATTGTTTGATAATCATTCGATTGCGAGATTTTTGTCAAAACGATGCTCGTGTAGGAAAGTTGTGAGTGACATCGGGCTTCTTCTTACCAGTATCACCTGAGCAGTGTACGCTATCTTTCTTCAGAATAAAACTACCGTTAAATTTTCAGCTATCTTCTAAATAACACTCTTTACCATAGAACATCTCACGCTATTTATTTCTACTGCGATGCGTCATGAGAATTCCTAACGTGAACACCATCTCTCGGAAACGGGCGTGAACTGACGAAAACTGTTCTCCTGTGCGACCTCGCTTGATCAACGCTATCTCGTCCGTTATTTCCTGTCTTCGAATGGTAACTTCCCGCCCTAAGACACAGACATTATTCAGAATGGTGGAAAGAATTTTTGCGTGTAACACAATTGTGTCAGCTATGTATGAAGTGGGTAATTTGGCTGTGAGGCCTTTTGGATCAACCAGCTACTTGAGGGCAAAAACGATTTGGTTGGTCTGTCGCAGGTGTACTTACCTCATATCATCCACTAGATGCTTGATCATCCATTTTCTTTTGGCCGTTATCCATTCCGCATATTTTTATCCGTTGTTCATGGTTATGCTTTAACGGGTTTTTACCTATTCTGTGTGAGTCGTAATACTTGCCTTATCTTTGTCAGTCGTATAAAAAACTCTCTAAACTGTACAGCCGTACAATCCCTCGATACAACTGCTGTTTCATCCTCCGAGCTAACGTCCTGCGTCTATTCAGCTGAGAGACATTAATGATTCTTCATTTTTCTGGCATTATCTGCTATCTCATTCATTCCTGACATCCATACTTCTCAGCACTCCTCCATTCCGACATTCGACGGGCGTCTATTCGTAACCCATGTATTCTCTTTGCCTCATTCGTGAACTCTCTTTTCTCACTTGGGGAATATTGTTCTTTCTTCTCTGTTCGATTCTAAATCTATTTTTCGTAGTTCATAATTTTTTATATTTCGCGTATTTCTGTAATGTTTTGCTCAAATAAAGTGTACGCCACCTTCTATCCCAGTCGGAATGTCGAACAGGATATAAGGGACGCATAGTCGTCGGAGGTTCAGATCATACTACCTCTTTTTAGTTTAAGGTTTTCTGTTATTTTTCATTTTGCTCTCTTTCCGGGTCTACGATTAATTCATTGTTTGAGTTTTTAAGACTTTTAATTTTTAACTTGGCTGTCTTTCGGCTTATTAGTTTCTCGATGCACTGTTTAATTTTCCTCCCAACATTTATCGACATACAAAAATACAGTACTAGAAAAATTACCTTCATTATCCCCTAGCTTCGCTAGTGAAAACTGAGCGAGGTCGCGCAGTGGTTAGCACACTGGACTCGCATTCGGGAGGACGACGGTTCGAATCCTCGTCGGGCCATCCCGATTTAGATTTTCCGTGATGTCCCTATGTCGCTTCAGGCAAATGTTGGGATGGTCCCTCTGAAAGGGCACGACCGACTTCCTTCCCCCTACTTCCGTAATCCGATGGGGCCGATGACCTCGCTGTTTGGTCCCCTCCCCTCAGATCAACCAACCAGCTAACCGCTAAGGAAAGAGTGAAGTATACTGTCGTAAAGCTCTGTAATGAGCTATCCATGGAACTAAAACACTTTGCATGCGACACTAAAACGTTTGGAAACAAACTGAAGTTGTCTCTTACAGAAAACTCAAAAGTTTATAGAAATAGACTTCTTTCGTTTGAAATATGCCCATTCAGCGGTGGAGAAGGACAAGCTATGTGGAGGATTATCAGCAAACTGAAATGGTACTGTTCCCGAGAAAGTGTGGACAACGATCACCAGTGATGGACATTTGCTGTGTGAAAAACTGTAGATAAGTCTGGTATAACTGTTTGTTTTCCAGACAGATTTATAACCAATTTTTGTGTTCACGCTGCTTCCAGATGACCAGACACGATTGAATTTAGAAGTCGCAAAGCGTATGTTGTTGTGCTGTAGCAATTATTCAGAGTGCCTAGACATTATAGTCGAGAACGTTGAGTGACAGAGAAAACGCTACGCCGTAAAGAAATTATCAGGAAAGCATGAAATATGTGTGGCATATGAGAAACGTATTAATTTTTTTTAATTTGAACAAAATAACTGAGACAAATAAACTCTTTGTGGACACACAGTGAGCTGAGGAATAACTCGTGTATTTTGTGGTATAAAATTAAAAAGCTGTTGCATGTTTTTTTGGCGTACTGCCTACAAGTCCGTCTGGATCTCAGTCTGATGTTCCTTGAGGCTGACTGATGGAGCTCACTGACGTGGCCACATCCCATAGATGTTCAACAGACGACATTTCGAAGGAATATGAAGCCACCGCAGAACTGCCGTTGAATATCCACAATTAGCAACACCAAAGGGATGACGTTGAGGGATGGTGCCTCACCATTGTTCCCAAAATTGGACTGGTGAATAGCATTAGAGTGGCACGGTAAATATAAAAATAATTTTATAGTTCTTTCAGTCCTTACCGTACGAGTGCAAGAAGTTTAACAAGAAGCGAAGTACTGAACAGAACATATTTTACAATCACAATTGCTCAGCGAGCTCTTACTGGGGTTGGTACCACTTGCCTATCTTTTCTCGACCAGGCTTGACCCCATAAAGGTTCTTTATCCTTATCCTCTGGTATTTAAAATGCGTTTCCATTATCCACCATAGATAAACTAACTACATCCATGAAGACAATATCTTATAAGGTAACTTTGAAGTCGTGTACTACAACACCATTCGAATTTTAGTAGTATTTAAGTTGTTTTTTGTACGTCGCCAAACTATTTGGATCTGCTTGAATGACACGACATTTAATGGTCTCATAACACAGCAACAAAGATGCAGTCTTTTTCCTATACGTTCGTATAGATACAGTTCCGCACTGTCGCCTGATAAACAAAGTAAGAGCCTACGGAATATCAGACCAGCTGTGTGGATGGATTGAAGAGTTTTTAGCAAACAGAACACAGCATGTTGTTCTCAATGGAGAGACGTCTACAGACGTAAAAGTAACCTCTGGCGAGATACAGGGGAGTGTTATGGGACCATTGTTTCTCACAATATATATAAATGACCTAGAAGATAGTGTCGAAAGTTCCACGCGGCTTTTCGCGGATGATACTGTAGTATACATAGAAGTTGCAGCATTAGAAAATTGCAGCGAAATGCAGGAAGATCTGCAGCGGATAGGCACTTGGTGCAGGGAGTGCCAACTGACCCTTAACATAGACAAATGTAATATATTGCGAATACATAGAAAGAAGGATCCTTTATTGTATGATTATATGATAGCGGAACAAACACTGGTAGCAGTTACTTCTGTAAAATATCTGGGAGTATGCGTACGGAATGATTTGAAGTGAAATGATCATATAAAATTAATTGTTGGTAAGGCGGGTACCAGATTGAGATTCATTGGGAGAGTCCTTAGAAAATGTAGTCCATCAACAAAGGAGGTGGCTTACAAAACACTCGTTCGACCTATACTTGAGTATTGCTCATCAGTGTGGAATCCGTACCAGATCGGGTTGACGGAGGAGATAGAGAAGATCCTAAGAAGAGCGGCGCGTTTCGTCACAGGGTTATTTGGCAACCGTGATAGCGTTACGGAGATGTTTAGCAAACTCCAGTGGCAGACTCTGCAAGAGAGGCGCTCTGCATCGCGGTGTAGCTTGCTCGCCAGGTTTCGAGAGGGTGCGTTTCTGGATGAGGTATCGAATATATTGCTTGCTCCTACTTATACCTCCCGAGGAGATCACGAATGTAAAATTAGAGAGATTCGAGCGCGCACGGAGGCTTTCCGGCGGTCGTTCTTCCCGCGAATCATACGCGACTGGAACAGGAAAGGAAGGTAATGACAGTGGCACGTAAAGTGCCCTCCGCCACACACCATTGGGTTGCTTGCGGAGTATAAATGAAGATATAGATGTAGATGTATCGCAGTTCCAATATACAGCCAGTTTGGCACCGCTGAGTCGCTATTCTTAATCAGTGAGATGAATGAAATTTTGCAGTGAGTTAGTTCCTAGAACTCGTTCCTTCCAGCTGTGCATTATACGCGTAATGCACTTTTAAATGAATGGTAAGAAAATAATTTATGCTGCTATCAGTCTGTTTCTCAGGGTTCTCGAAGAAACGGGAGTAACACAAGTTTATGCAATTTTCCCCGCTTCGAAAATAGAATCGAATTTCGCTTGTGAATAGAAAATTTTAATCATAACATTTCACCTAGTTGAAATATTTCAGTTACCAACATAATTCAGCACAACGGAAGTAATATTCGATAATTTAACACTATGATTGTTAACAGTTTCCTTGTGCAGTAGCCGTACTATTCATCACAAAGTTCTGAATTTATTTTCTTGTTCCTGACTATGTGAGGAGCTGAGAACGGTCCCATGTAATTTATTAGATGCGTTTGCAAAGAGCTCTGGCCGCACCATTTAGCCAAGCAGGAAAAAAGAACACAAACAATCGTGGCATCGCGGAATTCTTGGCACGGAAAAGGCACAACAGCAACATAAATGTCAAAAATTCGTAATGTACGAATAAATCAGTCACCAAGCGTGTTGCACAGCAATAAACAGTCCGATGGATAAACTGAACAAAAGGCAGAGCCTATGTGAGGTCATTTTATGCGAGGATTAATATTCACAGAGTGTAGTAAGAAATCTGCCGTTCTTTACACGAAACGTTTTCTACGCCATCGAAACGTTATTTTGAAATGTTGGCATGAAGGGGTGACCATAGTCGGTTATTTCATACATAATTTTTATTTTTCTTACCTAACAGTTACCGGACTTCGATTCCACATCCGACGCCAGACATTTATAGTAAAACAGCTCGGTGAATGACATCATTAAATGCTGATGCTGAGTAGGTGTTTTAAGGAGACTAAACAGCGAAGGTCATGAGTCTCCTATACGTCTTCCAGGACAAAAGCAGTGTAGCCGATCTGTCTGTGGGTAGAGTAAGTTCTATGTGCATGTGTGAGAAACTGTTCTAGATGTGTACCTAGCGTGTATCTGAGGCGGAACATGGGAACGAGCCCCGTATACACCCAGTGGAATGTGGGAAACCGCCTAAAAACCACATCCAGTCTAGCTGTCACACCGACCCCTAGTTAATCCGCCGAGCATATTCGATCCGGAGCCAGCACGTCTCCACGAGTCGGAAGCAGTCGCTTTAACACGCGCAGCTACCCGGATGGCATCCTTAAATGAAAGAAGATGGAAATGAAATATCTTTGTTCTCATTCAGCGTGACCTCAGTTGGTCAGAATGTACACTGGCAGCGATTATAATGCTGACGCAAATTATCAGTGAAAATTTCGTTCGAAATGATAGAACTTACGTTACCAATAATGTATCCATGATGACGGCGATTGAGCTCGGCAGATGTGGATTAAATTGCTTGTAGAAATACAGAAATCAGTGGCTAGTTGCTCTGTTTCTTCAAGTAACTGACGTTACGTCTTTGGATTTCCGTTGAAATGATATGACGACACTGCTGCGCTGAAACCATGATTCCTTTCTGCTCTAAACCATATTAAACTGTTGACACCACACTGACTACTGAGACGATCGTATATATATTGGATATCGGTCACGTGTGTAGATGAGTTTTCCGGCACTTCTAATGTGTGTTGCCTTCCGCTTGTCAGTAGATTCGTGCAGCGCTTACAGGGAGCAGCTCTTCCTCTTATCGAAATCTTAGTGATCGATTCATTAACATTATGCAGCCTCCCTTCGATATCAACACTGAGCAAGGTGTACGCACTGCACTGGCATCCTGGAGGAGTGAAGTTTAAATCCTCGTTCAGCCATCCTGATTTACGTTATCCGTGGATTTCGATTAAGACGATGGTTTCTTTGAAAGGACGCAACTGGTGCGGTTGCTCATACCATTCCTTGTCGAGCTTGAGCTCCCTCTCTAACGACCTCGTTGTCGACTGAACGTTAAAGGCTTATCTTCCTTCTTTTCTTTTACTGACAGCAGCCTCGAAGGCAGTCACCAATTTTTTCTTCAGCATCTGTGGAAATTTTTCGATGTTTTCTGTCGCAATGTCTATTGAGCGTGGCCTTTTGGCTATGTGTGTAAGTGACAGATTACAAATCCAAACTTCCTGGATTCACTCTTCGGTAGCTCCTAGCATTTAATTCAGTAATCTATCGCTTCTTTCAGCTCTGACAATCGTTTGTATATGTGAAAATGCCAAGTTACACCGTGTTTTGCAGTCCACCTTAAAGTGTATAACTTTCTATAATAACTCTCTTAATCGGTTCGAAAGAGAGGGAAGGCTAGGGAACACTATCTCCAATAGGATCCTGTTCACCCCAACCTTCGGACTGATGACACATTTATCCTTTTCTGCTCGTTGACTGTGAACCCGAAACTGGCACATAATAAACAGCTTCCTTTCAGTGGCGAATGCTTTTGAACGCATCGTAAACCCATTTTCTGTTCACGGACTCTTTTCCTTACTCTTGCGCCAACATCTTTTCCGTATCCGTCACCTTTTTTTGGAGATTGTAAGAAAATGATATTTTTATGTGTTGCCTCAAAGGACTGGGACACTAGGACCCGAGTCTTCGCTCTACCACATCCAGCTGACCGCAGTAGTCAAATTCTACGCCATATTAGTGTGTTCGACGTTACATTGTACTTCGTCATTGCAAACACACACACACACACACACACACACACACACACACACACACACACACATGAACGAATTTTGATACATGTTGCCGTTTCACCATCAATAACATAACCCAACGTTTTAGGCTACCGCGTGTTCTACTCTCAGTACATGAAAATTCTTATACATAGACGTTTCATGCAGCTAACGGGATGAATGTGTATTATTTCTTAATCGAAGAAAAGAATTAAGGTTATAGTCTCATTGAGATGGAGTATTAGGGCAGCTGCATGATGGAAAGAGGAAATATTAGGGTTTGACGTCCCGTCAGTGACAAGGTTGTTACAGACTAGCAGTTGGACAAAGGTGGAGGAAGAATTGGGCATCATCCTGAAGTATTTTAAGAAAACGTTAGTAACTATAATCGCTACAACCGGACAGACATTTGACTCTACTTCTCCTGAATGACACTCAGGTACCTTATCCACTGCACCGTACGTATCTTCCAATAACTATGCAGTAAAGTCTCTGTTTGCTGTACTATATGGTAAATAATGTCTATGTTCGGCCAGATAAGGAAATTATTGTAATAACTATGTAGTAAATTAACTACATGCTGTAGTATATGATGAAATAATGTCTAGTTCAGCCAGTTAAGCTGTTGTAACGAAGATGACCCTATTTTTTTACGTTACCAATTTGGAATTTCAGATTGTTCTTTATTCAGTTGTGGATTACAAGCACCATACCATCCAGTGAACATTCATATTGCAGTACTTGAAAACTGTGTTAAGACTACTTGGAATATTAGTATTATTTTACTGAGCCACTGTGACGTATTGCTACACGAACTCGGCCGCCATATTGGTGTTGTACTGTACACGAATTAATCGATAGATTTATTGTAGATACCGAAGTGAGGAAGCACACCAATCCCGATAAAGAAGATTACATACCCCTATTAAATGTATCATCACAAAGTAAAAAAAGTCGCTATTTAAATACTTTTCTTACCCTAAAAGATTGTAAGACCAGTCATTTGTCCCAGCATCCTGTATTTTGGCATTGGATTTGATGCTGTAGGTAATATATACGACAAATTTCTGTATTTCGTATTGTATGTTCGACTAAGTGAGATTGGAGTAAGCGACAGCGTGAAGGGATTTGTAAAAGAAAGCAGTATCTCTCCCTTCAACGGGCACTGCAGTTTTCCAGCATTTCGATTGTTTTTCCTGCAAGTCATTTTATCTTAACTCGTTACTGGCACCAGAGAGATGCTCATTTAGGTCAGAAACTGGCTGTGTCTTCACGGTAGTGCGAAGAAAAACTCTTGTCTACAAAAGCGTCCCAGCAAGGTCGTACAGTTCTCGTCGCCAAGTCTGTAGCGCCGCCATCCGGCGTCGTCAGTAGGTCAGGACGCTACGACCCGCGCTAATACCTTACGAAGGGTCACAGCCTTTTCGATCGAATGATATAAAGTGGCTGTGACCGGCTGAAAGCCACAGACTACGTAGAAAATGACACAAGGTGGCAGAGCGGCCCAACGGCCACGACGACGGTTCACTCGCAAGCGGCTTTTCTTTCACTACAATAAATACTTCCACAAACGTTTTACAATCCAGAAACACTGGAACGTGTTCAGACCCAAAGAAACGAAGTGCTGAAGCATTAAATATGTCGGAGCTAAAGCGTAAAGTGGACAAAATGAAGCGTTCTAGATTTATGATGATGTTGTTGTTGTGGTGGTCTTCAGTCCTGAGACTGGTTTGATGCAGCTCTCCATGCTACTCTATCCTGTGCAAGCTTCTTCATCTCCCAGTACCTACTGCAACCTACATCCTTCTGAATCTGCTTAGTGTATTCATCTCTTGGTCTCCCCCTACGATTTTTACCCTCCACGCTGCCCTCCAATACTAAATTGGTGATCCCTTGATGCCTCAGAACATGTCCTACCAACCGATCCCTTCTTCTAGTCAAGTTGTGCCACAAACTTCTCTTCTCCCCAATCCTATTCAATACTTCCTCATTAGTTATGTGATCTACCCATCTAATCTTCAGCATTCTTCTGTAGCACCACATTTCGAAAGCTTCTATTCTCTTCTTGTCCAAACTATTTACCGTCCATGTTTCACTTCCATACATGGCTACACTCCATACAAATACTTTCAGAAATGACTTCCTGACACTTAAATCTATACTCGATGTTAACAAATTTCTCTTCTTCAGAAACGCTTTCCTTGCCATTGCAAGTCTACATTTTATATCCTCTCTACTTCGACCATCATCAGTTATTTTGCTCCCCAAATAGCAAAACTCCTTTACTACTTTAAGTGTCCCATTTCCTAATCTAATACCTCAACATCACCCGACTTAATTCGACTACATTCCATTATCCTCGTTTTGTTTTTGTTGATGTTCATCTTATATCCTCCCTTCAAGACACCATCCATTCCGTTCAACTGCTCTTCCAAGTCCTTTGCTGTCTCTGACAGAATTAAAATGTCATTGGCGAACCTCAAAGTTTTTATTTCTTCTCCATGGATTTTAATACCTACTCCAAATTTTTCTTTTGTTTCCTTTACTGCTTGCTCAATATACAGATTGAATAACATTGGGGAGAGGCTGCAACCCTGTCTCACTCCCTTCCCAACCGCTGCTTCCCTCTCATGCCCCTCGACTCTTATAACTGCCATCTGGTTTCTGTACAAATTGTAAATAGGCTTTCGCTCCCTGTTTTTTACCCCTGCCACCTTTAGAATTTGAAAGAGAGTATTCCAGTCAACATTGTCAAAAGCTTTCTCTAAGTCTACAAATGCTAGAAACGTAGGTTTGCCTTTCCTTAATCTTTCTTCTAAGATAAGTCGTAAGGTCAGTATTGCCTCACGTGTTCCAGTATTTCTACGGAATCCAAACTGATCTTCCCCGAGGTCGGCTTCTACTAGTTTTCCCATTCGTCTGTAAAGAATTCGTGATGATAAGTACCATTAATAAATGTGCTAGAAATTGACCCATTTACTTGAAGTTTTTCTTCCTTATTTTTAATAGCATACATTTGGTAATTATTTGGCTCGTTGACTAAATACATAAGTGTCAGACTTCAAATCTAGCGTCGTGGAGTACAATAGTCTGGCGATCCTATGGTTATTTATGTGGCTTACCGCTTCTTTCATCTCTGACAATGATTTGAATATGTGAAAAATACGAAGCTGCACTGCGGTTAGGGGTCCCTCAATAACTGCCTGGGTAGATTAGTGGAGGGAAAGGGCACACCATCTCCAATAGGACCATGACTAGTAAAGTACTGCGGTGCCGGCCGTAGTGGCCGTGCGGTTCTAGGCGCTACAGTCTGGAGCCGAGCGACCGCTTCGGTCGCAGGTTTGAATGCTGCCTCGGGCATGGATGTGTGTGATGTCCTTAGGTTAGTTAGGTTTAATTAGTTCTAAGTTCTAGACGACTGATGACCTCAGAAGTTAAGTCGCATAGTGCTCAGAGCCATTTGAACCATTTTGAACTGCAGTATTCAAACGTACCTTCCTGTAGAGGGCAGCTTTATTTACGTGGTTTCTATTCAATATTAGAGCTATACAGAAGATTGCTGAACGAGAAGTTTGCCTTTAAAAATGTTTTTTGCTGTCCTTTGACGTTCGTAATGTAAGATGGAATATATGAGAGCTACTCAATAGGAATAATTCTAGAAAAATATATCGCAGTTTCTAAAAAATGAACTTATTTATGAGTTCGGTAGGGACGAGCGATTGCTGTTGGGATATTTTCTGTTCAGACGATGTAAATTTTTACAGATGGAATATGTAATGATAAGCCAGTACGTTATGACCTCCTACCAGATAGTTTGAGTTTACGCCTCCAGTTAAAAATAAAAACGTAACTGGTTGTTGCTCGAATTCTACATGAGCATGGTACTTTGCACAGTGCTAATAGTCACCTGACGAGGGGTTATCAAGCGATAGTGCTGGCTCAAACCGAGCCATTGCTCTTTACTAAAGAGGTCACTTCAGGTCTCCCTTCTCCCTTCCCTTGCAAACCCTTATTTCATTCCTTCCCCTTTCCTCCCACATCACCGGTCAGTTAAGACTGCTTACCCTAGACAAAAATGATGAGAATCCAATATAGCAGAAATCATACACTTGTCCTCAGTTAAAATGAAGGGAAAATATCCCAAGCGTCCTCACTCTCCATATCCTGTTCAATCAGAGTGTCTTTCCACCTGACACTTTGCAGCTCATTTCTCAATAACTGCATTTTTTCCTTAATTTTTGATTAATTTAGCACATTTTACACATTGGCTCACTTTTTATGTATTATGTAACTGGAAACAGATTTCTCGACGTGGATTCGACTCATAGCGACGTTAATTTAATAGGTGCTTAAAACATATTCGTATGAGTTAGGTGGTGAATTTTTTTTCGCATTGGAACAAGTCTGTTCTATGTTTCTTCCAGTCTCACTCAAAGCCTTAGTCTTATAAATTCGGTGGGACAGTTTAGCCGAGTCTTGTAGAACTGCTTTGGCAAGAGACTTCCAACTAACAGACAAATTTTTTGATCGGCATTTCGATACATGTTCCTTCTATACACGATCTTCCACGTACGACGCAAGCTGCGTCCGCGCGTTGCGCGGGAACCAGTAACCCCGTCGGGAGTCCGGTCGTCTCATACTCTTCACACAGCGTTAGCCGAGAATAAACTAGACGGGTTTGGGGTGGCCTTGGGAAGAATTCCAAGAAAATCGTTGCACCATTTAGCACTTCATTCTGGTATATCAGTAGTATCTGCCCAAACGTCTGTGCACCTTGAGTTACTATTGGTAGACTTCGGTACTGCAACTGTCTCTTACAGTTTCTACATTATGAGAGATTACTATTGAAATGCTCCTCTTTTCTGACGAAGCATGGCTGCATTTATCTGGGTAGGTGAACTCGTAGAACAATTGAGATCAGTAACATCAAGAGTTTCTGCATTGTATGGAAAACTAGTGTGGTGAATTATTCGACCGATCTGCTTCTACCGAACGGTAATTTCTGACAGGTATGAGAACACTATATTACAGCCTTTTTTCAGAGAACTAATAACTAACTAAAAGACCTACGGCTCATTCATTCAGGATAATGCAAGAGTACATACCCCCATTCTCTCCATAAGAGTCTCATGACATGTTTTTTGATGACAGGCGCTAACAGTCGACACACTAGCTTTACTTTGCGAGGTTTCAGTCATACTTGCACCGCTGTGTGAGCATATTTCACTGGCACACGGCTCGTTGTGAGAATTGTCGCACCATTTTCTCGAAATTCTTTCCAAGCTCGCTCCTGATACGTCACTTATTACACTGTCGGAGGAACGTGCCGTAGCGCATAAAGCGATCGGAACACGCCTTTGGGGCACGATGCTGGACACAGCTCTTGGGGTTGAGGTATGCGTTATTGTTTCTTCTTCCACCTTCCGAGCCTGCATTCTTCGGCCCTGCTGTTCCCGATGTATTCCATTGATGAACTCGATTTCCTGAATATCCACCCCTATTATTATAATTATTTTGCCTCTGTTCCTGTGCGTTAAACTCAAAGTCCAGTTCACGTAGCGTGTATTTATGTCCACGTTGCATCTACCAGCTACAGCACGGTAGTGGGGAAGGAGTCTAGCCGGCCGGAGTGGCCGAGCGGTTCTAGGAGCTTCAGTCTGGAACCGCGCGACCGCTACAGTCGCAGGTTCGAATCCTGCCTGTGGCATGGATGTGTGTAATGTCCTTAGGCTAGGTAGGTTTAAGTAGTTCTAAGTTTTCAAAGCAATCGGCTAACGAACATCGTCACAGCTGCCAAACCTGCAGTCGTAACACCAAAAGAACACAAAATGAACTACGGGCAATTTACTCAAAGGCAAGTGCAAATTCCAGGATGAATTTAGTATTCTGAATGATCCAATCGGTAAAACTGAAACTGAAATATATAAAGTAACCGCTTTCCTGTTAAATCGCCTCCAGAAGAAAAAAAAACTGAAATGAAAATGGATAGATGAGTACAAATTTTGCACGCCACCAATACCAATATATCTGTTTAGTATTGGAATTACTGTGTCAGACACATCAGACACGACAAAAGTTTCTTTATATAAATTATAAATGACGAGCATTAAAAGTTGTGTGAACTTCAGCTGCGGTAATCAGAGCTAATACTTAACTTTACTGTAACTTTCAGACCCGATACTGACAAATTCGAATACTATCACAAGCGCTTATGCAAGAAGAAGGAAAAAAAATTGGCTCTGAGCACTATAGGACTCAACTTCTTAGGTCATTAGTCCCCTAGAGCTTAGAACTAGTTAAACCTAACAAACCTAAGGACATCACACACATCCATGCCCGAGGCAGGATTCGAACCTGCGACCGTAGCGGTCTCGCAGTTCCAGACTGCAGCGCCTAGAACCGCACAGCCACTTCGGCCGGCATGAAGAAGAAATGCAATTATTATACTGTACTCGCAATGAATTTCTCTCGAAGCAAGAAGCTAGATTAATTGAATTTATGGATTTTGCACAAAAACTAACAAATTATTTACGTCAGTTGGTCTACCTTTAAGTCTAAAGAATAAATGTCGAAGGTATGGAATTTGAACGATTCGAAGATTTACCGGATCTTACCTTCCTGATAAAGACTTCCAATTATATATCTAAAGATTTAAGAATATATGGTGAAATGTTGATCACAAATGGCGCAGTGATCCGCACATCTACCTAGTAAGCAGAAGACCCGGGTTCGAATCCAGTCCTACCCCATAGATTTAAATCAACGCTCACTCGCAGCCAAGGTCTGTAATTCCTTTGTGTCTTAACACTTCAGGCATGATTATTTTATATTTCGCTAAGCAAATTGCAAAGAAAAATTAAATGATTCACCAAATAAAACAGTTCACTTTCCACACAGACAAACGATAGACTGGTCCATCATATTTCGGGCTTGCAGCCGGATCACGTTGACATCTTGGCACCTGAAGATGGCTGCATGTTTGTTAGCCGAAATATCGTGCCAAGATGTCAACGTGATCCGGCTGCAAGCCCGAAATATGATGGACCAATCAATACGCCGGGAAAACTTCAAGATACACAAACGATAGACTGATTCCTCTAAATGTTCTGAGCGCCGTCAATGCGGCGGCCGAGTTAACGTTGGTTGCCGCAAGGAGCGCTGTAGCTCGTGTTTTAGCTCTAGACTATGTACATATACAGGGTGTTTCAAAAATGACCGGTATATTTGAAACGGCAATAAAAACTAAACGAGCAGCGATAGAAATACACCGTTTGTTGCAATATGCTTGGGACAACAGTACATTTTCAGGCGGACAAACTTTCGAAATTACAGTATTTACAATTTTCAACAACAGATGGCGCTGCGGTCTGGGAAACTCTATAGTACGATAGTTTCCACATATCCACCATGCGTAGCAATAATATGGCGTAGTCTCTGAATGAAATTACCCGAATCCTTTGACAACGTGTCTGGCGGAATGGCTTCACATTCAGATGAGATGTACTGCTTCAGCTGTTCAATTGTTTCTGGATTCTGGCGGTACACCTGGTCTTTCAAGTGTCCCCACAGAAAGAAGTCACAGGGGTTCATGTCTGGCGAATGGGAGGCCAATCCACGCCTCCTCCTGTATGTTTCGGATAGCCCAAAGCAATCACACGATCATCGAAATATTCATTCAGGAAATTAAAGACGTTGGCCGTGCGATGTGGCCGGGCACCATCTTGCATAAACCACGAGGTGTTCGCAGTGTCGTCTTAGGCAGTTTGTACCGCCACAAATTCACGAAGAATGTCCAGATAGCGTGATGCAGTAATCGTTTCGGATCTGAAAAATGGGCCAATGATTCCTTTGGAAGAAATGGCGGCCCAGACCAGTACTTTTTGAGGATGCAGGGACGATGGGACTGCAACATGGGGCTTTTCGGTTCCCCATATGCGCCAGTTCTGTTTATTGACGAAGCCGTCCAGGTAAAAATAAGCTTCGTCAGTAAACCAAATGCTGCCCACATGCATATCGCCGTCATCAATCCTGTGCACTATATCGTTAGCGAATGTCTCTCGTGCAGCAATGGTAGCGGCGCTGAGGGGTTGCCGCGTTTGAATTTTGTATGGATAGAGGTGTAAACTCTGGCGCATGAGACGATACGTGGACGTTGGCGTCATTTGGACCGCAGCTGCAACATGGCGAACGGAAACCCGAGGCCGCTGTTGGATCACCTGCTGCACTAGCTGCGCGTTGCCCTCTGTGGTTGCCGTACGCGGTCGCCCTACCTTTCCAGCACGTTCATCCGTCACGTTCCCAGTCCGTTGAAATTTTTCAAACAGATCCTTTATTGTATCGCTTTTCGGTCCTTTGGTTACATTAAACCTCCGTTGAAAACGTCGTCTTGTTGCAACAACACTGTGTTCTAGGCGGTGGAATTCCAACACCAGAAAAATCCTCTGTTCTAAGGAATAAACCATGTTGTCTACAGCACACTTTCACGTTGTGAACAGCACACGCTTACAGCAGAAAGACGACGTACAGAATGGCGCACCCACAGACTGCGTTGTCTTCTATATCTTTCACATCACTTGCAGCGCCATCTGTTGTTGAAAATTGTAACTACTGTAATTTCGAAAGTTTGTCCGCCTGAAAATGTACTGTTGTCCCAAGCATATTGCAACAAACGGTGTATTTCTATCGCTGCTCGTTTAGATTTTATTGCCGTTTCAAATATACCGGTCATTTTTGAAACACCCTGTATATACGGAGTGAGCAGTGTACTTCGCATGTTCTCAACATCAAACAAAGCTAATGGTCACGTGATTTTGGGACGATGTTGCCTGTCTACAATTTTCGGTAATAGTGAAACTTGAATATTACTTGTATTCACCTTGTTTTATATGCGTTTGTGCACGTTTGAGTTTTAGTAACAGCTATGGTGCAGTATTATCGCTGCTACGGATGTAAAGAGGAGTATATGAAAAAGAGGATCAGTTACTTTTCGTAAGTATCTACAACAAATGTATAACTGTAAATGTCATATTGATATGAGGCACTTTATATGTTGAAAAATATCGAAACGCCGTATTATAAAATCTTGTATTGTAGAGATAATTTCTTCGATTTTATGGCCATGTGTTTACGAGACGAGTGCTAGTTAAATTTGCGACTGTGTTTGAGCGAACTGCTGTCCAGAATATACATATTGGTGCTATGTTCATATGCAGATAGAATTTATACATAACAGTCTGACTAATTTCCGTCAATTTATACAGGTTCTCAAACCCTTGTGTATATCTAAGTGCTGTATATCTGCTTGAGACAGTTTCCTCTACAGTTTCATTGTAAAGTAATTAACTAGAACAGATTCGTGAGGTTGCTCTGCTCAACTCTTATAATGTAAATTTAGGTAGTTGGCGTCTGTAGGGATTTTGTTGAGGTTCAGATGCTAATGCGTTTCTTAGAAGTATAATCATGGTAAATCCCACGGATAATCAATTTCAGTTGGGGAGTGCGACGATGCTTATTAATATTTCAGTTACTTAGCTTAGTTACTCAGCTACTTAGTGGTGGAAGAGCGCTTTGTTCAACCCACTTCTTGTTTCACTTAGTGTGAATCTCAAAGTGTGAATGCGTTGTGTGGGTGTTATCCGTTTGTCGTGTTAGAATTCTTTTTCCAGGTTTTAATTGTATATTCAGTTCGTGAGTTCGGCGTTTCTTTGTATTGGCAAGCTAAACTAGACCACATGCTTTTCCGCCACGTGGAGAGCCTTCAGCTCAGCGTTACTATTCAAGCGTGCTGTTTAAATTGAATTTCAAATCGAATGAGAATTTGCTTTCATACTATGTATTTCTGTATGTTTTGCATATTTGAGGTGGAGAATTTCCACGCAATCTACCGACTACGTAGTTGATCAGTAAAGCTAACGTTTCTCTGGTCCAACATGTTTCAGTCTGCTGTATAAATTTTATCCTTGTGTGCTTTTCTTTCTGTGCGTGTATATATAGACAAGACGAATCCTTTCCTATGCCAAACCAAGGCTTTCATCGCATGTTAAGAAACAGTCATTGAAACAGTTACTGTATTATACATACAGTATCAACCATTCCTGTAATGATCTTTATTGTTTATACTTGATATTTTCATATGATTTAATTCATGAATTAATGTTAGCTTTCTGCGAAATTGTACAACCTGTCCAGCTTTTAGGCTGGCATTCTCATTCATCTGATTTAATTAACTGTTTTTTTATGTTTCATTTGATGTCCATACGAAGGCTTTACTTTGCATCTAATCTAACGCTAGTCAGGGGAACAACATGCCAGTGACTCAGTGGAAATATAGTTGATTTAACTATTAATTAGTTAATAAATTAACTGATTAAAGCTGCATGCAAACGAGCATTAGACTCGCTTTCAACCTGACCATTCCAAAGGGATGGGTAATCGTAGGACGATTAGGTATCATTCAAGTGTTCTGACCTGTTTTAGGTACCATGGAGAATCAGAACCTCCTCTTATTAATTTATTTGGTATATATCTCTAAACTGCAGTCGATACTATATCTTTGAATCCAAACCACATCTGGTCTGAGCTTACGTAGTTAGATTGGGATTAGTGGGGACTGTCTCTTAGGACGGCGTCAAGCGAATTTTAACTACTTTTTTAAAGAGACATGTTCTGCGCTTATTTTTGGTGGCTTTGGATGTTATGGTATTCAGTCTTGCTACAATGATCTTGTGGCCACTAATTCCTGTATCCGTCATGATGTTTCTTGTTTGCTCAGGATTGCTAAGATGTCAACTATTTACTCTTCGAGTGGGTCCCTGAACTAATTGTTCAAAATAATTTTCGGAGAAAACTTTCAGTACTATCTCGGACGACGTTTTATGCCTACCACCGACTTTAAACAAGTATTTTCGCTAACATATTGAGGGTAGATTGAAGTCACCACGAACTATAATTGTGTGAATAGGGTACCTATTTGAAATGAGACTCAAGTTTTCTTTGGACTGTTCAGTAACTGTATCTTCTGGATTTGTTTTTAACTTTTGCACCATCATTACAAATCGTATAGGGTATTTTTCCCTTCAGAAACCTCTTTGTAAGCCATTTTTGACCAGAGGACATCGCTACATACAACTACTTGTGCAGTCGAGGTAGAAGTAACTGTGCAGTCTCAGTGCACCAACAGAGAATGTGACAATGCATCTTGCGTGCGCTGTTCAGTCCATGAACAAGCCTGGAACAGTTCTTGCAGACTTACTCTGTGGCAGGAAGAAGGGTTGCAGGAGGCTACGTTGCCCGCCAAACTGGCGAACACCGCAGTGATGTCATTAAAACATTCAAACGCTATCGTTTCACAGCACACACAAGACCTATATCTCTGACGTCGATCTGTTGTATAATTTTAGAACATGTTTTTTGCTCGAGTATCATGTCGTTTTTGGAAACTCAGAATCTACTATGTAGGAATCAACATGGATTCCGGAAACAGCGATCGTGTGAGACCCAACTCGCTCTATTTGTTCATGAGACCCAGAAAATATTAGATACAGGCTCCCAGGTAGATGCTATTTTTCTTGACTTCCGGAAGGCGTTCGATACAGTTCCGCACTGTCGCCTGATAAACAAAGTAAGAGCCTACGGAATATCAGACCAGCTGTGTGGCTGGATTAAAGAGTTTTTAGCAAACAGAACACAGTATGTGGTTATCAACGGAGAGACGTCTACAGACGTTAAAGTAACCTCTGGCGTGCCACAGGGGAGTGTTATGGGACCATTGCTTTTCACAATATATATAAATGACCTAGTAGATAGTGTCGGAAGTTCCATGCGGCTTTTCGCGGATGATGCTGTAGTATACAGAGAAGTTGCAGCATTAGAAAATTGAAGCGAAATGCAGGAAGATCTGCAGCGGATAGGCACTTGGTGCAGGGAGTGCCAACTGACCCTTAACATAGAAAAATGTAATGTATTGCGAATACATAGAAAGAAGGATCCTTTATTGTATGATTATATGATAGCGGAACAAACACTGGTAGCAGTTACTTCTGTAAAATATCTGGGAGTATGCGTGCGGAACGATTTGAAGTGGAACGATCATATAAAATTAATTGTTGGTAATGCGGGTACCAGGTTGAGATTCATTGGGAGAGTCCTTAGAAAATGTAGTCCATCAACAAAGGAGGTGGCTTACAAAACACTCGTTCGACCTATACTTGAGTATTGCTCATCAGTGTGGGATCCGCACCAGATCGGGTTGACGGAGGAGATAGAGAAGATCCAAAGAAGAGCGGCGCGTTTCGTCACAGGGTTATTTGGTAACCGTGATAGCGTTACGGAGATGTTTAACAAACTCAAGTGGCAGACTCTGCAAGAGAGGCGCTCTGCATCGCGGTGTAGCTTGCTCGCCAGGTTTCGAGAGGGTGCGTTTCTGGATGAGGTATCGAATATATTGCTTCCCCCTACTTATACCTCCCGAGGAGATCACGAATGTAAAATTAGAGAGATTAGAGCGCGCACAGAGGCTTTCAGACAGTCGTTCTTCCCGCGAACCATACGCGACTGGAACAGGAAAGGGAGGTAATGACAGTGGCACGTAAAGTGCCCTCCGCCACACACCATTGGGTGGCTTGCGGAGTATAAATGTAGATGTAGATGTAGATCTGCGTCCTAATGGTCGCCCGTGGTAAACACCACCAGCTGACAGCAGCTACTTACAAAGTATGGCTCATAGAATTTTTGAAGGCAACTAGAAGGTCAGTCTCGACCAACCATCACCAAATGATAGCCTCTAGTAATACATTACCAACAATAGTTCACCCTCAAGCATGAAGAAGTCGTGGAAGGGAACATCTGGAATCGAACCTGAATTAATGACATGGGTTTCTCTTCACTGAAGACTGCGGGATGTGAGTAACACCTTATGATTGTCATAGAAGAGTGACCAGGCGCCAATGCACGTCTTCAGCATGCAGTCCCACAAGTTCAGCCTGAAGGTGAGTCAGATATGTTTTGCACCGGTAACATGTACGGATGATGAACATCGCTCATCGCTATCGAGGGTAGTTTGAAGGCCATGCAGTATCCGGACAGGAGCCTCGAACATACTGTCCTACCCTGCTATAGTGACCCAGGATGAGTGGGGACAGTACAGCGTAGAAGTAGTGGAATGGCGGTTTTACAGAGGTGGTGGTTGGTGGTGGCCAGTGGTGGCTAGGAAAAATCCGCTGCAAGATATAACATCTTCCATTTAGTCAATGATTAAGTGCTGCGAAGCCCCCAGATACGCCCTCTGCAGGTGGCTGGTCTCTGGCGGCTCGGCTGCCTTGTGGTGCACAAACATGAAATTACATATCAGAGCCTCCACGCCTGCCTGACTGCCTCACATACGGCTGCGATGGAGCTGTTTCTCACCCTCTAACGAGCAAAATTAGCGACAGCGCTACGTTAGATTCAACTTCACGGCGAATACTTTGTCTTTCAGGATGATAATGCTCATTCAAACTGCGCGCACCTAGGGAGCACCTTCCTCCGGGAGAGAGGAGCCAATGAAATGGAATGGCCTGCAGTATCTGCTAACATGAACACAATTTAGCACACTTGAGACCAGATGAAATTTTCACGGCGCTGTCGCAAGAACCGTTCTCCCACAATGGATGACCTTAGAAGGATATCCGTTGAAAAGTGGGACAGGCTTGGTCGACTTTATCTGAGCTACATTTTAGGCAGCATGTCAAGAAGGATACAGGCATTTTGCAATACAGGTGTCAGAACAACAGTTTTCAGTAGTACCAAGCAGCAGATTTAGGTTTCACAAATGCCCATTTCCGAACAGGCTGATTTTAATTTGTTTATTGTTTTGTAATTCTCTTTTTTTAGTTTCGTTATTCTTGTTCCTTTATTCCCTGCTTCCCTTAGATGTACACTGAGGTGACAAAAGTCATAGGATAGCGATATGCACATAAACAGATGGCGGTAGTACCGCGTACACAAGGTATAAAAGGGCAGTCCATTGACGGAACTCAGGTGATCCATGTGAAAATGTCTCTGACGTGATTATGGCCGCACGACGGGAATTAACAGACTTTGATCGCGAATTGGTAGTTAGAGCTAGACACACGGGACATCCCATTTCGGGAATTGTTATGGAATTCAGTATTCCGATGTCCGCAATGACAATAGTGTACCGAGCATACCACATTTCAGGCATTACCTCTCACCGTGGACAACGCAGTGGCCGACGGCCTTCACTTAACAACCGAGCGCAGTGGCATTTTTGTAGAGTTGAGAGTGCTAACAGACAAGCAGCACTGCGTGAAATAATTATAGAAATCAAAGTGCGACATATGACGATCGTATCAGTTACGACAGTATTGCGAAATATGGCGTTAACGGGCTATGGCAGCAGACGACCGATGCGAATGCCTTTGCTAACAGCACGACATTACTCACAACGCCTCTCCTGGGCTCGTGACCACACCGGTTGGACTCTAGACGACTGGAAAACGGTGACCTGGTCAGACGAGTCCCGATTTCAGTTGGTAAAAGTTGATGGTTGGGTTCTAGTGTGGCGCAGACTCCACGAAGTCATGGACCCAAGTTGTCAACAAGGCACTGGGCAAGTTGGTGGTGGCTCCATAATGGTGTGGGCTGTGTTTACATGGAATAGACTGTGTCCTCTGGTCCAACTGAACCGATCATTGGTTGTAAATTGTTGTATTCGATTTCTTTGCAGCCGTTCACGGGCTTGCCGGTCCCAACCAACGATAGAATTTTTATGGTTGCCAATGCACCATGCCACCGGGCCACAATTGTTCGCGATTAGTTTGAAGAACATTCTTGACATTTCGAGTGAATAATTTGGCCACCCAGATAGCCCGGCAAGAATCCCATCGAACATTATGGGATATAGTCGAGAGGTCAGTTCGTGCAGAAAACCCTGCACCAGCAACACTTTCGCAAGTTGGGCGGGTGTAGAGGCGCCATAGCTCAATCTGCAGGGGACTTCCAACGACTTGTGCTGCTGCACGACGCCGGGCTAAAGGAGGCGCAACATGATATTCGGAGGTATCCCATGGCATTTGTCGCCTCAGTGTAAGTCCAGACACGGCAGCAGATATGCAAGTGACGCGAAACGTTTTCGAGCATTTTATTTCTGCCAAAAATGCAACGTTCGGTAAAATCCTATTAGCCGTTCGTTACCTCATTTGCTTTATTTTAAACGTAGATTGGCAATAAGAAATCTCACCTTGTTCATAAATAGCCATCGAAATTCAATCAGTATACTTTAAGGACATAATTTTTAAAAGGGTGCACATCTAGTTACGCTGAGAATCGCTGGTTTGTCCGCAGCTCGTGGTCGTGCGGTAGCGTTCTCGCTTCCCATGCCCGGGTTCCCGGGTTCGATTCCCGGCGGGGTCAGGGATTTTCTCTGCCTCGTGATGACTGGGTGTTGTGTGATGTCCTTAGGTTAGTTAGGTTTAAGTAGTTCTAAGTTCTAGGGGACTGATGACCATAGCTGTTAAGTCCCATAGTGCTCAGAGCCATTTGAACCATTTTGAATCGCTGGTTTAGCAACATCACTAAACCAAGTGCTCCAGACATTCTCGAGAATGTTTGGAAGAATAGGAGAGTGTGTGCAAAGTTTGTTCCGCGCGCTTCGACTCTGGAACACAGACGACTATGCGTGAACGTCTGCCGCTACTTTTTACAAATGGTTGAAACAGCTCTGAGCACTATGCGACTTAATTTCTGAGGTCATCAGTCGCCTAGAACTTAGAACTAATTAAACCTAACTAACCTAAGGACATCACACACATCCATGCCCGAGACAGGATTCGACCCTGCGACCGTAGCGGTCGCTCGGTTCCAGACTGTAGCGCCTAGAAACGCACGGCCACTCCGGCCGGCTGCCGCTACTTGATTGAAATAAAACGGCGGACAGTTATTTTCTGAAAAAATTCATCGCGGATAGTGGGACTAGGTGTTATCAATACGAACCCGCCACAGTATGACAAAGTGCAGAAATTCACACGAAGGGTCAACGCTTTGCCGACATAACCGACAGTCAAGCCATTGTTACACGCAAGTTGAACAACATCCCGAAGAAGGACTTTTCTGAGAGATTCATATGGTTGTATAAACTTTCTGTGCGGTGTACTCATGTGGGGGGTGAGGGGGGGCGGAGACTATGGTGAACACTTGAAGCATTGAAACCAACATCTTAACTTTACTCTGTTTGTTTATTAATCCAGTCTCGAAGCTTCTTGAGCTGACGATGTAACTTTGCAGGATCAAAGCACTGTAATTAAATGAAAACAAATGCCATTCTTTAAATATGAGAGAAAGGAGACCAAACTCGGCATAATTTAGCCCTTGAATTGTTTAACTTAGCACAGTGGCGTCCAGTGAAGTAATCACGAATTTAAATCATCGTCCGTCCACCCTTTACTGACCAGTGATGAAATTTCTATCAATCGTCGGGATTGGAATTTGCTGCCTCTGACTCTGACTCAGGCGAAGTGCGGTGTACCTGACTAGACTGTATGATTTATAGTCATTAAGAAATTCCGAAAACAATTGTTCCGTTTAAGAATTAGACCGCGTAACTAGGATCTTGCTTGGGGGAGAAATGCGGAATTCCTGTATTTTTTAGCGCTCATTAATGTGTAACTTAATATTTAAGTATGGTGAATGAAAGGTATATAATAATTACCATACAGATCATTAGAGATAAGTAAATGGTTTGTTACCTTAATGAACTTGCGTTAATAGCCTTAATTTCAACTGACCGAAGAACTGCTTTGCAAGAAATACGCTCCTTCTCGTAATTTAGAGATTTACTCCAGTTCAGTACTAGTACACGATGAGAGATACTATCGCAGGACTATTTCAACTCCTCACTCTCATCTACCCAGCAGAAGTAAGTTGTTTTGTTTTAAATTCAGAATTTAATAAAGAAAATAAAAATGGGTCGTAAGTGCGATACCACTATTTTACTTCGTTCATTAATAGTTTAGCTGTAGAAGCACGTATTACTATACGAAAGATAGATGCAACATGTATGAATGCTGAATATCAGCTCTGATGGCAAGCCAGTACCAAGCAAAAAGGGAAAAAGGAAGTGGTAAGGTTGAAGGAATGCGAGTATATACTTGTGTTGGATAAAAGTGGTGGCTGCCCCCGTCGGCGGTTCGAGCCCTCCCTCGGGAATGGTTGTGTCTGTCGTCCTTATCGTAAGTTAGTTTAAGTTAGATTAAGTAGTGTGTAAGCTTAGGGACCGATGACCTAAGCAGTTTCGTCCCATAAGACTTTACCACAAATTTCCAATTTCCGAAAAGTGGTGGCAACAATGCCCTGACATGAAGGATGTGTATCCAATGGCATGCGCGGTGTCTGCATTTGATACCAGAAGGTCAGTTGAAGTAGTGCAATGGGCGGCAACGGCTATGTTTGAGTTAGTAGCTGTGTGTACACTGTGAAAGTGCGACTTCAGTGGTGTCAAGCGAGAACCCAGGGTGGAGGTCTGTTGTGCTTTCTGATGAAAGCTGGTTCTGCCTTGGTGCCTGTAATGGCCGTGTGTTGGATAGTACGAGGCCAACTGAGAGCGAACAACCAACCTGTCTGCGTGCTAGACACACCTGGCCTATAACTGAAGTAATGGTCTGGAGTGCCATTTCGTATGACAGCAAGGACACTCTCGTCGTTATCCCACGCACCGTGACTGCAATTTTGTGCGTCAGTCTGGTGATTCGACCAGTTGTGCTGTCATTCATGAACAGCACTCCACCTGGTGTTTTCCAACAGGATAGCGCTCGCCCACATACCGCTGTTGCAACCCAACATGCTCCACAGGGTGTCGGCTTGTTTCCTTGGCCTGCTCGATCACCAGATCTGTTTGCAATCGAGCACGTGTGGGACTTCATCGACCTCCAGCGTCATCAGCAAATAGCATAAACCGTTCCTGTACTGACCGATAGAGTGCAACAGGTAAGGAACTCCATCGCAAAAACTGACATCCGGTACCTGTACAACACACTGTAGGCACGTCTGCATGCTTGCATTCAACGTCCTGGCGGCTACACCGGTTATGAATGTACCAGCATTTCACATTTCCAATGGGTTACCTCGCGCTTGCATTAACCTGTGATCTTGCAGTGCGAATCCTTAAATATTTTACCTAGACAAATGTATTCCAGAAATTTCATTAATCTGCATTAATTAGGTTTTGGTTTTGGGATTTTTTGTGTAGGACCACAGTCAGATAATTTGCAACAATCTAAAAAGATTCTTTTAGTGCAGGAAAAGTATCTGAACTTTGAAGTAAAATAACATTTTGGCAATCGGACAAGCAAACTAACGGGACAAATTATGGAGTTAGAGAAAGGGAACAGGAGATACAAACAATGAAGAAAATAACTCAAAAAAGAAAGTCATTGGCTCAGAGAAGGAAAAAGTAAGGCAGACGTTAAGTCGTACGCGATTGTGGCATGCGACTTTTTCCTTGCTTTCAGCGTCCAGTTCTAGTATTCGTGTGACGTATAGTAAGGTAAAGTATACATGTGGGCCGGTGCTTAATACGCCTCACAGCGAGGAGGTATGGCCATTCATCGGTTGTTCTTATTCAGAACAGAATCGGCGAGAGACCTCGTGCAACGTGCCCACCTACCCACCAGTTGCATGACGCGGCGAACTCCGCAACACAGCACCTATCTCCATTTCAATGGCAATAGCTGTGACAGGGTTGCAAAGGTACGTGGGCAATATCAACAGCTAGGAACGGAATACATTTTGGTAAAGCAAACAAAGAAGGTGGATCACGCTATCTGGGAACAAAATCAAGAAATGCGTAAAAGGCTGACACACATTGAGTTTGCAGCTCTATAACTATTACGTCTACTACCCCGCAAGCCACCTTATGGCGTATGCCGGAGGGTAATTTGTGTACCAGTGTCACTTCCCGTTTTTCTTATTCCAGTTGCGAATGGTTCGAAGAAAGAAGGATTACTGGTAAGCCTCGGTGTGAGCTAGAGGCTCTCTTTTCACGAGATGTACGTAGGAGGAAGCAATATACTGGTTGCCTTTTCTACTGGCTGACTCTTCTATTACCTTTGATCAGTTTTGGTGTTTTCACACACATCTTTCGACGCTGCAATTATTTTTAGATTGATGCTCCCGGAACCTTAACACTAAAGCACATCGTGATACAGAACGCCTCTCTTGCAGCATCTGCCACTGGAGTCGGCTGAGCATCACTGTGACACTTTCGCACTTACTGAGTGAACCTGTAACAACACACACTGTTCTTCTTTGGAAATTCTCTGTTTCCTCTATCAGACGTGCAGTATTCAAGTGTTGGTCGTTCGAGGGCTTTGTAAGCTACCTCCTTTACGAGGAGATAACACTGTCTGAGGATTCTTCCAATGAATCTCAGTGTGGCATCTGACTTACTTGCCATTGGTTTTATGTGGTCGTTCAACACTAAATCGCTCCGGATGCATGCTCCTAGATATTTTATGGATGTGACACTTTCCAGTGCTTGGTCTGGAGTCCAGTAATCAAAAATTAATGGGTCGTTCTCCCTATTTATGTGCAGTACGTTACATTTGTTTATGTTGAGCGTCAATTGCCAATCCATGCACCAAACATCGATATTCTGTAAGTGTTCCTGCATTTCGCTGCAATTGTCTGGCATTGTGACTTCTATGTAGGCAACGGAAATGTATTATCCGCAATAAACCTCGTGGAACACAAAACAGCTTACAGCTAATTTATTGCTGAAAGTTAACGAATTTTATAACTATGCCGTCAGACTTACAGATCTGAGTAAGGACAGTTACTGACTGTGGGAAAAAGGTATCAAAATGTGGGAATACGGTATTCATATCGATCTACATTTCTGGCTGCAGAAGTGTTGGGCCGCATTCATTTAAAGGCGAATACCTCGTCAAAGTGACATAACTCAACTCCAAATCTTGCTCGATAATGTTTCAAGACAAGACAGCGGATGTACACTGACGAGCCAAAGAAACTGGTAAACCTGCCTAACATGGCGTAGGGCCCGCGCGAGCACGTAGAAGTGCCCAACACGACGTGGCATGGACTCGACTAATGTCTGGAGTAGTGCTGGAGGGAATTGACACCATGAACCCTGCAGGGCTGTCGTAAGAGTACGAGCGGGTGTAGATCTCTTCTGAACAGCACCTTGCAAGGCATCCCAGATATGCTCAATAATGTTAATGTCTGGGGAGCTTGGTGGTCAGCGGAAGTGTTTAAACTCAGAAGAGGGTTTCTGGAGCCACTCTGCAGCATTTCTGGAGTGTGGGGTGTCGCATTGTCCTGCTGGAAGTGCCCAAGTCCGTCGGAATACACAATAGACATGAATGGATGCAGGTGATCAGACAGGATGCTTACGTACGTGTCTCCTGTCAGAGTCGTAACTAGACATATCACGGGTCACATGTCAATCCAACTGCACACGCCCTCTCCTGCTGGAGGTTCGAGTCCTCCATCGGGCATGGGTGTGTGTGTTGTTATTAGCCTAAGTTAGTTTAAGTAGTTTGTAAGTCTAGGGACCGTTGAAAAATGGTTCAAATGGCTCTGAGCACTATGGGACTCAACATCTGTGGTCATTAGTCCCCTAGAACTTAGAACTACTTAAACCTAACTAACCTAAGGACATCACACACATCCATGCCCGAGGCAGGATTCGAACCTGCGACCGTAGCAGTCGCGCGGTTCCGGACTGAGCGCCTAGAACCGCTAGACCACCGCGGCCGGCTAGGGACCGATGACCTCAGCAGTTTGGACCCTTAGGAATTCACACATATTTGAACATTTTTGCACACGCCTCACACCACTGTACACGTCCAACCACTCGATACAATTTGAAACGAGACTCGTCCGACCAGGCAACATGTTTCCACTCATCAACAGTCCAATGTCGCTGTTGACGGGCCCAGGCGAGGGGTAAGGCTTTGTGTCGTGCAGTCATCAAGAGTACACGAGTGGGCCTTCGATGATGTTTCGATGAATGGTTCCTTCGATGACACTTGATGATGGCCCAGCATTGAAATCTGCCGAAATTTTCGGAAGGGTTGCACTTCTGTCACGTTGACTATTCTCTTCAGTATTCGTTGGTCCCGTTCTTGCAGGATCTTCCCCGGCCGCAGCGATGTCGGAGATTTGATGTTTTACCGGATTCCTGATATTCACGGTACACTCGTGAAATGGTCGTGCGGGAAAATCCCCACTTCATCGCTACCTCGGAGATGCTGTGTGCCATTGCTCGTGTGCCGAATATAACACCACGTTCAAACTCACTTAAATCTTGATAAGCTGCCATTGTAGCAGCAGTAACCGATCTAACAACTGCGCCAGACACTTTTTGTCTTATATAGGCGTTGCCGACCGCAGCGCGGTATTCTGCCTGTTTACATATCTCTGTATTTGAATACGCATGCCTATAGAAGTTTCTTTGGTCTTTCGTGTATAACACTGACGTGCTGTAACGACAACTCTTAACAAAGTTGGGCTGTAAAGCACTTAATCCTGAGCCGTCGTGGCCACAGTGCTGGGCGCACACAAAGTGTTGTAACATGATAATGTGTTTTCCACAACAAGTGTAGTCATTCACTATTGCCATTATTGAAAAATCGAAGCATTAGAATAGGTAGATCTAGGAGGCACACAGAAAGGTGAGTATATTGGGATTGATGCCAAACACCGATCAAACAATGACAGAGGGTTTGACACAATTGCGACCAAACGAGGCAGGGCAGTGGTAAGATACTGGAATCGTATTGCAGAGGATGGTGGTTCAAATACAGGTTTAGGCTTTCGATGATCATCCCAAATAGCTTAGTGTAAAGGTCAGTACTGTTCTGTAGTGAGCTCTGTTGGGTGGTGGGAGCCATCTTGGTGCTTGTCAGAAGGTGGTAGACTTCCACCTGGGTTCATACAACGGTGAGGGAGACAGGAAGAGTGTTGAAGCAGGCTGCAAAGAAACAATCGACGAACAAAACAGTTCTTTACTACTCCATCTGATTTGTACAGTTATACGGGTACACCGTCGTCTCCGGCAGTGCCTTGACGTTGTCCCGTAACATTTAGTCTCAGTGTAACATCTACATCTACATACATACTCTGCAAGCCACCGTACGGTGCGTGGTGGAGGGTAGGTACCATTTACCAAAACTATTCGTTTCCTTTCCTATTCCACTCGCAGATAGATCGAGGGAAAGACGACTGTCTATATGCCTCCGCATGAGCCCTAATTTTTCATATCTTATCTTCGTGGCCCCTCTGCCCAATGTATGTTGATGGCAGTAGAATCGTTCTGCAGTCAGCTTCAAATACCTGTTCTCTAAAGTTTCACAGTAGTGTTCTTCGAAATGAATGTCTTCTTTCCTCCAGATATTCCCACTTGAGCTCCCGAAGCAAATCCGTAACACTTGCATGCTGAACGAACCTACCGGTAACATATCTAGCAGCTCACCTCTGAGTTGCTTCGATGTCTTCTTTCAATACGACCTGATGAGGTTCCCAAACACACAAGCAGTACTCAAGAATAGGTCGCACCAGCTTCCTATGTGTGGTTTCCTTTACAGATGAACCACATTTTCCTAAAATTCTCCCAATAAGTCGACCATTCGCCTTCCATACCGCAATTCTCAAAAGCACGTTCCATTCATATCGCTTCGTATCGTTACGCCAAGATATTTAAACGACGTGACTGTATCAAGCAGGACACTACTAACACTGTCTCCGAACATAAAGGGTTTGTTTTTCCTACTCATCCGCATTAAGTTACATTTTTCTACATTATGAGGCAACTGACATTCTTCACACCGACTTGAAATTTTGTCTAGGTTATCTTGTATCAACCTACAGACACTTATCTTCGACAGTTTCCTGTTCACCACGCATCATCAGCGAACAACCGTAGATTGCTGCCCATTCTGTCTGCAGATCATTCACGTATATAGAAAATAGCAGTGGTCCTATCACACTTCCCTGGGGCACTCCTGAAGTCCCTGCCTCCAATCGCCGTCGAGGACAACATACTGGGTTCTATTAATTAAGAAGTCTTCGAGCCAGTCACATATCTGGGAACCTATTCCGTATGCACGTTCCTTTGTTAGTAGTCTTCAGTGGAGTACGGTATCGAATAATTTTCGGAAATCTAGAAATATGGTATCTGCCTGTTGCCCTTCATCCATAGTTCGCAGTATATCATGTGAGATAAGGGCAAACTGGGTTTCGCACGCGCGATGATTTCTAAAGCCGTGCTGGCTTGCAGACATGAGCTTTACGGTCTGTAGGAAATTTATTATATTCGAACTCAGAATATGCTCCAGAAATCTGCAGCAAATCGATGTTAAGGATATTGGTCTGTATTTTTGCGAGTCCTTTCTTTTACCTTTCTTATATGGAGGAGTCACCTGCGCTTTTCTCCAGTCGCTTGGCACTTTGCACTGTTCGAGAGATTCTCGATAAAAGCAGACTAACTAAGAGGCCAATGACGTAGAGTACTCTTTGTAAAACCGATCCGGGATTCCATCCGGACATGGCGATTTATTTGTTTTCAACTCTTTCAGTTGTTTCTCTACGCCAGGGATGCTTATTACTATGTCATCCATACAGGACGCTGTGCGATGGTCAAACGACGGTACGTTTGTACGATTCTCCTGCATGAACGATTTCTTAAACGTGAAATTTAAAACTTCGCCCTTCCTTTTGTTATGTTCTATTGCAAAACCAGACTGGTCAACGAGTGACTGGCTGGAAGCCTTCGGCAAGGTAGGCTTAGAAAACAGCATATAGCCGACACACAAAGTGGTATGCTGAGCTTGGCACAGCTGGCACGTTGGGTGCTGAGTCGTCATGGATGGCCATGGCCCCTGTCTCGGGGCAGCCGACCAGCGGCAAGACAGCAGAGTATTCTTGCGTTGGAGCCCGGCGGTGCCCTAGTGTCGCAACGGCAAGTTGTGCTGCCTAGGGAGATGAACGCAGGACTGAGGGCTGCATCGCTGTGTCGTAGTTATGGCACTGAGTCGAAGGCTGCGCCACTAGAACTTGGAGCGACGACGGCGGCAGGCGGGCGGCGCTGTGCGTGGCCCCGCCTTCCCTACTCGGCTGGGAAACTGTTTTAAATGCAGCTGTCCGTCACTGACTATATGGAAGGGGCCGCGTTCATTTCTTACACGGAAGCGTCTCGAACACAAGACGGTAACCAAGATCAAGCTGTTGCCACATGGTATTGGGTCGAACCTCAGAAGCTTCCTGAAGGGCAACAGGCCGTTGCCTAGCGGCACGTTGGTGACATGGGAGCACCTCACTCCTGCTGTGTAGGCAAGTCAGTTGTGGCAAACGTGACGGCACACATTGAAAGAAGTCCCTACAAGTCAACACGACGATTATCACAGCAATGTGGAATATCTCGCAAGTCATGTCAACGCATCCTTCATGGCTTAAAAATGAAACCTTACGTTGTGAGTGTTGTTCAGCAAATAAAAGAAGCGGAGAAGGGTAAGCGTATACATGTCGCTGGGGGCATCTTGATCCGTTTCTCCTTTTTCCGAGGGATGAAGCTTGGTTTCATCTGTCGGGTTACGTTAATTCACAAAACACAAGACACTGCGCTACAGAGAATCCCCATGGCATGCTGCAAAAGCCGTTACACGATTTAAAAATTGGTGTATGGTGTGCTGTATCTGGTAACAGAATTATCGGGCCGTTTTTCTTCAACGAAACAGTCAACACACATGTTTACTTGCAACTCTACAATGAATTTTCGGCTGTGTTAACTCCAAACGAAAAATGTTGTGCATATTTCCAGCAAGATGGGGGCAACTTCTCATACGTCGGATTTGGCCTTAGTTCGTATACATACTGATTTTACGGAAGAGAGGACCATTAGTAAGGGCTTGTGGCCATCCCGCTCTGCTGACTTATCACCACGTGACTTTTACCTCTGGGGATTTCTAAAGGCTAGAGTCTACCGCAACAATCCCAGAACACTTTACACATTAAAAAACAATATATGTGAAGAATTTTCGAACATTCCTCAAAGAGTACTGAAAAGTGTGCACAACTTTGCTTGGATATTAGCGGAGAACATTTTGAACACAGACTTTAAATTCCTTTCTAAAATATGCTTATTAAACTAATAAAAGTAAATCTGTTACTTAAACTGTTAATTACATAGTTAATAATGAAACTGTACAATAAAAATGTAAGAAAGCGATGATGTACGTTGATTTTCTTCATTCATATTCCTTTCAGCGCAGTGACCGGTTTTATGTGCGCCACTCTGTATGAAAGACGAAAAAAGTCTATGAGGCAGTTTGAATGTACGAGTGGTGTAAGCCAAATCAGTGTTGGAATATGACATTCCAGCGCATTTCACACTTTCAGCATTTGTCTCCATTAACAAATACATGGCAGTGATTTTCAAAATCGATTCCAGTTCTCCGCCTGGTATCTACGACAACTGCGAAGTGATATGGCGGTTCTATGGAAGATATTGTTGACGGATGAAGCATCGTTTACAAACTGCGTGCAAATCAATCTTCATAATCTGCACTACTGTTAAGTTGAAAACGCAGTTGGTTGAGAGAAATGGATAAACAGCGAGCTTGACCTGTCAATGTATCTGCGGACCTTTAAAGAATCTCATCGTTGGTCCCTGTTTCATTGATGGGACTACAAGTAGTCACAAGTATCGACACTTTGTAACAAATATGATGCCGCAGTTATTGGAAGGTGCCCAACTGGACATAAGGCAATACTTGTGGCACCATCATGTCCTACGTCCCGCCCATTCCGCCAGATATTTGTAGATCTTCTTAACAGAACGCTTCTGTAGCTTCGGTTTGGTCGTTCGAGAAACACAGGTGGCCTAAAAGCTCGGCGGACGTAACACTTCAGAACGATTATCTGTTGGTAAAGTTAAGAGAAAAGTTCTAAAAGGAAATATGAGGCTTTGATGCGGTAAGTTCGAATAAAATTGAACGTGCAGTAGTGTCTGTCCGGAACCGCTTTCTAGCATTTACCTACGTTCAAGATCAACTCTTTGAGCACTTCATATGACAGTCATAATAATAAACACAGGAGCCGTACCTGAATTACGTGTTTGCTTAAACATGATACAGCTGGACAGACTTTTGCGTGACTTCTCCTGACGGCAGAACAGTGGTTAGCGGCCCTGTTACCTTGTTATTATGTGATTAAGTTCCACATATGTTACATCGTTGAAGGCCTTTTCGACGGCACTTCCCAATAGAACAAAAAAGCGTATAGTTCCATCAAAAAAACCAAGCCAGTTTTCCTAATTCAGCAGCTATACTTTTTAAAGATTGCATTTTGTCTTTTTGGATTTTAGGGTTCTTTTCCGGAGTCGCATGTACCGTCTTTTACGATTATAATAAGTCTTGTTTCGACCACAAGTATTTCGTTCTATTTTAAAACACCTTCAATGATCACTGTAACAATTTGTTTTTCTTATAAACCTGTAAAGATTGCAAAGAGTTGTCGTCTTTTACATTACAGCTATTGGGCAGTATTAAATTACTATTATTACTCATGGTTTTGTGCTTCTCACTTTATTTCTAACGTTCTCCTACACATAGGTGTTCGATTTTAGAGCTCTGCACTTCTCTGACAGCAAATATATTTCCGTTTTCGTGTAGTGTAGATCCACTTACAGTTCATACACTTTGTTTTTATGTTGCGGTATGCGATCGTCTTTTGTTTTGTTTTTATGGTTGTGGAAGCCTCTGCTATTCCTATGTGTGTCCGTTTACATTTTTCGACTGGTGTGTGTGTTTGTGTGTGTGTGTGTGTGTGTGTGTGTGTGTGTGTACGTGCATATATACTCCATTTACTTTTTAATAAAAAAGTAAAGGATAGGGGGCTAGGTTATATGTCCTACCTTACGTGAGTGAAAAAGGAAAATTCTTTTCACTCACTCACACAAGGTAGGCCATATCATCTCGCCCTATCTATTATTAAAACACCCCCCTCCCCTACCTCTCCCCCCACTCGCCCCCTCCCCTCCAGTACGCGCAACAGTCGAAAAATATAAACACACACACAGTGGAATAGCAGATGCTTCCACAATCACGAAAACAAAACAAAAGACGAACACATTGCCAAATGTAATTGCGTCATCTTAACAGTTATTAAACAAGATTGTACCTGTCGCTGCGTGACGGCTGACGAATTGTTGTAGCAGGACTAGTTTAAAGTATTTCGACGAGTACATGATACAGGACTTTCAATTCTCCAACCACCCCATGTTCTTCCAGAATATGAAAATTTTAAAGGTTGTGTTCATCAAAGAAAACACATACTTTCTCGGTAATTGATTGTTGAGCGCCTTGACCGTACAGTACACTACTGATGAAGAATTTACAGGCCACTATTTAGATTTTTTAAATGACTTCTGCATCTACTTGTAGCCTACACTCCACAAGACACCTTAAGGTGTGTGGCGGAGGATACTTTCTATACCAGTATCAGTTCCCCGTTTTCCTGTTGCAATCGCGAAAGGTTCGCTGGAAGAACGAACGCTGGTAAGCCTCTGTGTGGGCTGGAATCTCTCTGATTTTATCTTCATCGTCTTTTCGCAAGACATACGTGGGAGGAAGCAATATATTGGCTGACTGTTCTATTACCTTTGACCAGTTTTGGATGTTTTTGCACACGTCTTCCGAGACTGTAAATTTGTTTAGTTTAAGGCTGTACAAAAGGATTAAGGACCCTGCTGTTGTTTGCTAACGCCTCTTCATAACGTTACTCTTTTTCTTGTTGATGTGTCTCTGGAATATGTATGAGACAGAACGTATAGTATGTACATCGTGCATGTCTGACTCATGATAGTAACATAGTTCGCAGTATAACAACAGTTGTCATAATAATATTATGAGTTGCAAGAGGCGAATACATTTTAAAATTCTGGAACGGTAGCGATTAAGTGAACATTTGCAAAGTTACGCTGTAACAGTTTGTTGTGATAAAAAAGTTGACGGACTACTGA
This sequence comes from Schistocerca cancellata, assembly GCF_023864275.1. Taxonomy (NCBI): domain Eukaryota; kingdom Metazoa; phylum Arthropoda; class Insecta; order Orthoptera; family Acrididae; genus Schistocerca; species Schistocerca cancellata. The sequence goes on from NC_064629.1 coordinate 611,959,885, forward strand.
TAAATGAATAAATGCAGTCATAAGATCAATACTAGGGAGATGCTAAAGCGCTGGGCATGAAGTTACACGAAAAAGAGAAGAGCAGAAACTGAAGATGACACTGCAACTACGAATAAAGGGAAGGGAAGGTCAGAAGAAGAGTGATTGTTATTCAGAAGAAATATCATATCAGCAGCAGAAGAAATTTTCATGACAAATTCGATACTGGGAAGGAAATAAATACCAAGGCCCAGTAAGAAGCTAAATAATGTACTGAAAGCAAGAAATGTGCTGCAAAGAAAATAATGTTGTGAAAAAGAGAAAATAGGAATGAAAGCGAGACAACATTTTTTACAAACTTCCATAAAACGATAGATAAATGAATTGAAAGGCAAATGTTCACATTAATGTTATTCTGGGAATAAAAACGCCGCTCGTAAGAGTAATAATGAACAGAAGTGAACGCGAAACAATACTACACTGCGAACAAACAATGGAAGTTAGGTGATGACAGACAACGTAAACAGAAATGAAATGGCAATCTGTTTCAGGCTTTTGTCGAACGAAAACGCCGACAAGAGAATAGAACACAACAGACGTTGAGGAAAGTAAGAACACGACAACATTTGAGTGGCAATTTACCCATGCGACCAATTCTGACTAGAGAAAGAGTGACATATTTTATAAAAATATGTCGCTCTGTACACTTTGTACATGCCACAAGTACGCTAGTGAAAAAAGAGTTTGAACTATTGAAAATATTTTGTAGTTTTAAATGTACGAAAGGTTCGTAGGTAAAAGCACTGGGAGAAAACGAATATACTAACATTTTTTGTTGATTTTAACAGGTAATGTACCAAATATCTAACATCCATTCCTAATGTCTAACGTAGTGATAGATCGGAGTAGAAGAAAAATATACATGAATGAAGTACTTTGCCAGTAGTTCTGTTCTTCGTAGCGATCAAGCAATGATACATTTAAAGGACGTTGACCCAAGCATACCAATGTATTAAATGAAAGATTGAAGAAGCTGTGCAGAAAAGTTGTCTTCGTGGACAGGATCTTCAAAAAAATGATCTAAAAGTCAACCAAACCAAAACGAGGGAATCGCATTGCCAATGTGAACCACGTAACCTGTGTTAGTACGTTTTTATTGACTTAAACATGTATTGCCTAGAAAAAAAGTAGAACCAAATCAGCAGAAATGTTCTTCAAAGACACGGACTAGAAGACAAGTGGGGAACTCACGAATGAGACAAAAAAGAAACAAGCCGGAATTAGAAAAGCAGTTCCTCATTCTTATGTTATAACAAAACAGGCAACTTATGGCTGCGAATAACATCAAGAACACCACGACAGCTTAAATATATTTCAGCTGAGAAGTCAGAGGAAGGCTGACCTCTGCAGTGACGAATAAAAGCTCTGAAGACGAAAATCGAGAGAAGAGGCCTTAAATGGGAATATGTGCAGGAATAATGAATAGCAAAAGACGAGTACAGTTTAACATCTTGTAGACGATGAGGTAATTAGTTGAAATAGGAATAGGGGAAACTATCCTGGCATTCACTTCAAGAGATTTGGAAAGGCCACAGGACACGTAAATTGAGGTTGCTGGACGGGAATTTGAACACCGTGCCTCCGGCAAACAGTTATAATGTTTTGAAAGCTGAACCATCCTCCATGGCAAGGAAAATAAATGTCTGATTGTAAGAGACGATGAACGCTAGTGTACGTGCAGAGCTTGCTAAACTCGAGTTGAACGATGACGATAAGAGCAAGATTTTCCAACATCAAACGCCAAGAAATGTTACAAGTATACTTCAGGCTGCAAACAGGTAATCTTCGCGGTCCCCCTTCTTTAAAGGAAACGTTCCTTTCTAAAAGCTTGGCTTCCCTGTAAAGACAGCAATTAGAAACATTCCGGCCATGTTGCGCTCACAGTTATAGAAACAAATCTAGGTCGTCCATGAAGTGAAATAGCTCCTCACAGACATAAACAGTTATAACGAAGTGTGAGCTCATCTGACACGAATCTAATCACAATATAGTATCGATCATTATTATCACACAAAGACAGAAGTGCACAACTAGTTTTGCGACTTTGCAGTAGAAGAAATAACATAAAAGAAGGTAACAGATGTGGAGTCACAATAAGTGTCAAAAGTACTCAGTGGATCCGAAGAATTGACGTAGTAGTAAACAGCTTATGAGAGACTAAACTGTGCCGCATACTCAGAATTGTAAATGAAGCAGTGCAGAAATTTCAAGTGAACTGCAAAGGGAGAAAATAGGGATTGAGATTATGGTGCCAGAGAAGAGTGCAAGGTAGAGAGACATGACAGACAAGCTAAACATAATTATTTTTTAAGTTGAATGTCAATTTCATGACAAAAATTCATATTATTCGGATGTAATGGCAGAGATAGCATTAGTCAATCACATAAACGTTGAAGTTCGTAATCAATTTATTAAAATTTTCATATGACTTAAATTAAGACAGAGTTGGGGCATAGACATTGAGAAAGCGAGAAATTACTGAGCTCGAAGCAACGGAGATGAGGTTCTGGCATTTCTGTCAATAACTGTTTAAATGGAAGCAGTGGTAACGGATGAGGAAGAAATAAAAACTGCACTGTTAAAGATGCCTACATACCAGGAGTTCTCGCAGGCCAGAGACCACAATAAAAGCTGTGAAACGGATAGAGAATATTCTGCTTGGAATACGTTTCGAGAGAAATTATGGGTAATCCATATGACGAGATAGCGAAGACAGTTAAAACTAAATTGCCTTAGGAGTTGTAACGACAGCGCGTCGACTATCTGGGACTAACACGTGTTCCGCCGCGCCTTAGCCCGATCTGGATGAGCAACCCAGGAAGGACGCACGCATCTTCGGGCAACGATGGAATGATCAATGTTTCAGCGCCCAAGACGAACTTCCCCGTCGTCCCTACATATCGCATGAGCGATAACGTGGAGCGCTTTCCTCTGGCCGCAAGTCAGGAGCTGGCTTACAATTAAACTGTTCCTAAACACTAAATATCGACAGCACCATCAAAACTTTTATGAGCTGACCAACTCTCTCAACATGCAAGGATATTTTTCTCTACTTGAGGATGCTCTGTCATTTATGGCTCTGCTAATAGACAATAGGGCTCGTAAGTGACGTTGGTTCGATAAAAATTTTAGAACCCGAATAACGTGACTAACAGCTCACAATAGGACAATGGATATGACTATTTCGTTCATAACGGACGGCACCATGAGGGCTGCGACTGTTGAAAAATATAAATAAAACAGCTTTCTGCACCAGTCATTGATGTGTGTGATGTCCTTAGGTTAGTTAGGTTGAATTAGATCTGAGTTCTAGGCGACTGATGACCTCAGAAGTTAAGTCGCATAGTGCTCAGAGCCATTTTGCACCAGTCATTTATTTTTCCACTATGGGTTTCGATGTTTCACACCGTTATCTTCAAGTGGAGAATTGTTTAGTTACTTAGCTGGTGTTACATACGAGCACAGACGCCTTTCCACAGCAGCAGACCAAGTGCAAGGCAGGTTATGTTACGTCTTTTGCTGGCGATAAAATTGTGTTTCTAGAAAAGGCCCTGTTAAGTTAATTTAGTACTTTGATAAATTTCTCTGTCGTCTCCCTTACGTACGGTGTATAATATACTCCTCATTTCGCGGCAATTTGAGAATGAAAATATAGAGGTTTCTTCAAAAATGGTTCAAATGGCTCTGAGCACTATGGGACTTCACTACTGAGGTCATCCGTCCCCTAGAACTTCGAACTACTTAAACCTAACTAACCTAAGTACGTCACAAACATCCATGCCCGAGGCACGATTCGAACCTGCGACCGTAGCGGTCTCGCGGTTCCAGACTGTAGCACCTAGAACCGCTCGGCCACTCCGGCCGGCTGAGGTTTCTTCCTCCGGATAAATTGGAACATTAGTCACCTCCATCAGTCGCTGTTCTGTGTACAATGAGGTGACAAAACTCGTGCAGTACCTCCTAACATCGTGTCGGGCCTCCTTTTGCGTGACGTACTGCAACTCGACGTGATATGGACTCAAAAAGTAATTGGAAGTCCCCTGCAGAAATGTTGAGCAATGTTGCCTCTGTAGCCGTCCATAATTACGAAAGTACTGCCAGTGCAGGATTTGCTGCACGAACTGACCTCTCGATTATGTCTCATTAATGTTTGATGAGATTCATGTCGGGCGATCTGGGTGGCGAAATCATTCGCTCGAATTCCCCAGACTCTTCTTGAAACCAATCGTGAACAATTATGGCCCGGTGACATGGCGCATTGTCATCCATAAAAATCCATTATTGTTTGGAATATAAACATGAATGGCTGAAAATGGTCTCCAAGTAGCCGAACACAACCATTTACTGTCACTGAACGGTTCTGTTTGACCAGAGGACCCAGTCCATTCCATATAAACACAGCCCACATCATTATGGAGCAACCGCCAGCTTGCGCAGTGCCTTGTTGGCAAGTTGGATCCATGGCTTCGTGAAGTCTACGCCATACTCGAACCCTACCATCAACTCTTACCAGCTGAGATCGGAGCTCATCTGACCAGGCCGCGGTTTACCGGTCGCCTACGATCTAACCGATATGGTCACGAACCCAGGAGATCCGCTGCAAGCGGTGTCGCGCTGTCAGCAAAGGCGTTAGCTTAGATCGTCTGCTGACATAGCCATTAACACCAAATTTCACTTCTGTGTCCTAACGGACACTTTCGTCGTACGTCCCACATTGATTTCTGCGGTAATTTCATGCAGTGTTGATTGTTTGCTAGCGTTGACAACTCTACGCAAACGCCATTAAGAGACGGGTGTCGGCCACTGCGTTGTCGGTGGTGAGAGGTAATGCCTCGGCACGCTCTCGACACTGTGGGTCTCGGAATATTGGATTCCTTAACGACTTCCGGAATTGAATGTCAAATACGTCTAGGTCCAGCTACCATTCCACTTTTGAAGTCTGTTAATTCCCGCCGTGTGGCCATACTCACGTGTGACACCTTTTCATATGAATTACCTGAGTACAACTGACAGCTGCCCGTTTATACCTTGTATACGTGATGCTACCACCATCTGTATATGTGCAGTTGTTATCCCATGACATTTGTCACCCCAGTGTAAGCTTGCCTTGTACTGCACGCAAATGACAGAAAGAATGGGAATCTAAAGAAAGAAAAGCGTTGTGAAAATTATGCTAAATAAGGTGATTATAATCATATTCTTAACAGCTATTGAATAACAGTTACAACGATAGCAGTTTTACATCCGGGATGAACGACGACAGTGAGCATTCTGAAGAAGTGTAAAAGTGTAACAGTGACACATCAGATACGGACTCTTAAAATTCAATGATAGGCAATAGATCCATCGTGGTGTAGCCTTTCGATAGGAACTGACTTATGAAAAGTTTGGAAATTCTAGATATGGTGGTCCAGTCGGCGATTTGAATAACGCTCCTGCGGAATGCGAGCGCGTGCGTCTCCTTGCTTCTCAGTGCCTTTTCTTCGTTTTCTTCATTTGGACAGTCAGTTTCTCTTTTAACCGCTACTTATTTTCCACAGTTACGAGGTATTCATCTAAAATAATGACGGGGAAATGTCTTCTTCCTACAAGGTGCGTCTGAAAAGTTCGTGAATGATATCATTAAACGTAATACAGTGAAAATACTTTTATTCACCTTATAAATAGTTTCCTTTGTCCCCAATACTCTTTTGGCAATGATTACAAAGCTTTTTTAAACTGTCAGCAAAGACTCCTTTTGCAAGACATTGAAGTATAAAAATATATTGCGGTATTTAAGTCTTCCATTTCCATAGGGAGCACCAAAAAAATTTAGGACCTAACTAAAATTTATGACGAGGGAGTTATCAACAGTTCTATTTTTAACATGATGACAGGCTAATGATATTCAGCTGACGTTTAGAACAATAAAGCTCAGTGTTTTTGTAGGTCTTTTTATTAAACCAATGCATAATAACTCGCTGAGACGGTTTGTGCTGCTTGTTTCGAACTACCTTTTCTTTATATTCGGCTTGTATCACTCAGTTCATATTGCAAATTATGCGCATCAACTTCCTCACTTTTGTTTTCATCGTACCGTAGTATAAAATCTATTTTCACACCTGAAAGAATGTGATTGATGACCTTAAAGCATTTACCGATGAAAATGGATACTGGGCACCAACCACTCCACAAAATGTTGACAGCCAGTGTACTGTCCTCGCAGAGCCCAAAAAATAGTAATTTGGTTCAAATGCATGAAAACAGTCCTTCATTCATCGAAAACGGCCTGAAATGGAGGCATTTTTCCAAATCAGGAAAACATTTGCTAATACATATGTGACTGCAGGCATTCTCAGCGTATTCCAGTGATAAAATCTTCTCGGATGATCAGCCGAGAGGTGTCGTCGTCTGACGCAATATTTCAGTGAGCCTCGTACTCTTCATCTTCATACTTCGCTTCAAGATGATGTGTACGAAACTCATTGAAAGGTTGCGGCAAGAGGACGACAATACTCAACCGAGAAGATTTTATCATTTGTTAATATAATTTACTGTTGATGATAAATACTGACTATTAAGACTAGATGGGCAGCAAAAGAAATAAAAATAAAAGTAGTGCGATTGGAGAGCTATTGGTAAAAAAAAAATAGAGTTTTCAAAACAATGTTTCTGCAGCTGTAAGTTTACAACCAGCGTGCTTTACTAGTTTCACCTTATGGCACTCAGACATAGACTATATACTCGTATACGGAAACCAATCAAAGCTAAAGGCTCCTCAGCGAGCGGTGGAAAGATGTAGGATAGGAATTACTAGGAGAGAGAGAGGAACACAAACAGTGGGAGGGACATATAGAAAGGCGAATGGATAGGAACTGGACCAAGAAGTTCCCTGCTGCATTCCAAGAGATAAGAAAAGGTTAACACGACGATCTAGTGTAAATTGTGTAGATCACATTACGAAATTTCGGCAGCAATATGCGTGCCTATCACTGAAGGCCCTAATGCATGGGAAGTCTAGAACAGACCTTCATCCAGTTGGATGGATGATTTTGATGACCTAATACCGATTGGAGCCTAACAAGATAGTAACGATAGAGATATTTTTTAAAATCAATTTGAACTAATGTTAAACCATTATGAAACCGTTCTTATTTTCAGTTTCCAGAAAAAATAATTGTGCCCCCAGGTTGAGAACCACAGTTTTACTCTATATTTACAATATGCAGAGTGTTTGTTTTAACTTGAGACAAATAAATATCTCGAAAACGACGCATCGTACGAGAAAATGTTCTAGGTGAAAAGTTAACATGAGCACTGCAGACATCTGTCTGTGTTACAGTTGGCCACCTCCTAACCTGCCCTCCTGCGTGGGCGGTGTCAACTTTGTGTCTTCAAATGGGAGCCGCCTATTTTTAATGTGCTTACGGATACTAAGCCAAAAATTACGTACGGTTTACTCAAACCATTGCTTTCCATCGTGGTAGATGACGCTGTACTCGGCAAATATCCAGTGTGCCTGTTTTTTACCATTTACGACGTAAATGTAAACCGTCGTGATCCAACGACTGACATTTATGTTCAAACGTTACTTGATTCTTGCAAATGTGATTGTACAGTACAAATAACATGGCTAGACATTGACGTTTTTGGCAAATAAGCTACGGGGTTGGTTGTGGTGAGTCCCCAGACCATCAGAATGCTTGATTTCTGTGGCTGCCCTCGAACCCCTCAATCAGGGTGAATGATTTCGGTGTGTATTTCCGCTCTGTCGGTGTAACTGTTTCGCTGACCGCTACGCGGCTACCGGCTGGATACAAACCACAATTATTTTAATAAGCTAGAATGCCCATAAAGTGATCGTGATAGGCGCAACTGCCTCGTATACTCACCGAAGTCAAGCACTCCAATGGTGAGAGGCAAGGGGACTCACTGATATCAAGCAGGCCGGCCGCGATGGCCGAGCGGTTCTAGGCGCTTCAGCCCGGAACCGCGTGACTGCTACGGTCGCAGGTTCGAATCCTGCATCGGGAATGGGTGTGTGTGATGTCCTTAGGTTAGTTAGGTTTAAGTAGTTCTAAGTTCTAGGGGACCGATAACCTCAGCTTTTAAGTCCCATAGTGCTCAGAGCTATTTGATATCAAGCATCCCGGTGGGAACAGAAAACTATTACATCCACGTCGTTGTTCCTGGATCATGCTAAACGTACTTTCTAATCAGACACTGAAATGGGTAACTAATTGAACTGTACAATCAGATTTGCAGCACTAAAGTAAATTTCGAACATAAATATCGACCGTTAGAACACAAAGGTTACAGTTACGTCATAAAAGAAACGTAGAATCAATGTGTCGATTCTTGATTGCAAAAACAGGCACACTTGATATTTGTCGATTACAGCGACATCTACCAACACTGGAAAACAGTGGTTTGAGCAAACCCTATGCATTTTTTGGTGTAGAATCCGAATATGAATGCAAAGTTGACACCGCTCAGGCAGCGGGCGGCGTGGGGTGGTTGGGGGGGGGGGGGGGCGCTAGTCTGGAGGAGGACAGTTGTAACGGAAGACGTCACGTTTACTAATATTTCAGCTAGAATTTTTTTTTCGTACGATGCGTCGTTTCCGAGATATTTATTTGTCTCAAATTAAAACAAACACCCTGTGTATAATATAATACTTCCTTGAAAGGGATTAGTTGGTTTTTTAAGCTAAATTAGCATACTTTGAAGGTTTTATGTTTTTGATTATATTTGAAAGAACTACACGAGTATGGCTAGTTGAGTCTTTACTGATCCTCGCACTATGGAAAACAGGAATTTTTCTCTGTAGGCGCTTATTGCACGAACGCATTCTAGTAGCACACTGCTATTAAAAATTACGCCTAATAGAATTCAAATACAGCTGTACTAATATGTATCCATTTCTACTAATCTACTTAAAACTTCTAATTCGGTATTTGTTTAGTAGATAAATTTTTACCGTTCTATTGGGCAGATGAAGATACGATACCAGGTTCTCTCTCTCTCTCTCTTTGAATATAGTGCTATGTGCCTTCGACTATAAATGAGAATCTTACGCCGTGGGATTTATTACAATAGTATAGGAATTGCTTGAGGAAGTTACGGATGTCTTGAGAAGCGGCTAGCACGCGAGGCTAGTTCCTCGTGCAGGAGAATTCAGCCGCAGCTCCTTGACTGCCATCCATTCAGGAGCGCCATCGACAAGCCGTAAAGGCACACAACAGTCAATTAAAGGAACGGCGAAAAATAGGTTGGCGGGCGGCCAGCTGGAGCGCGCTCGCCTGCTCGCTCGCAGTGCTGCTAAATGAACCCTTCACCAAATATCCGCGCCGCTCATATTGATCGGCCTGCACTCACTCTTAGGTGCCCCACAGCAGGCGCCCTTTACAAGGTAATCTCTCCATCTAAGTCTGATAACATACTTCATTCATGTCCGTAGGCAATCCGAACAAACTTATCAATAATGTTGTCCTTATTACTTACTTTCTCATTGGCAAGACGATCTCTGCTCACGTTGCAGCGAAATGTGCTGTATAGCTCATTTTTCCCATTTTTTCCAATGTGTTTGTTCTTAAACTACGATCTGTCCCAACACCTGAGTGGCATAGAACATTGCCCAATATTGGACAGCTTCATCACAAAGTGGTCATTTACTTGTAATTCATTTTCGGCAACATTGCTCTTAAGATTTGCAACATGACACCTGATTTCATAAACGAGTACGAAATTTAAGCTGTATAAACTTGACAAGAAAGGATTTGTATACTACTTGAAATATTTTCTCTAACGTATGTACCCATCAGCTCAACCAAATATCTTCACAACGCTTTAAAGCTCTGAAATAACAGTGTTGTTTTGCTATACGTTCTTTGCACGTAGTAGTTTCCAGACACCGCCAGTGTTTACAAAGTGTGACACGTCATATGTGATATATTACGACAGAAGGAGGAGCCTGTGCCCACTGGAGTCACCCTGTTTTAGTTATTTTATTTTCACATTTACATTTTCGTTTAGTTTTTAGTCAAAAACCTCCCCAAAAGTATGTTCTGAAATAGTGTTTTGTTCCGCCATTAGAATGTGCCACAGATTATCCCAAAGACATAGCACAACATAGACATGTCGTATTAGCACACATAAATCCACCTCGTGATGGATGTGTAAACATTTGAAACGCGTTGTAGTACAAATAAATAGTGACTGGTAGCAGTAAACTTGTCGTCTCATTCGATAATTTTCAGATATTTCTTCTAACTTTCCGTAGCTCAGATTGATGGTACATCACGGTATTCGCCTTAACTGATATAGGAAGATCACAGAAGACTTAAATGAGGAAGCCAGAAAAGAGATGTGAACGCCACTCTTTCAAAATATGAATCCAGTGTCTTAACCAGTGCGCTGCGATGCTCGGTCTACGATAAGAGACAGCTGTCCTAGTTGAGAGTCCATTTTATGTGTTAACACTTCCACCCTGAGCATATTTCTCTATGTATTAATTTAGAGAAAGCTAGAATTCTCCGTATGAGAAATATTACATTTACACAGGCCTTGTATACCGCCTCTGAATATGGCTCAGGCTTTAAAAGTAAACAGCAAAATAAATTACTGATTTCATTTAATTCTGAGTGATCATTGGATCTTTTTCTCATCATTGAACAGAAACTGCTGGTGAAAGATGAAACTCTTTTGAACAGTAAATCACTCTCTTTTTCCCTAATTTCCAAGAGTTTTTAAAAATTAAGACCGGTGAGAATAGATAGTTCACAATGACTAAAGACAACAATTTTCGAACTTTTTGTAGGTAACTGTTTACGGCTGACAGCTTTTTGAGTCACCAGCTGTACTTATACACCTTTACTACCAAATGGTTTCAGTTTTAGCAACCATCAGCACAGAGTAAAAGCTGTACAACAGATGTATACATACAGCTGGTCACTCAAAATGCTTTTCTTCAAACAATAATTTTCAGTGGAAAAAATTATTGTGGATGTGAGTGCGTTACAGAAAGTTTACACGTGTAGCATCGACTTACATTTTTAGTCAAAGACATAACTTATGTTCCAAAATGTCACAAACAATATAACAGATAGTATTCTCACTTGCTCAAAGAACTGTGTCCACAGAATGTATTGAACAAGGGCACTGACATTTGATAAACATCACTTTAGATAATATACCAGCGCACTCAGCCAGAAAATACTGTGTACGATATCGGACAAAAGGGAAACGAGACTGATGCTGCAAAATAAGTCGCATTAATGGTAGTTACTTTCAAATATCCATTTAAGCTCCCACGCTTCGGGATCCATTCCTTCGGCTACTTCCAAAATTTCTTCATGTCGTTTTCCGTGAACCAGTACAGAAGTTCCACCGTTTTTCACCTCTCGATGAAGCGCAAGAATACATTCTTACTACACTGGACGGCAGCTGTCTCTGCCTGATTGAGTTGGACACAGTGTAAGAACAAGGTTGGAGGAGGAAAAACAATCGTGGACCAATAAGACTTGACAATAGTTCTTCAGTAATGAGAGTTGCCTGGTTTCATTTACACTGTTGATTTCTCGCGTAGAAGAACCGCCAGAAGCCTCAGTACCTTCAGAATAAGTGAAATAAATTACCAGGAAGTGCTCCCCAAGGCAATTGCATCGGTGGAAGAATGACGGTGAGAAAGCAATCGTGTTGCAAAAACAGCATTGAGTAACTAGTGGACTTTGGAAGTAAGCACAACGTCGACTCTATGGAGATCGCTACAGTGTCACTTAAACCATTCAGAATACAGTCAGAATACAGTACGCGAATACGCTCGAAATGTTGTGAACGTAAGGAGTGACCCTCGTAGACTGCCACAGTTAAGGGTCCTTGCATCGTTTATCCAGCATATACCGAATGTGGGCTCTCCATGCCCATAATCGATTGACATGTCACACCATCGGTAAGTATTTCCCTGTTGATCAGGGCGGATCAATACATAATGTAAAACAGTTCTGTCTTTCTGGTGTTCCTCACGTCAGTATCAATTAGCATCTCAGCCGTAAGTGATTGGCAGGGCCACCTCCGAAATGGGTTGGCGCAGAGTTCATTACGGAAACTGGATTACGAGGTGCATTCAAGTTCTAAGGCCTCCGATTTTTTTCCTCCGGACTGGAAAGAGATAGAAACATGCGCATTGTTTTAAAATGAGGCCGCGTTCATTGTCAATACGTCCCAGAGATGGCAGCACCGTACGGCAGATGGAATTTTACCGGCGAGAATGAGAACTGTTTTAAATACTTAAAATGGCGACGTTTTCCTTACTTGAACAGCGTGCAATCATTCGTTTTCTGAATTTGCGTGGTGTGAAACCAACTGAAATTCATCGACAGTTGAAGGAGACATGTGGTGATGGAGTTATGGATGTGTCGAACGTGCGTTCGTGGGTGTGACAGTTTAATGAAGGCAGAACATTGTGTGACAAAAAACCGAAACAACCTCGGGCTCGCACAAGCCGGTCTGACGACATGATCGAGAAAGTGGAGAGAATTATTTTGGGGGATCGCCGAATGACTGTTGAACAGATCGCCTCCAGAGTTGGCACTTCTGTGGGTTCTGTGCACACAATCCTGCATGACGACCTGAAAATGCGAAAAGTGTCATCCAGGTGGGTGCCACGAATGCTGACGGACGACCACACGGCTGCCCGTGTGGCATGTTGCCAAGCAATGTTGACGCGCAACGACAGCATGAATGGGACTTTCTTTTCGTCGGTTGTGACAATGGATGAGACGTGGATGCCATTTTTCAATCCAGAAACAAAGCGCCAGTCAGCTCAATGGAAGCACACAGATTCACCGCCACCAAAAATATTTCGGGTAACCGCCAGTGCTGAAAAAATGATGGTGTCCATGTTCTGGGACAGCGAGGGCGTAATCCTTACCCATTGCGTTCCAAAGGGCACTACGGTAACAGGTGCATCCTATGAAAATGTTTTGAAGCACAAATTCCTTCCTGCACTGCAACAAAAACGTCCGGGAAGGGCTGCGCGTGTGCTGTTTCACCAAGACAACGCACCCGCACATCGAGCTAACGTTACGCAACAGTTTCTTCGTGATAACAACTTTGAAGTGATTCCTCATGCTCCCTGCTCACCTGACCTGGCTCCTAGTGACTTTTGGCTTTTTCCAACAATGAAAGACACTCTCCGTGGCCGCACTTTCACCAGCCGTGCTGCTATTGCCTCAGCGATTTTCCAGTGGTCAAAACAGACTCCTAAAGAAGCCTTCGCTGCTGCCATGGGATCATGGCGTCAGCGTTGTGAAAAATGTGTACCTCTGCAGGGCGATTACGTCGAGAAGTAACGCCAGTTTCATCGATTTCGGGTGAGTAGTTAATTAGAAAAAAAATCGGAGGCCTTAGAACTTGAATGCACCTCGTACATACAGACAAGGATGACTACCGAATTTGAGTAGGAACACTTACCGAGGAGCGCTGATTCTAAATGTAAGTTGTAATGTCACAAGTACATAATTGGCTGACATTAGATACGATTTCCGATTCCTATGTTTTGAACTATGGAATATTAATAGTTCAGCGCCTGTAAGATGAACCACACTTTTGGCGGCGGTAGTATTGACCAAAACAAGAAAAAAAGTCTAGTAAACATTGACTCTAAACTGCATATATCAAGAGTTATTGTTTAGTAGAACAGATGTGTTTCACAGTAGCGAAGGAGCTCATAGCACTTAAAGCATGTATTTCATATCCCATGTTTACTGCACTTCTTTTCTTGTTTTGGTCCATACTACCATCACTGAAAGTTTGTCGATGGAGTTCTGGTTCACCCCGTATATCCTCGAAATTTAACCGCGAAGGCACAGAGTGCCTCCAGGTCTTACTTGAGCAGCAAACGGGCGCTTTCATACAGATTAGTTGCGACTTCACTGCATTCCAAGAGTTATCATAGTAAGTCGTCCTACAGGGTCTGGTCACCGAACAAATATGTCTGGTATCAGATGGAAACGCATCTTACTGAAGCTGATGCGAGGAGATTCGGCATCGATTACGACAATTTTTTACTTAATATAGATCGGGCACAAATCGGGCGTATCTTTGACTCCAAGTCCTTCCGCAGCGCTGCATAGTAGCACTCTAGATATGATACATTATATTTATTGCACCACAAAGTTGCAAGTTCCCATGATATCAAGTATGACAAAACACTAATATTTTAATGACGCCTTTTCCTTTTCATCTCTTTTTCTTCTAAAGGACTATAAATATAAATACTGAAAGGCTTTCCAGGACAAAGTGAAGAAATATTCGAAATGTATGTCTAACAATGTGCCTGTAAAACTACTAATACAGGGTGGTTAAAATAAAACTGCCCCAGTAAATACGCTCTAACAAAAAAAAAAAAATAAATAAATAAATAAAAAAATAAATAAAAAATACGGTGAAGAAATTATCAGAATGGAACGGGAATCTGTAGATGTGTGTACAAGTACAAACAAAAAATAGATTACAATTTCAGGAAAAATGGATGATTTATTTAGAAGAAAGAGCTTCACAAATTGAGCAAGTCAACAACATGTGTGTCCACCTCTTGCCCTTATGCGAGCAGTTGTTCGGCTTGGCATTGGTTGATAGTCGTTCGATGTCCTCCTAAGGAATGTTGTCCTAAATTCTGTCCAACTGGTCCGCTAAATCGTCAAAATACCGAGTTAGTTGGTGGGCCCTGCCCATAAAGCTCCAAACGTTCTCAACTCGGGAGAGATCCGGCAACTTTGGTGGGCAAGGCAGTCTTTGGCAAGCATGAAGACAAGAAGTAGGAACATTCGCCGTATGAGGGCGGACATTATTTAGCTGAAATGCAAGCCGAGTAGAGCTTGCCGTGAAGGGCAACAAAACAAGGCGTAGAATATCGTCGACGTACCGTTGTGCTTGAAGGGTGCCGTCAATAACAACCAAAGGGGTCCTGCTATGAAATGAAATAATACCCCAGCCATCAGTCCTAGTTGTTGCGCCATATGGTGGGCAACAGTCACGTTGGTATCCCACTGTTGCCTGAGGCGCCTCCAGATACGTCATTCGCTGGTCATCAGGGCTCAATTCGAAGCGGGTCTCATCACTGAGAACAATTCTACTCCACTCAGTGAGATTCCACGTCGAAGACGTGTCTGGAGACGCCCAGGCAGTGGTGGCATACCGACATGGCTGACAATCAAGAGTGATGGTGGGGTGCGATTTTATTTCATAGGAAGACACCTTTAGTTGCCATCCACGGTAGCCTTATAGCACAAGGTACGTCGACGATATTCTACGCCCTGTTTTGTTGCCCTTATGGCAAGCCGTCCTCGACTTGCATTTCAACAAGATAATGCCCTCCCGCGCTCGGTGACAGTTTCTACTACTTGTCTTCGTGCTTGCCAAATCCTACCTTGGCCAGCCAGGTCGCCGGATCTCTCACCAACGTTGGAACTTCGGAGCATTATCTGGAGGGCCCACCAACTAGCACGGGATTTTGACGATCTAACGCACCAGTTGGACAGGATTTGGCACGATGTACCTCAGTAGGATATCCAGCAAATCTATCAATCAATGCCAAGCGGAAGACCTGTATAAGGGCCAGTGATAGACCAATGCGTTATTGAATTGCCCGTTTTGTGAAGATCTTTCTACATCATATCTACTGACTTCTCTCCCATTCGGATAATTATATCGTGGTGTGTTGTTTTTTCTTGTTTTGTTTTTTCCTCTTTTTTTCCTTGGATTGTATTTCACGCACCTTAAGACAGGCAATATAACTTACATTATCGGCACCTGGAACAGGTGAGGTAAGTTGTGTTGTCTGTATAAAAGTGCATAAAATATTTTCTGGGCCTACTTTATGTTGCTCACCCTAAGTAAGGAAAGTGGTATGCTTGAAATTCTGAGCTAATTGATGAACTAATATCTACATCTACATCCAAACCCCGCAAGCCACCTGACGGTGTGTGGCGGGTCATACGATCAGAATTAAAATTGCGAGACGTTTTGTTCAATTCATTACCCTCATGAAGTGGATGTGTAACTGACTAGAGTGCTAGGATATGCTAGGTATCCGCCCCTTATTATCTTTCAGAGCTGTTATCACGACAAATAACGCTGGTCTCTTCTGAGGTAAAAGGCTTGTCGTTCATTTGGAAGCTGCTGGCGAGATTTGGGCATTTCATGTTCCTTCACTAGATTACTGTACGTCCAGGTCCTTTGAAATGTTGTTTTCCTGCTAACGAAATTGATTCACTCTTTCTCTCACAACTAATTTTTCTTTATCTTTACACGTCATATCCACCGAAATACCCCAAACAATGGTCATCCACATTCTGCTGGTCAGATCTACAAACGAAAGACCTGCCAAACAGATTTGTTGTTTGTACAATTACTGGCTGTTATATGTGACTATGGTACATCGCTCTTAGACGCTAAGACGTAAAACCGTTTTCAACCCACAGTTAGGTTTAAACATCACAGTTCATTAAGAGACATGAGACAGTTGGCTTCCTCTTCCTACTTAACGGGCTCCCTAACGCACTCGAGGGCATTTACAGTTGAATGTGAACCAGGGTACAACTTTGTATTTTCTACATAATGATGCTCCAGGCACTGATTAGCCAAATTTTAAGTGTTGTTTTCTTGTTAATAAGAACAAACAGCTGTAACAAAAGCAGTATGCCCAATTTTTCTCTGTAGATCACTAATAATGCGTAGGAGACTATGTTAAACATGTTTGATTTGCAAGATCTGAATATAAGTGAGACAGGGTTGCTAGATAATTTATCAACCAAATCCCTCGGCAGTAAAAATGTATATTCGTATATCGCATCTCAAGAAGTGATAGCGCCGTTATTTTTAAAATGAGCTGACCCTTTTACGTTTATTGCCAGACTTAACGCGTCGATGTCAGTTGTTTCTTTTCACATAGCTGTAAATGTATGAACCTGAGAACAGTATATTTTGTCACAGTTGAAACGTTGTGAGACCACGATGCCATCATACAGCAGGGTGTACGTTGTCTACCGAGAGGTCATTCACAACACTGTGTCCATCCATTTGAATATAATAAATATGCATCATCCCACGCTAGTTGTTGATCTGGACGTTTTCAGATGTATCTATTATATACAGATTTCTTCCACCGTTTATAGCACTTCGTCAGTTCAGCGTTCAATGTAACTAAAGCAGCTTGCAATCTTAATGTTGTTTGAGCAATGTCAGAAATGGAATTCTCCTGTAATGGAAAGGTGTTGGTGACGTTTGCTCACTGTATTTGTCAGACACTTAAGACTAAACTCTGCCGACATTGGAGGCTAAAGAGGTTGTAAGCAATAGGTTAATGTGTGGCAATACGAGGGGCGTTTGAAAAGTCCGTGCAAAGTCCGAGAGATGGCATCAACGGCGCGTATCGAGGTCATGTTTAGTTAGTAGCATCTTTGGGAAGAACGCACACCAAGTTTCAGCCATATTGATCAATTTCTTTGTATTTGGCATTCGTGTGAATCAAGGAAGTCGATTGATTGTCAAAAAATGGACGAGAAAGAATTTCGTGTAGTGAAAACGTTACTTTATGAAAGGCAAAACGCCTCAGGAGACTAAAGAGAAGCTTGATAAACATTAAGGAGACTCTGCACCTTCGATTAGAACAGTTTATAAGTGGTTTCAAAATCTTCGGAGTGGCCATATGGGCACAAGTGATGCTGAACGTTCTGGACGCCCTTTGGAGGATACGACTCCAGAAATCATTGATAAAATCCATGATATGGTGATGGATGACAGAAGAATTAAGTTGCGTGAGATTGCCAGTGCTGTGGGCATCTCAAATGAACGGGTACATAATATTTTGCGTAAACATTTGGACATGAGAAAGCTATCCGCAATATGGGGTCCGCGATTGCTCACGCTTGACCAAAAACGGAATCGTGTGAAGTGTTGCAAGGATTGTTTGCAGCTGTTCAGGAAGAATCCGCAGGACTTTTAAGTGTCGTTTCGTCACTGTGGATGAAACATGGATGGATACATTACTATACTCCTGAGAGCAAACAACAATCTAAACAATGGGTTACCAAAAGAGAGTCTACACCAAAAAAAGGCGAAGACCACTCCTTCGCCCGGAAAGGTTATGGCGACTGTCTTTTGGGATTCGCAAGGGATAATCCTCATCAACTATCTGGAAAAGGGTAAAACTATTTCAGGTGCATATTATTCATCGTTGTTGGACCGTTTGAAAACCGAGTTGCAAGAAAAACGCCGGCGATTGGACCGCAAAAAAGTCCTTTTCCATCACGACAATGCACCAGCACACACCTCAGCAGTTGTGGTCGCAAAATTAATGGAAACTCGTTTCACATCCCCCCTATTCTCCAGACTTGGCTTCCTCGGACTACTATTTGTTCCCCAATTTGAAGAAATGGCTGGCGAGACAAAGATTTTATTCAAACAAGGAGGTGACTGCAGTAACTAATAGCTATTTTGCACACTTGGACAATTCCCATTATTCGGGATGGCTCAACAAATTAGAACAGTGCTGGACGAAGTGTATAGGTCTAAAAGGAGACTATGTCGAAAAATAAAAACGATTTACCCCAAATGCGTAAGTAGTTTTTATTTTTGCACAGAGTTTTCAAACGCCCCTCGTGTTTGTCTTAATATTCTCAATCTATTTTGATTAATGTTGAACTGTATCGTGGAAATTAAGAAAATCGTACACATACGATTCGAATTAGCAAGCCTTAGAACTATGCCCTCCAACTGTTGAGATGAAAAGCTAGGAAACAGCAGGCAGTGAAATAACATATCTCTCAAATCAGTGGAACGCTTATTGTTGTTATCTTCACCAAATGCAAGTGTTAAGCCACTGCCAGTTGCAATGCAAATCAGAACACCAAAAATAATTTAGCTGGCCTAATTCAGTTACTAGAACTCCCAACAAACACATTCTCTTTTTACATACATTAATTCCACTAAGGTGACATGATGTCCGCCTCTGTAGCTCAAGTGGTCAGCGCGTCTCGCCGCTATGCAGAGGACCCAGTTCTATTCCCAGTACTGCCAGCAATTTTTCCATGTTGGAAGGACTGTTATGGAGTGCATTCAGCCTCGTGATGCCAACTGAGGAGCTACTTGAGTGAGAAGCAGCGACCCCGAGATTAAGAAAGCCAACAACGGCCGGGAGAGCGGCTGACCCCCATGCCCTTGCATACCTCATCAAATGACACCAATGGCAGAGGATGACACGGCGGTCGGTCGGCCCCGATTGGCCCATCAGGAGCAGATCACGGAGATTTGCTTCACGTGATATTAGGGTGCTAATAATTTTAAACCGCCAACAAACAGATTTCTCAGAAAATTCTTCGTACAGTATAAATGAAGCATCAGCACAAGTGACTTACAAAAATTGCACTATAAACAAAGCACTTCATGGGTGTGAGTGGCTGCAGCCTGTATTCCACAACATTTTAGCTATGATCATGACTGCTGAAGGTCTGAAGTACAGGAAAATAACTGTCATTAGATATCTGAGAGCCTCTCGATATTTCGAATATTGCACTTTATCACACTTCGAAAGAGATGAGTACAGATGAAACATATCTCACGATAAATGGCCTTCGAAAGCGGCGCTCCTTAATTTAGCAATTACGAGCAGTCCACATTAAATATTTTAATTGCAAAACATACAGCGTGATTTTGCTACATGCGGACAAACTGCAGGAAACGACCCCCCGAGAGGGTAAGGAGCAAAAAAGGTCATTTTGACATATGGCCAGAAATGATCTCGTCTTGAAGGTGGAGATAAAAGATCTGTGACCGAATAGGTTTCAATAATTGACAGCACACATGAGAAATCACCAGGTAAGAGGGTTATTCTGTTGTACTAGTGTTTTAGTTCAATCAAGATGCGGTCGCCAGTAATCCCCACCCACACATTGAGGTTGAACCAGTGCTGATAGTTCATTGCCACAATACTATGGGGATTTTCCTTGGGTTTTGTGAAGTTTGACGATACTGCCCCTCTGTAAAGTAGCCTCTTCTGTGAATAGGGTGGATGACGGGCATCCCCCCACCGTTGTGGCCTGCGCGACGAACCAGCGACAAAATTGGCGCCGCGGAGGCAAGTCGGTATGTAATAACGTCTGCACGCGTTGTAAGTAATACGGATAGTTATAGCTGACGGGAATAATGTTCCGCACTGTCGTCTGGCTTATCATACGCTGTCGGACCCGTTTTGATACCGGGGCCATATTCTACGATGCTCAACACCTTTTATTATCTACCTTCAAGAGGATTTACCTCCCTTGGAATGCATTTCCAGCCATTTGTCCTTAGGATCTCCTTTGCTGTACATGAAATGGTCTGCGAAAATGATGTTGCAATAACAAGGCTATTTTGTTAAGATGTTCTGTAATGAACAATAGTTAGAAATCTGTAAGAAAAAATATTTACTTTAGTCCATAGTCACACTTTCTTTTGTCTAGTGGATATCGGTATCAGTACCAAGTATCATCAGCAGGCCATCTTAAAATCAATAAATCACAGTACGTAGTTATATGGTTAAAATGTATAATATTTAGTCTAAAATACCCCATCGCTAACTATGTTTTAAATTATCGACGTACACTGAGACTTTAAGATGATAGGAGCCTATTTCTCGAGTACCACGGTGTTGTAAATGTACTCGACTCCCTGATTCGAGTTGCACAAGAAAATAATGGATATAGAATGTTCTCGTCACTTACAGTCACGCCATACCACCAGGATTAGGACATAAGAACTGGATTGAAATGCCACTAGAGAACAGCGTTCACATAACGAGACGGTTGTATGGATTAGTCAGTGATTATTTGTGGTCTTCTCTTAATATTTAATTGCGACACGGCGTGGAGGAAGGGCGACGCAGCACTAGCTAGCGCTGGCTGTATCGTACACATGGGCGCTGCTGGATGAACGGGAAATTGGAAATGTGGCCAAAGATCGTCAACTGACAGTTAAGAAGTAATACATAGTTATACTGCGCTATTATTCCCACTGGATGCTTGATATCTAACCAATATACATAATTTTGATTTTCAGTACTTAAGGATATTATTAAAACAATACATACTTGAATTTATCCATGTTGTGTGGAATTAATTTAGATTAGTGACTGTTTTATCTTATTATACATTATTAAAGGTTCATGGTTAGATAGAGATTTTATAGTGGTACACACCGTATTCAACCGATGTACTGCAATATTGCAACTTAGGTGTGTTATTCTGCCTTTAATGTTTTATTACAGAGGGGACTGTTTCATTTTTTATTTTATGATCTATCTTCTTACATTCCATATTTTATGTGATTTTTATTTTTATATGTATTTTACATCGGGAGGAAAAATCTCGGTACATAGTGAGCACTCTTTATCACTTCTGGTCGAAATTTTCGTCTGTTGACATTCACTTTAGAATATGATACATCTATTTGAGTAATCGAGCCTGACAACTGTGCGCCAGGGGTAAGGGGCTGCCTACATATTCAGATTGCACTTTATACCATACGGTTAGGTATTGTAGATAAAAATATTTGTCAGTGTTTCTTAAAAAATATTTTAAGTGTATACTAAGATTTCTTTCGTCGTAGGATGGCTTGACGATGGTACTTGATACAAAAACATGTAGCCAGAAATAGAATGCGTCTGTAGACTAAAATAACACACGTTTGCGACATAAAAATTGTTTCAAATTTATTAAGTGATTTTTATGGTGTTTTCAACGCTGATTTCGGAAAAAAATGTGAAAAAGTTCTATCACGTACAGTTATTTCACAAACTGCTTGTCTGGTTTTCGCTTTTTACGATATTTCAGCACTTTAGTGAGTTTGAATTTTGGTTTTTAGGATCTCCATAAACTGTTATTTAGCTGTTTTTATACTAGATATATGTAAAATAAAGAGTAATTTGGGGAAACCAGCAGTATTTTCATGTCAGTACCTGTCTGTGGCGCTCTTGTTAAGTTGTTTTATGGACAACGGACAATGGCTACCAGAGGATGTATAAACTCGCCAGATTGCTTCTGCTACATTTGTGGTAACTGTACCGTTAAAAATCAACAAAGAAACATTTCCGATTTTCTTGAAGAAGTATATTTCGCCTATTTTGGTGTAAAGTTAGGCAATCAAGATAAGCCTTGGGCCCCACATAAAGTTTGTTCAGTGTGTGTTGAAGAACTGAGGCAATGGTTTCAACGTAAAAAGCAGTCCTTACGTTTTATAATACCAATAGTTTGGAGGGAGCCCAAAAATCATAGTGATGACTGCTATTTTTGTTCTTGTAACGTACGAGGTTTCAATTTGAAAAACAAAAAGATATTTCCTACTCTGACATTCAGCCATTCGCCCTGTTCCTCGTGGACCTGAAGTACCAATACCCTCTCCTCCAGATTCTTCGGATCGTACAGATGATCACTAGTCATTGGCTCAGCAAGGTGATAGTGAAGAAGACAGATATTGCTAAGATCCTGGCACAACCGATCCCATTCCATTCTCACAATCTGAACTGAACGATTTAGCTAGAGACCTAGGCCTCTCTAAAGAATCGGCAGAGGTTTTAGGATCTAGATTGAAAGATAAACGTATGTTGGCTCCGGGTACATCCTTTTCTTGGTATCGATCGAGTGAAAAGGAGTTTGTATCTTTCTTCTCTCAAGAAGGTGATCTGGTGTTTTGCAGTGATGTTTCTGGACTTATGGCACGTTTCAAAACAGAATATGCTCCTGATGAGTGGAGACTTTTTATTGATTCTTCAAAAAGAAGCCTTAAAGCAGTACTTCTACACAATGGTAATAAGTATGCTTCTATACCAGTTGGACACTCGGTTCACTTAAAAGAATGTTACGAAAACCTTGAACTGGTTTTAAGCAAACTCTGCTATTCAGTCCACAAATGGACACTATGTGGTGATTTAAAAGTGATTTCAATACTGCTTGGTCAACAAAGTGGCTATACAAAGTTCCCTTGCTTTCTCTGTGAAACGGACAGAGGAGACAGAAAGCAACACTACATAAAAAAAGCTTGACCCTTGAGAAAAACCTTACAGGTAGGGATTAAAAATAAAGCCTCGTGGATCCCAAAAAGGTGTTACTACCACCACTTCACATTAAGTTGCGGCTGATGAAACAGTTGGTTAAGGCATTGCCAAAAGAGGGGGAGTGTTTCAGATATATTTGTGGACAGTTTCCTGGTTTATCCGAGGCAAAGATAAAGGAAGAAATCTTTGTCGGGCCAGACATTAGAAAACTAATGACAGGTCCCAACTTTGTGGACAAAATGGAAACAAAAGAAATGGCAGCATGGACATATTTTAAATTAGTTATTACCAGTTTCCTAGGAAACAAAAGAGATCCAAACTACAAGACAATCGTCGCAGACATGCGCGACAAATTTAAGAAGCTGGGCTGTAACATGAACATTAAAGTTCATTTTCTCCACTCACATCTTGACTATTTCCCTGCAAACCTTGGTGCGTCGGAGGTTCGAGTTTCCCTCGGGCATGGGTGTGAGTGTTGTCCTTCGCCTAGTTAGTTTAAGTTCGGTTAAGTAGTGCGTAAGCCTAGGGACCGGTGACCTCAGCAGTTTGGTCCCATAGTCCTTACCACAAATTTCCAATTCAATCTGTAAGCTTACACTCTCCCATATTATATAAAAAGTCGGTAAAAGTTAGATATCACTTAAGAATTCAGCAAAACCAGTGAGGTATGGAGAAATTTTTTGGGTGGCCACAGCGTCAATGTTAGGCAAATCATGTATTTTCAATACTCAATGATTACACTGGACGAGAATAATATTTAACAAGTATATTTTGAAGACAGAAGCCATTTTTTCGCTTATGAATTAGGCAAATGGTGACTCTGTAAACCATCGGTTGCGTAACCATGGTTAGTTCAACATATATAGTTGTAAAAATGTCTTTAATGAATACAGAAAAACAAATCGAAGAAGTATATACCTGTTGTTATTGCACTTGTACATGTTTTCCCTTTTGGAGTAGAAATGTGGTTTAGATGCAGAGCTACACAACAGGGTGACTGATACACGTACGTCGATTATTCGCTGCAGAGCGATAGACATTGAACGGTGTGCAAGGTTATCAGGCGCACGGTTATGAACACAAGACAAATGATGTTCACCGTATTTTACCGAACAAGCAGACTGCGCACCTGCCTTCAAGTGGGGTTTTTGTGGCACTCTATCACTAAGAAGAGTGTCATATGCTCTTCATCACAGTCTCACTTTTCAATCAACTCTCTTTCCCATGACCATATTCCGATCGCTCCTACTTTTCCGTACAACAAATGTTTCTATCCTGATTCTTGGCACATTCTGTGAGTCTAAACTGTTAGCGGGCACCATCAACCTGCTGGTCGCTCAGTACCAATGCTCCTTAGTGGTATAATCCAAACAAGGCATTTCAGATCACGGTGGTACAGTATGTAGCCTCAGATCAGATTGTGATATGTGCCAGAGACTAGTGATGGCCAGAATCGAGAACTCTGATCTCAAGAACCAAAAGGATTCGAAGAAACGCCAGAAACCCGAACTATATTATGACAACAATGAGGTGTCAAAAGCCGTGGGATACCTCCTAATACCGTGTCGGACCTCCTTTTTCTCGGCGTAGTCCAGCAAATCGACGTGGTATACACTCAACAAGTCGTTGGAAGTCCCCTACAGAAATGTTGAGGCATATAGCGCCTATAACAGTTCCATAATTGCAAATGTGTTGGCCGTGCAGTATTTTGTTCACGAATTGACCTCTCGATCATGCCAAATAAACGTTCGAGGGGATTCATGTTGGGCTACCTGGGTGGCCAAACCATTGGTTCGAACTGTCCAGAATATTCTTCAAACAAATCGTTAACAGTTGAGGCCCCGTGACATGACGCATTGTCATCCATAAAAATTCCATCGTTTTTCAGGAACGTAATGTCCATGAATGGCTGCAAATGGTCTCCAGGTAGTCGAACATAACTATTTCCAGTCAAAGATCGGTTCACTTGGACCAGAGGACCCAGTCCATACCGTGTAAACACAGCCTACACCATTATGGAGCCACCACCACCTTGCACAGTGCTTTGTTGACAACTTTTCTCCATGGCTTCGCGGGGTCTGCGCCACACTCGAACCCTACCATCAGCACTTACAAACTGAAATCGGCACTCATCTGACCAGGCCACGGTTTTCCAGTCGTCTAGGGTCCAACCGATATGGTTGCGAGCGCAGGAGAGGAGCTGCAAGCGATGTCGAGCTATTTAGCAAAGGCACTCGGCCGCTCGTCTGCTGCAATAACCCGTTAACACCAAATTTCGCCGCAATGTCCTAACATATACGTTCGTCATTGATTTCTGCGATTATTTCTTGTAGTGCTGCTTGTCTGTTAGCACTAACAACTCTATGCAAATGGCGTTGCTCTCAGTCGTTAAGTGAAGGCCGCCGGCCACTGCGTTGTCCGTAGTGAGAGCTAATGCCTGAAATGTGGTATTCTCGGCACGCTCTTGACACTTTGGATCTCCCAATATTGAATTCCTTAACGATTTTCTAAATGTAATGACCCATGCATCTAGTTTCATTCCGCGTTCAAAGTCTGTTAATTCCCTTCGTGCGGCCATAATCACGTCGGAAACCTTTTTACATGAAGTACCTGAGTACAAGTGTCAGCTCCGCCAATGAACTGTCCTTTTATACCTTGTGTACGTGATGGTATCAGCATCTGTTTATGTGTATATCACTATCCCGTCACTTATGTGACCTCAGTGTAGATCCTAGCTGTCAGAAGCACGTGTACGCTCCAGCCACCCAACCGGCTGTACAAGTAAACGTGTCGGTTCTCCGAAGCGTCTGTGGCATACCTGCTTCCATAATGAAGATTTGATGTCATCCGGCTCACCTCTAAAGAAAACAATTTCATGTAAATGAACCAAAGTTACAGCCATTTCTGAAGTTTGTTTTTCAAATAACGTCATAATTTTTGTATTAAAATAAAACAACTTTTTTCATTAGCACATTTCCTTGGCTACGCAGTCTTTTTTAATATACATTTTAACGCGCCGTTCTTTTACGTAGAAAAAGTGAAAGAGTAACAGCTGTCGCCCCAATTCGAATGATGAGAGGCAACTTAAAAGAAGCAGAAACAACTACAGATTCCAGTACCGACATACTCTACAAGAACAATCAACAGCTGTTCACGTTCTGGTCGCTACTAGAGGTCTTGCTCGGAAGTCGTATTCGAAAGTGTCATTATTGTCTTTGAATAAAAGTGTCGTTTCTGTTCGTCTCATTGAGTATTTCTTTCAGTTACCATCTGTACTATGCTGTAGCCATTCTTTCTCTGTATGGTCAGAGTTTCACCGAGCTATGTTATTTAGCAGTAACACATCATGCAAAAGTTGCTTTCGTCCTCCAGTTTTGCACACCAGTGTAGCAGCTTAGATTTATTCGATATCAGGTAAATTATTTCGTCCTACTATTCTGCGTACGAATCTTTGCACATCTATGATATTTATCAAATACTGTCATAAGTAATACACGCCAAATTGCTAGTGCAGCACAAGCATGTGGAATTTCTTGATGTTAAAAAATTCTCTGGTCGAAAGGCAATACTAACTGACTGTTGACTGACGATGCCATTGTCTACAGAAAAGTATCGTCATTGAACGTTCTTAAGGAAATCCAAAAAGACTTGGAGAAAATTTCCACTTGGTGTAATGAGTGGCAGCTCCCGAGTTGATAAATGTAAGAGAATCTCGATATCAAAGAGAGAGGACCTGATTATATATTAAGCGCGTCACATCGCGTAAGTATTTAGGGATACTAGTAATAAGCGATATTAAGCAGTTTCAGTGTCTGAGGTCCTTTTTAAGTAGCCATGGAAAAAGGCATCGCGCGTTTACAGACACACTGCTAGGTTCCTAACACGTCGGTATATTCAACACGGAAATGTAGCAGAAATGCTTGGGGAACATAAATGCGAATCCCTGGAAGGAAGAAAACGTAGTTCTCGCGAAATTCTGCTGGCTAAATTTAGAGAACCTGTATTCCAAGACGACTGTGCGACCATAATGCTTCCACCATCGTTCACCTCGCGCAGGTTTCGTGGGAATAAGATATGAGAGATTTCGGCTCGTACAGACTCATAGAGTCATTTTTCGCATGTTCAGTACGCGAGTGCAATAAAACAGAAAATCGACGAAACTGATACGAAAAGATGTTAAAGCTGGGGAAGATCGGAGGTACAAGGAGAAAATGGCGGTAAAGGATCAGATTGGTCGATGGGGTCACATAAGTAATGGATTCAACAAGAAAAGTCTGCGGAGGAGAGTGCAGGACAGAAGAAAGTGGTGTGCCGTAGTTCACGGGGTCAAGGAGAGTCGAATCGACTAAACTGGTAAGAGAGAGAGAGAGAGAGAGAGAGAGAGAGAGAGAGAGACAGACAGACAGACAGAGAGAGAGAGAGAGAGAGAGAGACAGACAGACAGACAGAGAGAGAGAGAGAGAGAGAGAGAGAGACCCTCCGCCATGCACTGTACTGTACCTTCCCGTGTGTACAGGGTGGCCAGAAACAGTCTGAAAAGCTTGTATGGATATTGCAGGGTATGTTGTACTGAGAAATACTTGTTAAGAAACAAATTTGATACGCTGCGCCGTTTCCGAGTGTATTACTCATAGCACTGAATTTAGCTAATGACACTGATGCGCGTGCAAATTCAAGCGTCCCGTCAGATACAATTAGTGTCAGTTGTTCTCACAGCGTAGATGATAGCGCACGAGACTGCTCAACCTTTGGTTCAGGTTCGATCCTTACTACCATCCCCTGTTCGATATTTGTATTTGTATCTCTTTCTTGTTCAGTTTTAGGAAACCAAACGAAGGGCACGTTTGGTGACACCGTCTCTGGTGGGCCGGTTGAATTTGCGAGCGCAACAGCCTGATAGGCTAGCTTCAATGCTAATTAACTCGGATAGGAAGTTTCTCAGCACAACCTAATCTGCAGTACACTTACAAGGGTTTAGACTGTTTCTGACCACCCTGTATACGCACATCGAACGAAAAATTAGTCACCCTTAGAAGACATGATGCTAATACCGTGTAGTGCCTCTAGTCTTGACAAAGGTCTCAGTTCGACGAGGAAGAAAGTTCACAAGTTTCTGCAAGTACGAGAGCCTGCTGAAAGTAATGCCTCCAATTTTTTTATTCTGTTCTCAATATCGGTTGAAGTATTACATGTCATGCGTATACTCGATCGACTTTCCCTCTTCACTAAGGCAAGTTCGAACCCTCTACAGCTAGAGGGCTCCGAATTGTAGCGTGTAACAAGGCGGTGTGTAACGTAATTATGTCCGTTAGTGCGGAACAGCGTTCTGTAAGGGAGTTTCAAGCTAAAAGCATGAATTCGAAGAATTCGTCCGCACATGGAGCACACCGTCCTTTAGCATGACAATGCCAGACCACTCATGAACACTGCGATATCTACAATAATCCGACGCCTTGGGTTTATTGTCACCACTTACCCTCCGTAGAGTCCCCATTTGGCCCGGTCTGATTTACATCTGTTTACAAAGCTTAATGAACATCTTCCAGGACTTCACTTTGGTAGTGATAAAACGGTGCAATCAGGGATGAGGTTGTGGCTCCATCAACCAAGTCAAACATTCTACAGTGACAGTATCTAAAAACTAGTCTCTCGTTGGGAGAAATGTGTTCGTCGCCCAGGTCACTATGTTGAGAAATAAATATGTAGACATGAAGAACAGAGATGTAGAATGTTAATAAAGTTTGTTTTATTTAGAAAGCTTTAAGGGTCTTCACATACAAAATTCTAAGGCATTACTTTTCAGCACGCCCTCATACGCCACTAATTGATGATAAGATCACGTAGAGCTATTAGACTGTGGGGATGTTGGTTATTATGATTCACCTACTGTTATAATTTTTCTCAGAAATTTTCCACGTGATTAATGTCGGTTGATTTAGTGGCCCAGCTCAGTTGCGGTAGGGTACCTGAGTGTTCGTCAAAGGAGGACGTAAGCATGCAGCCCCGTGAACCCACAAGTGAGAGAAGTGGACAGGAAGTCGGCTGTT
The DNA here is from genome assembly GCF_023864275.1 of Schistocerca cancellata. Taxonomy (NCBI): domain Eukaryota; kingdom Metazoa; phylum Arthropoda; class Insecta; order Orthoptera; family Acrididae; genus Schistocerca; species Schistocerca cancellata. The sequence continues at coordinate 611,989,039 of NC_064629.1, forward strand.
CGGCGCAGATTGGAGGCAGTTAGCTGTTACCCTTCGCAGTGGCAGCACGCGGCGCAACGACCATCGGCAAGGAAGGCGATGGCGCACAGATGTCGACACCACCCTAGAAGAGGCCGAGTCCCGAGTTAAGGTGCGTTTACACCTGTGCGCCTACCTAGCTTGTTCGCCCACTGCTTGAATACTGCTCAGCATTGTAGGATCCGTACCAGATAGGGTTGATAGAGAAGATCCAACGGAGAGCAGCGCGCTTCGTTACAGGATCATTCAGTAATCGCGAAAGCGTTACGGAGATGATAGATAAACTCCAGTGGAAGACTCTGCAGGAGAGACGCTCAGTAGCTCGGTACGGGCTTTTGTTGAAGTTTCGAGAACATACCTTCACCGAGGAGTCAAGCAGTATATTGGTCCCTCCTACGTATATCTCGCGAAGAGACCATGAGGATAAAATCAGAGATATTAGAGCCCACACAGAGGCACACCGACAATCCTTCTTTCCACGAACAATACGAGATTGGAATAGAAGGGAGAACCGATAGATGTACGCAAGGTACCCTCCGCCGCACACCGTCAGGTGGCTTGCGGAGTATGGATGTAGATGTTGATGTAGATGTAGCCCCGTCCGACTATGCTTGCTCCACACGCAAGGAGAGGCATGCGTGTAGGTTGCACGCCTCTTGCTCAACATGTGCGTTCGAATGATTCCATTCACACCCGTGTTCACACTGAGCGCCTCTACTTCCGTGTGGGGCAAGCTACAGCCGCACGGCTACTAGCTGCAAGGCGCACGGGCGTAAACGCACCTTAGGATGACGCTCCACGCGGAGGTGGAGGTTGCGTGCATCTTACTGAGGGAGGCACACCACCAACGACCGCAAACGGAGACGAGAGCGTCACAAACCGGTGCGCGCCACATCGTCTCCTCGTCCTCCCAAATCGTGGGCCACCTGCAGCAGCACCCTGAGACGCACACCACACGGCACGACCGCGGGGAACGCCAAGCGATGACATCCAGAGCAATGCAGGTGACAGAGGTGTTCAATCGGTTCAACGTACTGAAGAGCCCCAAGAGCTTGAAGAATTAATGGAAAACAAGAGCATTACCGCCGAAAACTAGTTGACTGCTACTGAGGAGGTCGATCTCGGTAGCATAAATAAGGTGATACACTACTGGCGATTAAAACTGCTGCACCAAGAAGAGTTGCAGATGATAAACGGGTATTCATTGGACAAATATATTATACTAGAACTGACATGTTATTACATTTGCACGCAATTTGGGTGCATAGATCCTGACGAATCAGTACCCAGAACAACCACCTCTGGCAGTAATAACGGCCTTGATAGGCCTGGGCATTGAGTCAAACAGAGCTTGGATGGCGTGTACAGGTACAGCTGCCCATAGAGCTTCAACACGATACCACAGTTCATCAAGAGTAGTGACTGGAGTATTGTGACGAGCCAGTTGCCCGGCCACCATTGACCAGACGTTTTCAATTGGTGAGAGATCTGGAGAATGTGCTGGCCAGGGCAGCAGTCGAACATTTTCTATATCCAGAAAGGCCCGTCCAAGACCTGAAACATGCGGTCGTGCATTATCCTGCTGAAATGTAGGATTTAACAGGGATCGAATGAAGGGTAGAGCCAGGGGTTGCAACACATCTGAAATCTAGCGTCCACTGTTCAAAGTCAATGCGAAGACGACGTGACCGAGACGTGTAACCAGTGGCACCCCATACCATCACGCCGGGTGATACGCCAGTATGGCGATGACGAATACACGCTTCCAATGTGCGTTCACCGCAATGTCGCCAAACACGGATGCGATCATCATGATGCTGTTAACAGAGCCTGGATTCATCCGAAAAAATGACGTTTTGCCATTCGTGCACCCAGGTTCGTCGTTGAGTACACCATCTCAGGCGCTCCTGTCTGTGATGCAGCGTCAAGGGTAACCGCAGCCATGGTCTCCGAGCTGACAGTCCATGCTGCTGCAAACGTCGTCGAACTGTTCGTGCAGATGTTTGTTGTCTTGCAAACGTCCCCATCTGTTGACTCAGGGATCGAGACGTGGCTGCACGATCCGTTACAGCCATGCGGATAAGATACCTGTCATCTTGACTGCTAGTGATACGAGGCCGTTGGGATCCAGCACGGCGTTCCGTATTGCCCTCCTGAAACCTCCGATTCCATATTCTTCTAACGGTCATTGGATCTCGACCAACGCGAGCAGCAGTGTCACGATATGATAAACCGCAATCGCGATAGGCTACAATCCGACCTTTATCAAAGTCAGAAACGTGATGGTACGCATTTCGCCTCCTTACACGAGGCATCACAACGACGTTTCACCAGGCAACGCCGGTCAACTGCTGTTTGTGTATGAGAAATCGGTTGGAAATTTTCCTCATTTCAGCACGTTGTAGGTGTCGCCACCGGCGCCAACCTCTGAAAAGCTAATCATTTGCATATCACAGCATCTTCTTCCTGTCGGTTAAATTTCTCGTCTGTAGCACGTCATCTTCGTGGTGTAGCAATTTTAATGGGCAGTAGTGTAACACCAGCAGCTCTAGCGAGGGTATTTGGAGGTTTCTCCTCGGTCGTAAGGCGAATACCAGAGCTGTCCCCCATAAATGCTCTTCGCAGAATTCCTAATTAAGAGACATGATCTTCAAACCAGTCCCTCAAATCACAAATAAACAGTGGCAGAACAGAACAAACTTTACAACATTGGCCACAAAGAGTGAGAGAACTCTCACTGAGCCCGCCCCTCCCCCTCAGAGAAGAGAATTAAAATTTTTTTTAAATGTAAAAAGCCTCGACCTACTGGCTTCTCAACCGCCCCGCCGTGAGTGGGTGACACTGCGGCCAACATCCAGGGAAGGTAGTACGTAGGGATTGAAAGCATCAGCGGCAAAATCAGGCGAGACATGACGCTGTCACCCAGGGGGCCTGATCGCACTCGCAGAAGATGTAGCGAGAGTAGAGATAGCAGCCGAACAGCCAGCAGTCCCAGAAGACCGCCAAGCTGTGCTTGCGGAGCTCCCCCACCAGTAATCTCATGGGTGGCGAGGGGGGCGACCGGCGCTGGCAACGCAGTCTAGAGCGACGACGCCGGGGGTGAAGCTCCAGCTTGCCTGGGCCTGCTGCTGCACCATCACCGCTGGCGGAGCGCAGCGAATGGGACTCCATAGCAGCGCATAGACTCGGACTCACCTAGTTATGATGAACAGCTGATGAAGAGCTATGACCCTGGTATCGAGCTGCGTGATGCCTGCTACTAAAATGCCTTACGCTTGCACGATCTGTCATAGATAGCAATCAACTCCGCTACTGCCTTTACTACCCGTCGAGACTGCTGCAACAGGTTTTTCTTCTTTTTTTTCGCATGGCGCTAGCCTTGGCACTTTTTTGTCTCTACCCTTAAAACCACTATTCTTCGAACGTTTTCGCCCATTTTCTATTTCTCAGTGGGCTCTTTATCAGTGCGTAATCTTACCCAGATGTACGTACATCACAGTGCCACATCCTGTGATAACCTCCATTAAAGTAACTAACCAATGCAGAGGTAATAGTAGAACTTTTTTGCGGTGGTCACCATGCTAGTGCGGCCGCGGAGGGGTTCCACTTATTAAAAGTAAACTTCTGATGAAGACAACAAGTCAAGTTGTCGAAATATCGTGCTCGAACGACGCTTATATCCAGCAGAATACCCTACACCCCAAGATGTCAACAGGTCTCCGGGAAAGTCTCAATAATAACATCACATAACCATCTCTAGACATTCTGGGTAAATACATCAATGGTCACGGTTCATTCGACGTCTAGTATAATTTGAAAAGAGTCAAAATCGCGACTCTTCGTGCTACAGTGGACGCATCCAGTCGGCTGTGTCCAGATGCTGTTTTGTTCGTGCGATTGACGACGTGCTGCTTAATGTGCCGCTCTCAGCAATGACAGCTCCTTCGGGATGTTCGCTTGGAAAGTGGTTTGTTGGACCATCATTCACTGACAGCAGCAATTCAGCTGGAGTTAGAAAGCGACTCTCGTTGACAACTTGTGACAATCGTCTCCGGCACCTTGGATTAGCATCTTTCTACGATGAATTCAGCTGGAGTTAGAAAGCGACTCTCGTTGAAAAGTTGTGACAGTCGTCTCCGGTACCGTGGACTAGCATCTTACTACGATGACTCTTTTTACGTGGTCTTACCTTGAGGTGACAAAAGCCATGAGATAGCGATATGCACATATACAGATGGTGTTAGTATCAAGTACCCAAGGTATAAAACGACAGTTCATTGGCGGAGCTGACATTTGTAATCAAGTGAAAAGGTTTCCGACATTATTGTGGCCGCACGCCGGGAATTAAGACTTTAAACGCGGAATGGTAGTTAGAGCAAAACTCATGGGACATTCCATTTCGGAGATCGTTAAGGAATTCAATATTGGGAGATCCACAGTGTCAAAGAGTTTCGAGAATACCAAATTTCAGGCATCACCTCTCACCGCGGACAACGCAGTGGCTGACGGCCTTCACTTAACGACCGAGAGCTGCAGCGTTTGCGTAGAGTGGTCAGTGCTAACAGAAAAGCAACACCGCCTGGAATAACTGCAGAAATCAATGTGGAACCTACTACGATCGTATCCGTTAGGACAGTGCGGCGAAATATGGCGTTAAAGGGCTATGGCAGCAGACGACCGACGCGAGAGACTTTGCTAACAGCGCGACATGGCTTACAGTGCCTCTTCTGGGCTCATGACCATATCGTTTGAACCCTAGACGACTGGAAAACGGTGGCTTGGTCAGACGAGTCCCAGTTTCAGTTGGTAAGAGCTGATGTTAAGATTCGAGCGCGGCGCTGACCCCACGAAGCCATGGATACAAGTTGTCAAGAAGGCACCATGCAAGCTGGTGAAGGCTCCATAATGGTGTGGGCTGTCTTTACATGGATTGGACAGCGGTGACTGGTCCAAATAAACCGATCACTGATTGTAAATGGTTATGTTCACCTACTTGGAGACCATTTTCAGCCATTCGTGGATTTTATGTATTAAAACAACGATGGAATTTTTATGGATAGCAGTGCGCCATATCACTGGGCCGCAGTTGTTTGTGATCATTTTGAAGAACATTCTGAACAATTCGAGTTAATGATGTGGCTACCCAGATCGCCCGATATAAATCCCATAGAAAATTTATGGGATATAAACGAGAATTCAGTTAGTGAAGAAAATACTGCACCAGCAACACTTTCACAATAATGGACGGCTACAGAGGCCCGTGACTCAGTATTTCTGCACGGGACTCCCAACGACTTGTTGAGTGCTCGCCACGTCGAGTTGCTCCACTATGGCGAGCAAAAGGAGGTCCGACACGATATTGGGAGGTATCCCGTGACTTTTGTCACCTCATTGTAAATGGCTACAAGTGTACACCATTTCTTGTAGACAAGTTGAAAACGCTGCGTTAATACACCAAGGAACCGGGCAACCTCTTTCACAATATGATCATGAGCAAGTCAAAACAATATAGTTCCCTTCTGCCATTCTGTCATGTCAGCAACCGCGACCTGTCTTAATGCGCTGATTCCGTACAGACGCCCAGATAAGTTCTACACCATCTACAGTGATCCAAAGCAATCACTGTAATTGTTTAAGGGGTGACATCTTTTAACTGATGAGATCACCTGTGTGTAGATTTAGGCCTTCAACAAATTTCTGGATGCAGTAATATTGCTGTCAGCTGAAGGAATCAAATAGATTCGCGGTGTGTAAATTTCAGCTGGGGTTTTGCAATACATCAAATCATTAAGCTACGATGACTACATTTCTGTTTTCTCTGAAAGATGACAGTTCTGAGTGGCTTCAGAGTATATACAACAACGCTGTTTCCTCTTCCCACAGCTCTCCAACCAATATGGTTACGATGTGTCCTCAGGGATAATTTGACAGCTGTCTTAACATTTTATGCATTTCCATTTGAAGATACAAAATAATACAAATAAAAATCGAAGACTAATCGTGCCATGTACCAAATGCCACATTCGTTCTTGTAATGCAGAATGTTGCTGCATCTTTTGAGATTTTTCTTGTGATAATGAGATGTGTACAATGTAAAGGTGACGATACATGCAGTCCTCATAGGAGGTGATCAGGAGCAAGGAGACGGCTTTTAAGCAACAGCTGGAGCGAAGCCTACCTTTCTCCGGCCGCAACACAGCATGGCAGCTGGCACGACGTGAGTCCACTTGTCGGTGAGGCGGCGTCGCCACAGCATGGGTCACAGTCCGGCGCCCACCTGCCTTCATACCACGCTCCTGCAACACACACGTAATCCATTGCTCAACAAATACAAGCCAAATCACATATTAAAGAAGGTTTCTCTTTATAGGAACCGGCACAGTAAAAAGTTCGTCGGGCCGGCACACGTTGACTTGTCGTTGGTGGTTGGCTTGGGGGAGGGGACAAAAGAGCGAGGTCGTTGGTCCCATCGGATTATGGAAGGGAATTTGCAGTGCCCTTTCAAAGGAACCATCCCGGCATTTACCTGGAGTGATTTATGGAAATCACGGGAAACCTAAATCAGGATGGCCAGACGCGGGTTTGGACCGTCGTCCTCCCGAATGCGAGTCCAGTGTGCTAACCACTGCGCCACCTCGCTCGGTTCGACATGTCGTATTACGAAGCGTACAAAGGACGTGGTGAACTGGAAAGTACGTAACAGCCGCCATTGGCCAACAGCGGAAAATAATTGCGGCCCAAGGACGAAAATGATGTTATTTTACTATTTTTTTTTACAGCTGAATGATTGTGCATCCAGACTTTAAAGTGGCGTGCTAGTAAGGAGGCAGTTACATGAGGTGTTCTGTATAAAAGAGGCGAAAATACCTCGCGGCCATGTGCTCCTAGTCTCTGTCCCACGTCACAGGCTCGAGACGTTTGCCTACCATTGTAAATTATAACTCTGTGTTTATCATAAAACTCACTAAACTTAGCTGCATTAGAACAATTTATGTATTTGTTACCGGTTTCGGTCAGTTGCCATCAACTGGCACGAAATAAAAATGGTTCAAATGGTTCTGAGCACTATGGGACTTAACTTCTGAGGTCATCAGCCCCCTAGAGCTTAGAACACTTAAACCTAACTAACCTAAGGACATCACACACATCCATGCCCGAGGGAGGATTCGAATCTGCGACCGTAGCATAGAAGAACAATAATTTTCCAACATAAGCAACTTTTGTCTTGTAACTTGTGTTAGTTAACTTTCCGTGCCAAGTGATGGTCATTGATCGTAGCTGGTAGCAAATAAATAAATTTTTCTAATGCAGCCAAGTGTCATGAGTTTCGTAAAACATACATCCGCTGCTGAGAATTGTCTGAAGAAAACAATTGCTGTGGTTATCGCCACATTTGGCCACTGTCCTCCCTATATCCTCAGAAAAACTCTTTCCGTCGACATTAACGTAATGCTTGAAGCGAATGCATTAAGCTGCCGGTAATGAACACTACATACGCTAAGAACATTCACCACACTTCAAGTAAAATAATAAACAACGATTAATGTTTTACGCACAAATTCCCACAGGGTTCAGTTTTGAGTCCACTCACATTCTTTATAATTTGTACCTCTCCTAAAAGTCGTAAGGCGAATTTTCTCTGATATCTCAGCAGATATTTTCAATTTAGTTTTTGCAGTGTATCGTTGGTACTACCCCAGACAAATACTGTTCATCACATGTTTCACGTGGCGCACTTCGTCGACGAAGTTACGAGGAAAATTATTTTTAAATCGAATTTTAAGTGACCATTCGATAGAGCGGTGCGATATTCGTTTTATTAATATGTATCAACAGGTACATTGAAACACGATGGACATCCAGTACTCTTAGCAGCGACTCGCATGCTTCCCTAACTCGCGCTGTCTGCTACCGCCATACAGGAGCGCCGCTCCGTCGCTGTTGGAGTTCTCGTTATTCGTCGTGTTTCAATGTTCTTGTTAATACCCCGCGTTATACTAATTTGTGACCTCTCTCTCCAACAGGTACGCAAAATTCCGCTTTAAAACCATTTTGTGCGCTTTTCGTCGACGCCGAGGGTCGCATTAAAGACGTGAACATTTGTTTGGTAGGGTGACCAACTCTCTCGTATTTCCCGGCGCTCTAATTGAGCGCCTGTTTCTCACTGTAATAAACTGTAATAAATACGATCCCGTGAAGTACTAATGATAGTTCGCACTTTCAATTCGATATATCTCGAAAAGTTTTCGTATACTAATTGATATTATGGTCGAGATATGGTCTTCTTTTCTGTCCGTGCTTCTATGGAAAGAAGACGGTTCGGCTCAAGGGAATACAAGGAGCGGAGAAATGACACAGCCTACGCGTCTAGAGGGGACGTGAGAGGGAGAATTTACTTGTCTCTCGGTCAGTATTAGCTGACCGCGATATTACTGCACTTAGCCTCCACTAGCCGATATCGGAAACACGCGGTGACGTTACAGTTAACAAGTACAATGGTGACTAAGGGAAACGCATCGCATTGTGAATGATTTCAAGAAAGTTGCGCATATACTACCAAGTTGTTCACCGTGTCCTCGTGAAATATCGCGATAAAAACTCAATAAGTCGATCGAAGCGCCATCACTTGCAAGTGCAGTAATATTGTGGTAGACTAAGACGGCAACCCACAGATGCGCTCGCCTCGTACAGATCAGCAGCTTTGGTATAAATGAGACACGGAAGTAACAAGCACGCGCGAAAGCGAATTATAGAGACGTTCATGTTTAAAGACGTTCATTATATCATTTATTTCTCAACTGACTCACATAACACAATAACATTTCGCATCGCTTCGAAAGACTCAGTACTGATACGTCGCCTAAGTTGGCAGCAATCAAAAACAGGGGACAGTCAACACGAAACGTCCCGATCTGTTTAGTCCTCTTCCCATAATGGTACCTACTATACTACACTATACTGAGTCTTACTACACGTGCACTCTAAAAATTTTCTCTTGGTTTGTGGATTTAGCGGAAAATATGACATAATACAGTAAAAGAAAGCAAAGTATGCCTTCTTTTAAATATTTTTATCTCCATTATCACCCATTCCAAGAAAATGCGATGTAGTTCTGCAGCTGAAATTTATTACGACTAAATCTACCTTAACACTCCCTTAAAATCATTGTCGGATGTTGGCCATCTCCCTTAAAGCAATATCTGTTGCAACACCAGAGAAAATGTGCCTGACGACTCTCTTAGGAGGGAAAAGCATTGTGAAGGCAATACATAGAGCATTTTTACAGCACCCAATGTTTCTTTCTTTTTACATATATTGAGAATGTAATACACAGTGCATTTTTACATCATCCAATGTTTCTTTCTTTCTTTCGGAGTACCATATAATGTCAAACACCAACAGAGCATAACTTTTTTGCTGTTAAAAGATGTGAGTAAATTAATATTGTTTCATTTGTCTATCACCTCATTGGTACGCAGTATAGGATTTTTACTTGTCCAGACTTTGCAAATCCCAAATATTTTTATAACTTATTTGGTCTCTTTCGTTGGAAGAACACGCACAGGAAAATATCCAAGACCTCATGGGATCTTCTCAATTTAACATGAAAAAAAAACAATAAAAATAAAATTTAAGAAGACACAGTAGCATGAAGTCCACCACAGAAACGTGGTGAGCGTGTCGAGAATAGTTTAACTTTCGCTGTAAGAAGGCGACGCCACTCTGCCCACAATAACGTCAATGTCTGTATCAAAACTTCATTTCCCGAGAATCCTTGACGTTGAGAAATGCTTTGTGGAATGTTTAAATGTTCCGTTTCGTGATGTACAGTGTGAATGGGACTGTATTCTCACTTCTATAAAATTCGCCACGTCCATTTCTTCGACGCACACCTCCTCCGGTGAGCCACCTGCTTCAAAACCAATTTGGGTTAACTCACAGGGCATTCGACTTTGGAAGTTACAACTGACGATCCGTGTTACTCCAACAAAGCTGTTGTAAAATCTGGTGATCCTGCCTTAAAATGACAAACTGTGTATGCAGAAGTCGGAACTACCACATACAGGTATGCATCGAGTTGTCTTCTCACATCCACAAGACTCCACAACTGAAGCTGGGAAACGTATACATGGGTCTGTTAGCCAATCAACTTCGTGGCTGCAGAATGATTGGCTTGCTTCTTTCTCACAGACATTCTTTTTGGTCTAACTCGCTCCATAGCTAATAACCACTGCAGATGGTGCTGCCATCTGACATAATCACTCCTAATGGAATTTTGCAAAACTTGTGACCAGAAAAAATCCAGCTATTACTATAAGGCTGCCGACAAAGGGGGTGTCAGAGTTCACGTGCAGTTCGATACGTCTTCCAAATATCTCAGCACATGCTTGCTCTCGTCATAGTGATAACGTTCTATCGACTCCATTTAAGCTACGTAGAATTACTTTTTGGAATGAGATCCCCACCGAGTAATTACTCCTGTGATAACCCAACCCTATTAGTTTGGAAAAGCAATGTTACACATATGCTGATATTTTGTTTTTGCGTAGAGGAGTAATCACCTGCTAAATATGTGAACCACGGGTGAGGATAAATTATGCAACGTGGTGGCTGGTGGAGGTTTGGTTCTAACGTCAATAGTAAAGTAGCCAGAACAGTTTACTCGTGTACTTCACAAGCTACTTAATTTCCGACTGGGACGAAACTGGAAACAGCCTTCTTGTAAACACACTTTCTGTGGTAGGCGATATGTTGTTATACGGTAGGCGATGAAAGGACTCGTGCAAGCAAGAAGATGTGTTATTCGATTATCGAGGGCAAGAAGGTTTTTAATAAACGAGTTCAGTAACAGCGAGACTTTACTTGTATTTCGCGGTATTTGTTTGTGTTTGGAACTATGTAAAATTTTTTATTTTAAAACTGTGTTATAACATTATACGATATACAAGTTCATCGTTTAAAAACACTGTAAAATGAAACCACTGCTCAGAATAGCGTCAGTTTGAACGAATGTTATCGAAGAAGGAGAAAATATTGTGGAAACAAAAAAAAAATTCTAATGAAATTTTACTACTAGAATATCTGTGTCTATATCTATACTAATAATAACTTCCATACAAGTCTACACTCCAGACAAATACCTTCAGAAAAAACTTCCTAACACTTACATCTATATGCGATGTTAACAAATTTCTGTTTTTCAGAAACGCTTTTCTTGCCATTGCAAATCTACATTAATCTATATTTTATAACCTCTCTGCTTCGGTCATCATCAGATATTTTACTGCCCAACTAGCAAAACGTCAGAGTCTCGTTTCCTAATTTAACTCCCTCAGCATTGCCTGATTTAAGTCGACTACATCCCATCACACTTGTTTTTTATTGTCGATGTTCATCTTATCCTCCTTTCAAGACACTGACCTTTCGATTCAATTGCTTTTCCAAGCCCCTTTCTGTCTCTGACAGAATTACATGTTATCGCAAACCTCTATGTTTTTCTTTCTCCCCCATGAACTTAAATTTCATCTCCAAATTTTTCTTAGGGTTCCTTTGCTGCCTACTCAATGTACAAATGGAATAACATCGGGGATTTGCTACAACCCTGTCTCAATCCTCCCTGGGCTTCTATAAGTGCAGTCTGGTTACTGTATAAGTTGTAGAAAATCTTTCACTTCTTGTATTTTACCCCTGATACCTTCACAATTTCAAAGAGTGTATAATAAACTTTCTCCAAAACCACAAAAGCTATACACAGAGGTGACAAAAGTCATGTGATAGAAGTATGCTCTTATACAGATGGCGGTAGTATCACGTACTCAAACTATAAAAGGTAGTGCATCAGCGGACAAGTTATTTGTACGCAAGTGATTCATGTGAAAAGAAATTCCGCCGTGATTATGGCCTTTCGAGGGGATTTAACAGAATTGGAACGCGGAATGGTAGTTGGAGATAGACGCATGGGACGTTCCATTTCGGAAATCGTTAGGGAATTCAATATTCCGAGATCCGCAGTGTGAAGAGTGTACCACATTTCAGGCATTACCTCTCACGACAGACTACGCAGAGGCCGACGGCCTTCACTTAACGACTGAGAGGAGCGCCGCTTGCGTACAGTTGTCAGTGCTAACAGACAAGCAACAATGAGTGAAACAACCGCAGAAATCAATGTGGGACGTACGACGAACGTATCTCTTATGACAGTGCGAATTTGGCGTTTAACGGTTATGGCAGGAGACGACCGGCGCGAGTGCCTTTGCTAACGGCATGACATCGCCTGCAGCGCCTCTCTGGGGCTAGTAACCATATTGGTTGGACTCTAGACGACTGGAAAACTGTGGCCTGGTCAGTTGACTCCCGATTTCAGTTGGTAAGAGCTGATGGCAGGCTTCGAGTGTGGCGCAGACCACACGAAGCCATGGACACAGGTCGTCAACAAGGCACTGTGCAAGGTGGTTGATGGCTCCATAATGGTGTGAGCTGTGTTTATGTGGAATGGACTGGGTCCTCTTGTCCAACTGAACCGATAATTGACTGGAAATGGTTATATTCGGCTACCTGGAGACCATTTTCAGCCATCCATGGACTTTGTGTTCCCACACAAAGACGGAATTTTTATGCACGACAGTGCGCCCTGTTACCGGGCCACAATTGTTCGTGATTGGTTTGAAGAACTTTCTAGACAAATCGAGCTAATTATCTGGCCACCCATCGAACATTTATGGGACTTGATCGAGGGGTTAGCTCTTGCACAAAATCCTGCAACGACAACACTCTCGCAATTATGGACGGCTGTAGAGGCAGCATAGCTCAATATTTCTGCAGGGGACCTCCAAACGACTTGTTGAGTCCTTTTCATGTCGAGTTGCTGCACTACGTCCGACACGATGTTAGGAGGTATCTCGTGACGTTTGTCACCTCAGTGCAAACGCAAGTTTGCCTTTCCTTAACCTGTCAGCTAAAATACATTATAGGAACGTATTGCTTCGCGTGTTCGTTCATTTCTCTGGAATCCAAAGTAATCTTCTACGAGGTCGGCTTCTAGCAGTTTTTCATTTCTTCTGTAAATAATTCGTAATTCGTTATTTTGCAAGCCATGACTTACTAAATTGATAGTTCGGTAATATTCACACCCGTCGGCACCGCTTTCTTTGAAACTGGAATTACTGCATTCTTCTTGAAGTCTGAGGGTATTTCGCCTGTATCACACATCTTGCATATCAAAAAATGTGTGTGAAATCTTATGGGACTTAACTGCTAAGGTCATCAGTCCCTAAGCTTACACACCACTTAACCTAAATTATCCTAAGGACAAATACACACACCCATGCCCGAGGGAGGACTCGAACCTCCGCCGGGACCAGCCGCACAGCCCACGACTGCAGCGCCTTAGACCGCTTGGCTAATCCCGCGTGGCTCTTGCATATCATGGGGAATAGTTTGGTAATTCATAGCTGTGCCGAAAACTTTATTTTTGACTTATAAAGCTTCTTTGTATACAACGTTTGAAGAAGTATGATTGGGTACATGAAGGAAGAGCTTGTTTGCTTCATTAACGTGGAAGAGAGCCACGTAGAGCTGCCCATACAAAAAGCAACTGACAGTAAGATCCTCGCCCGCTGCATACAGCGTCTGGCCTTGTGCTTTGTTTATGGTCATGGCATTACAGAAACTCACCGGAAATTGTACAAATTTAAAGCGAAACGATAAATTGTTAGGAATAAATGGGATTCGGGCTATCAAAACTCGCCTGCCTGTGCCACTTCCCCTCAAAATCTCCGCTTCTGTGATGTTACGTTGGAGACAAGTAACTTTAAGCCGCTGTTAGTGAAAGGTTCTGAGGAGTGAGAGAATGCTTGACACTCTAGAGTTACATCGCATCTCGCTTTCGGAAGGAGTTTCCAAAGAGAGCTAAAGCCTGATGTTCTCGAAATACAAAAACTCTCGCCTCACGATCATTGAATTCTTGAGATCATCACTGATGAAACACTCGAGTCAGAATCTGATACGCCCAAGTGTTTCAGTACCTTTCTGACGTGTGCTGGCATGGCGTAGAGAACAGGGAATAGATTTTTACGAATACATGCATTTGCTTTTACACTGCTGAGAACTATGTTCTCTCATGTCAAATGTTTAAATGTGTGTGAATTACTACGGGACCAAACTGCTGAGGTCATCGGTCCCTAGACTTACACACTACATAAACTAACTTGTACTAAGAACACCACACACACCCATGCCCGAGGAAGGACTCGAACCTCCGGCGGGATCGAACCTCCGGCGGGAGGGGCCGAGCAATCCGTGACATGGCGCCTCAAACCGCGCGGCCACTTCGCGCGGCTCTTTCTCATGTCACAACATTATGTTGTTGAGTGGGTCACAACATCCCACAATGCTGTAATAATGATCATGTGTAGAAACTGCGATTGTAATAAATAATGTTTTGACAGCCTAACGCGGAATGACTTCATACAAAAATTTCACGAAGGCTGTGGACTCAGTACTCATCAAGATTTCCTTTCATGTTCCTCTCACAAATAGAGCGAAGTAAAAACGACTATCTAAAACATTCCGTAAGAGCCCTAATTTCTCGAATTTTATCTTCATGGCCCTTACGCGAGATGAAGTTGGTGGCATTAGAATCGTTATGCAGTCCGCCTCAATCGCCGGTTCTCTAAATTTTTTCAATAGTGCCTCACGATAAGAGCGTCGTGTTCCCTCCATGGATTCCCATTAGAGCTCACGAAGCACCTCCCTAATACTTGTAAGCTGATCGAACCTACCGGTAACAAATGTAGTTGCCTGCCTATGAGTCGCTTCGATGTCTTCCTTCAATCCCATCTGGTGAGGGTTCCAAATACTCGAACAGTACTCAAGAATGTGTTGCACCAGTGTTCTATAGGGTGGTCTTTTCCACCGTGTACAAACTCTAGTGATTGATCGATGAGAGGATACGAAATAAAAAAGTTCTAATGAACTTGCGTCCGGAAATGCATGGTTTCCATGCTGGAGACCATTTACTCAATCATACTTTGTTACAGAGACTGCGGTCTAGTACTGTACCTTGCAGCCACAGTTACAGTAACTGTTGGAAATGGTTTCCATGTCCTCAACGCATGGGTGTACGCGCCGTAGAATCTTCTGTCTCACACGTTGAGATCGGCCAGGCTGCATCCGAACAGTATCAAAGGCAGCATCAATACGCTGTTCCAGTGTCTCCACATCTGGAATGGGCTCTGCATACACGATACTTTAGAGATGGGCCCGTATCCAGAAATCGCACTAGTTGAGATCTGGTGAATGAGCAGGCCATGCAACTGGACTCCCTCATCTGATCCGTCGACCAGGGAAGACACGATTGAGATGCGTCCGGACGTTAACGGCGAAGTGCGCCGGAGCACCATCATGTAGCCACCACATAACCCTTCGAATAATCAATGGCACTTCTTCTAGCAGGGGAGGCAAAGTCACCCGCAAGAAACGCCGATGGGCCCGATCTGTTAGGCGACGTGGAAGGAAGACTGGTCTCAAAATACGGTCACCAATTACCCCGGCCCACACATTCCGGCTGAGCCGATGCTGATGATTCGCTGTCACCATATCATGGGGGTTCTGCATACTATCACACAGATGACTGTTATGAAAGATGAAGATACCACTCCGCTTAAAGGTGGCTTCATCTGTTAGTAGGATGGATGACGCAAATCCCGGAATCGTGGTTGCCTGGTGAACGAAGCAGTGACGAAACTGCTCCCGATGTGGAGAGCCTGTCGCTAGTAAGCCCTGCTCACGTTGTAAGCGATAAGGGTAGCAACAATTGTCATGGAGATTGTTCCACACGATCGTTTGGCTTACCCTGGTACTGACGCGGCGGTCGCCTTCCACAATGTTAATCACATTTTCCTTCAAGTCTGGTTTCCGAACATTTCGGGTATGTCCTTCATGATTTTCTGCTTGCTGAAACGACGCTGTCTCAGACAAACGGAGAAACACTGTTGCATAACATTGAATGCTGTAGTTGTTGTCGGCGGAGATAGGTCTCCTAATAAAATCTTGCTGCCCGTTGCCATTTGCCTTTCAATAAGTGAACACCATGCCGCAAAGGTCTCGATTCGAATAGGGAACCATTATGTACAACGCTGTATCACATCCACTAAAAGGTGAGTCAGTAAGGGACATGAGTCGAACACAACATTATCAATAACTATGGCAGGAGAGGGTGCTAGGGCATGACGTATGAGGAACAGTACCACCCTCTAGGAGGAAACCACGTGTACTGTAACTGTGGCTGCATGGTAGAGCGCGTATTAGATCGCAGTCTCTGTAACAAAGTATGACTGAATAAACAGTTTCTAGTATGGAAAGCTTGCATTTCGGGGCATAAGTTCATTAGACGTTTTTTGTTCTGTGTCCTCTCATCGATCAGTCCCTACAGTTTCTACACGGTGGAAAAAATCACCCTTTATACGCCGTCTCCTATATGGATGAGCCACACTTTCCCAAAATTCTCCCAATAAAACGAAGGCGAGCAGTCGCCTTCCCTACTAGCAACCTTACGCGCTCATTTCCTTTCATATCGCTTTGCGACAGCACGCCTAGATATTTAATCGATGTGGCTGTGTCAAGCAGCATCCTACTAATGCTGTATTCGAACGTTACAGGATTGTTTTTCCTACTCATCCGCATTAACGTACATTTTTCTGCATTTAGAGCTAGCAGACACTCATCACACAACTAAAAATTCTATCTAAGTCATCTTGTACACTCCTGCAGTCTTTCAACGACGGCACCTCCTCGTACACAACAGCGTCATCAGCAAACTGCCGTAAACTGCTGCACACCCTGTCCGTCAGATCATTTACGTATATACATAAAAAGAGCTGTTCTATGACACTTATCAGGGGCACTTCTCATGATACCCCTGTTCCTCATGAACACTCGCCGTCGAGGACAACGTACTGGGTTCTATTACTTAAAATGTCTTCGAGGGTGGCACTAGTGCCATTCAACAAGGAGAATAATGTCGTAAATACTATAACCATTCCACTGATAAAATATTCATCAGTACTCGATTCTGTCGAATTGGTGACACTGAGTTCAACCAATGCTTACGTTCTATTGGTATATTATGAGTCCTTAAGATTATTTCTGCTTATATTTATTATGTCCTATTCCCATGCTCCCATGTTTGTGCTAACTTATACTTATTCACTTACAATTACACCACAGTATATAAAAGATAAGTTAAATTAATCTCAAGTGATCTGGATGCCAATAGGTGTTAAACGCAAAATCAAAAAAGGAATGATAATATGATCTACATTTGTGCTGTCAGTTATCACTGACAGAAGGTATTTTATTACTTAAGTACCCAATATCGTGCAAATATCCTCTACCTCGGCAAATCAATTTTCAATCAATAAATGTATCAATAGCTCTCTATTGTACACATGATCATTTTTGTAAGGTATCTTTTATATGTAACATTTACACATCTGCGTCTACATGTTTGCTGAAAACTGGACTTTGTTTATACAAAATTTTTAGAGAAATCTATCCTTGCTATCGTTTCCTCAAATACTTACTGTTCTTTGTGAAATACACCATGTGAAAGCAGGTCTGAAACCATATGAGTATATTTTAGCCTGAGATCTGCTAGTATTTTGATAGAACGATTTGTTAGCAGGAAGGTGGACAAACTGTTTGGCGTTTAGTAACGGTGAAAGTTAACATAATTGTTATTTTGATTACAGCAGTGGTCAGCAAATTCAGCTTTCAAAGGGCTGTATATTCCACATTCTCCAAACTTACTCTCGAGCTGGTATTGCGCCTTTTAATACCGACGAACGAAACTGCATTTTTTCTCTCTATTTGACAGCTCTTCACCAATTAACGTTGGTGCGATTCTGACCTTTTTAGTCACATAAAAGAGGGCGCGGTTGGTTCTACGTTTACGCCATCTACGTAGTCTTCATCATTTATTTCAGATACAGTGTTATATAAGCTTCAAGTCTGAACTCATTATGACGAGTTCATCCGACTGTTGCAGTTTTCACAAACGTATAGGTATTTCATAGTAAATTTGTATCTGAGCCGCTTCATTTCTGAATGTTTGTCGCAGGCAATGCTCTCTTCCATATCAACTTGTGACCCTCTTCAGTTAAGTTAGATCGTGATCAAGACGACGGCCACACTAACTGTAACGGTCGGTTGTGTACGTATTTCTGCACAGAACGAAGCCGACGGAGTTGACGCGATGTCACAATGCAGGCACGTAGTCGTCTGTCCGATCTGATAAAGCAGCTGAGAATTCTAACGAACTATGAAGCTGTGTTGGGCTTTTGGATTACAGTAAATCGCACAGGAAAATTGCCAATATCGCCACGAGATGTTGTGCACGCAGTGTGGCTTAAAGGCTAAGGCGTCGGCACACGGGAGGAGGCAGCTAACGTTGACGTGCACGCAGACGGGTTATTCAGCGTCACGAGAGACAGTGCCGTCGGCACACGGGACAATTTAGTTAACATGATTTTGTGCTCTCAGCGCTCTCCAGAGGCATTGTTGGCGTTATTTCGCTCGTAAACAGTACAGTTTGCTCAAGAAAATGGACGAGCGTGAAATTCCTGCTTAGCTCTATTTTAACGCGTATTTCCTCACTTGTCCATATCATAGTCATGTTGTTCTGTCTGTGGTATACACAAATAAAAAAAAAAAGACTCAATATCCCCGAACATATAATAAGACGGAAAGGAAAGATACATGTCCAGGCAGTAAGGACACAAGCTTATAAAAGTTCACCAAATCAAACAAACTCACTCCTGACAGAAAACGCACATATATTTGCATGACATCAAGTACTACAGAAATCATTTCTATCAATTTCATTAGAAAGTCCAACAGCCTTTTGAAAAACGCGAAGGTGAAGATAAAATTAGATACAGCAGGGCCCAAATCCTTTACCGACCTAACCTTAGTGCCGTTACAGGGCGCGTCTACAGACTTCGCTAGGCTAAAGGTTCGTAAGGAGCGACGTGCTGCACGTAGGCAGTTCAAACCCCATCATTAGCAGTTATACACTGCGGTGACAAAAGTCATGGGACAGCGATATCTACATATACAAATGGCGGTAGTATCGCGTACACAAGGTACAAAAGGACAGCTCATTGGTGGAGCTGTCACTGGAAGTAACATGATTCATGTGAAAGTTATCCGACATGATTATGGCCGCACGACAGGAATTAACAAACTTTGGAAGCGGAATGGTAGTTGAAGCTAGAAACATGGGACATTCCACTTTGGAAATCGTTAGGGAATTCAATATTTCGAGATCCTCAGCGTCAAGAGTGTGACGAAAATGCCAAATTTCAGGCATTACGTCTCACTACAGACAACGCAGTGGCCTTCGGCCTTCACTTAACGACCGAGTACAACTACATTTGCGTAGAGTTGTCAGTGCTAACAGACAAGCAACACTGTGCGAAATAGTTGCAGAACTAAATGTGGGACGTACGACGATCGTATCCGTTACGACAGTGCGGCGAAATTTGGCGTTAAAGGGCTATGGCAGCAGATCACCAACACGAGTGCCTTTGCTAACAGCGTGACATCGCTTGCAACACCTCTCCTGGGCTCGTGAAAATATCGGTTGGACTCTAGAGACTGGAAAACCTTGGCCTTGTCAGATGAGTCCCGATTTCAGTTGGTAAGAGCTGATGGTAGGGTTCGAGTGTGGCGTATGGAACCAAGTTGTCAACAAGGCAATGTGCAAGCTGATGGTGGCACCATAATTGCGTGGATTGTTTTTACGTGGAATAGACAGTGTCCTCTGGTCCAACTGAAACGATCATTGACTGGAGACGGCTATGTTCGGCTACTTGGAGACAATTTGCAGCCATTCATGGACTTCATGATCCCAAACAATGATGTCATGTCACTGGGCCACAGTTGTTCGCGATTGGATTGAAGAACATTCTGGACAGTTCGAGCGAATGATTTGGCTACGAAGATCGCCCGACATTAAACCCATCAAATATTTATTGGACATAAATGAGAGGTCAGTGCGTGCACAAAACCATGCACAGCAACATATTCGCAATTATGGACGGTTATAGAGGCAGCGTGGCTCAATATATTTGCAGGGGACTACCAACGACTTGCTGAGTCCATGCCACGTCGAGTTGCTACACTGTGCTGAGAAAAAAGAGGGCCGACACAGTATTAGAAGATATCCCATGATTTCTGTCACCTTAGTGTGTGTTATTTAGTATTTATCATTTCATTAAAGTTCTTCAAATATCTTGCGTTTGTGATGTTTATATGAATAGCAGCATTCTGGAATATTCGATGTTTGTATAAATAGCTGCGCTCTCCGTCCAATAGATCAGTTCCGTTCTGGCCATACGTTGGTGTTTGTAATAAACGTGCTTTCAGTATTAAGTGTTGTACTTCACTGACGACCCTATTTTCGGATTTGGATTTGAGTGTGTTTACAACATGACAGTAAAAGAGAGCGACTCAATGCAGTTGGTAGTCATGTACACTTGCCGGAAAAGAATTCACCGGCGGAAACGGAAAGTGTTACACCACAATAAACAAGTCCGATACTCATCAAAATTTGTTGAGATGTTTATCACATAACGGCTGTTGAATGATTAAACTTTCATTCCATTCAGGATTGATGTCCATCATCGACATATCAGTATGAGGTTTGTCCCCCAAGGGCAAGAATACACTGTTGTATTCGTTGTAGCATGAAAGCTAACAGTCTCTGAATCTTATGATGAGGAGTTTCTTGCAGGCTTGTTACACAAGCTGTTTTAGTTCACTCGGTAGAGGATGGCATGAATGTATACGTCTTCCCGTAGCATCCCAAACGTGATCTAGGGGTGACAAAACAGGGGACCGTGCAGGCCAGTCAAGGATACGAACATTCCTTGGGACGATTGTTGTGTGAACAGCAATGTGCGGTCTTGCATTACCCTTCTAGAATACGGCATTTGGTGCCATGGTCATGAATGGTACGACAACAGAGTTCACCATTCTTGGCACATAGTAGCGAACATTCATCGTCACTTCAATACGTGCCAGATCAGTCCTGTTGTCATATCCAATAGCTCTCTAAGCATGATTCAAGGAATTGGGTAGGTGTGGGTCACGAGAATCGCTGCTTGATGTGTTGTTTCACTTGGCCATCTATGGACACGGCGGGATCGATATGACAGCCACTAACAGAAGCGAAATTGATCTCTGAGCATCATGCAGTTCGACTGCACTCTGGCTCTGCACCATGCAAAACTCTGTTGTCTGTGAATTGGGGTCGGTGCTAAACGTCGCATGACAGCTTGAGACTCAACTCAGCTTCCAGTCATCTGTTCCCGACGGTTCGTGGAGATTCTCAGCCCGATGCCTGCGCCCGGATATCAGCTGTTTGCATCCATATATTCGCTAGAGAAATCGAATAATCCTACTATCTTCATGTTGTGTAGGTCTTCTGGGAGGGTGTGTTCCAACTCTTTTTTCCACGTTCTCGTCCCAGGTCCAGCACGTCATTACTCATTCTGCAGTCATTGCGCTGTAGTTAACAGCCTGTTTGGTCTGTATATACGATGGTCTCATGTTCCTCATGCCAATGATTCGACCGTTTTCTATGTCCGAAAGACCTCCGTCAGCATTCGCTGCATTCTCCACCTGGTAGGTTCCAGGAACGTTATACGCACCCAATATACATCGTGTACTCACACCATCTTTAGGAACTGAATTTTTCTGCCCTGAAAATAAGCTCATGTAAGGATGAACAGCCCCCCCCCCCTCCCCCACTTCAGCGCCAGCGCCTTGGAAACATTGGAGTAATAGTTTGAGCATTCGGTCAAATTGTTCACGGTGTAACCAGTTCCGTCAGTGTAGCACCCAGTAGGAACGAGCAAAAAGAAGAAGACTACACGGAGACACGGATGTGTAGGAGGCAAGAGCGACGCAATATCATGGGAAGAAGACGGCGAACCATGTAAGGGTGTGCACGGTTATCTGCACCCGGCAACCGAGCCGTGTCTGGCGGCGTAACGTTCTTCACATCCCACGTCGTACCGTTTGGACGGCCACGGCGAGGTAACAGACCGGGAGCAGTAGCAGAGAGACAAAGAGTAAGTGTGTTCGCTGGACGCAAAAGATGACTATGGACGACATGATCAAGGACTGTGAGCAAGCTGTCATGAATATAACATAGGGTATGGCGTACATCAAGCAGAATTGTCATCATACCACTGAGTAGTATCTCGAGACAGATTATATGATTCGATTACTGTTAATCAACATTATTATACTGGACAAGGTTATCGTTAGTGGCAGTAGTTTCCCGTCTCCTGCAATGGATTAAATGGCAGAAGGGCAGTGTGCACATGAAGGATTAGAGGAACATGAAATAAAAGAAACGAATCAAGTAATGCTGGAAGCTACGACGCCGATGCCAGTTACAGAATCCAAATATACAGTTATGAATAGTAAGAAGTTGACAACCCAAAAAAAAATGGTTCAAATGGCTCTGAGCACTATGGGACTTAACTTCTGAGGTCATCAGTCCCCTAGAACTTAGAACTTCTTAAACCTAACTAACCTAAGGACGTCAATCACATCCATGCCCGAGGCAGAATTCGAACCTGCGACCGTAGCGGTCGCGCGGTTCCAGACTGTAGCGCCTAGAACAGCTCGGCCACCACGGCCGGCTTTGACAACCCAACCTCATTTCATATTTCCAAGGTTTACCACAACTAAGGAACGATGAATACGGTTTAACGTCCGTTCAAGAGCGAGATAATCAGAAATGGGGCACAAGGAGAGGAAGGAAATTAGCTATTGCCTCGTAAAAGAACCAACATAACATTCATCTTAATTCTTTTAGATGGAGCACTAAAAACCTGAATCTATCTGGCCGGACGAGGATCATTCCATATACTCAATGGATCCTATTAATAGGTCATGGCTCCTTAAATAGGTGAGGGGCGGGTTACAGGGAAGGCCAGTAGATAGCAGGGAAGGTGGACAGGAGGAATCACATAATAATATCATACAATGTTTTAAAAATAATACAAAATACAGAAATACATGGCATTTAAAACACACATAAGAGAAACCATCGTAAAAATGAGTAATACCATAAAGTTAAAGACAACAGACGACGATCAGAGGCCTTAACGAAAGGCGTGTTGAGCTTGTAAAGCCGGCTATGGCAAACAAGTGAAATAGTCAATGCATCTCTGTATGCAAAAATATATCGATGATCCTGCAGAAATTTTAAAAGTTGTCTTGTTTCCCTTTTATGGTGATGTTCCACATAATCTCAGTGCGTTGTTCCACAGGTTTTTGTGTTAGAAGTAGTTTCAAGACCGCTAACACTAGGTCCGTTACTTGTACATCATATTACAACTAACAACAAGTTTGCGACAGAAGGTATACATAAAGGGTAATGTACCGGCTGTGAAGCATCGGTCAATAAAGTTGAAGCTTCAACGATAGATACTAGGAGCATACAGAAACGGAAAGAAGAAAACGTAGAACATGTAAGTGGCAGTTAAGCGATAATCAGACAGATGAAAAAAAGCAAGCTGTTTATTACTTCTAAAGTAATCGTCATAACTGCTAATATATTCAGCCCATTGTGAGACAAGACGACCAGTGCTTTCATGGTATAATGTTGGCGGTTGCCTTCGGAACTATGACTGTACCCAGGCGTGCACCTATTCGTCAGAAGCAAATCGACACCACGAATATCTTTCTTCAGGACTCCGAAAAATGAAAATCTGGTAGAGAGAGATCGGTACTGTATAGAGGACGTATAAGGGCATTCCAAAGAAACTTCTGCAACGTAGTCGGAACAATGCGCCACGAAGTCCAAATGCACAGGAATGCTGACGGACGGCATCATGCTCTTGCAGGATAATTCCCGCCCATATGGTGCCAAGACTGTTTCGATTACGCTGCAGAAGTTTCGCTGGGAAGCCCTTACACATCTTCCATACAGTCCCGATATCTCCCCATGCGTTTTGCACGATTCTGGAGCCCTGAAGAAAGACATTCGTGACCGTCGATTTGCTTCGGACGAAGAGGGGCTCGCCAGCCAACTGTACACATTTTTTCATGAAGGCGTTGACCGTCTTCTCAGACAGTGGGATAAATGTATTAACAGTTCTGGTGTATACTTTTGAAATAATTAACGATTCACTTACTTTTTTCCATCTGTCCCGTTTTCATTTGACTGCCCCTTACAAACCGACTTTGATTCAAAGCTGCTCGGAGGAGTACACAGTGTTACTAACACAATAAACTCTCGGTTATCCGCGGCCTATTTTCCCACTTTTTTCTTTACTAGCAAAAATTTTCCATTAACCCGAGAGTGGTCGCTGTTGAGCGATAATCTCACGTCACAAGGCGAGTTTAGTAAATAAGGTGCTGCTCGAACTCTGCAACAGCTGGGCTGCATTTTGTTTCAAAGTCGTGTGTAGTAATGTGACAATGGCTAGTACTGTATTCGTTGTAAGTACCGAATTTTCACATATAGTATGATGATTAAAGCAGAATTTAATGTAAGATTTAGTTAATGATTATTTTCGAACAACTCTAATACATTACTGCGTACTTTAATTGCGAATTATCCCCGGAATTCGACTATCCGCGGTAAGTCCCCAATTACTGCGGGTAACAGAGAGATTGCTATATTAACAATATTCGTACGTTTTTGCACACAGCGGGAAAAAAAGGAAGTAAGATTACGGTTTTTAATTTCCTGTCGATGTCGAGGTCAGCAGAGACGGAGCACAAGCTCGGATTGTTTCATGGTTGGGTAAGGAAGTTGGCCATGCACTTTCAAATCAACCATCCCGGCATTTACCTGCAGTGATTTAAAATGGAGAAAGGTGCCCATATGGAAATCCTGAAAGAGGCAAATTTATAACCATGTGCACCAAAATAAGAACATAAATCTTTACGAGTAGAAAAACTTTAAGGCATTGATTTCGTTGACACTTTTCAGAGTGTGTTCTATGTGTTGTAATGTAAATGAATCTAGCGCCATCACTTATGTGAGCCTTATTTATTGTGAACAAGAGGCCATAGTCAGCACCTCAGGCGTCATGTCACTAAAACATCTTGTTTGCGTGCAGATACGCATTTGATTCCAATTCCTTCCCATCACTGGCTTTCCAAGCTCAACACTTCTTTCGTAAAACTTCTCTGACCGTCGTTTTTACGTTTTCTATATTACTTCTCTTTACAGTTCTTTCTCTTATGTGTCTACGTGAATCCTTTATATGTCATGTATTTCCGAATTTTGTTTTATTTTAAAGTAATGTACTTATGTCATTATTATCTGCTTCCCTCCTGTCCACCTTCCTTTCCTCCTACAGGCCCTCCCTATAACACGCCTCTTACCTATTTAAGGACAGTCTCTACACATGTGAAGGGAGAGGCACATATCAATCAGTCGCAATCCTAGTTTTTATTATTCTTGCATATCTGGATGTCGACTCTAAATAGCCATCCTCAGTGCATTAAAGCTACAATCCAACGAACTCTCGGCAATACATGTCAGCAAAGGCCGAAGGAAACTGAGCTCCGTCTACGATGTGACGTCGTCGAAGGACGTTAAATCTTTATATTCCTTCCATTTTCCTTTGAACACGTTGTGTCGTCCGAAGAATGAGGTCGCTCGTTAAAGTTGGTACCTTACGACGGAACCATAGCTACAGACAGTCACTGGCAGACGCAGCCACGAATGAGACACGTCGACGATGACACGCTCTCAAGAAAGTCCATACTCCACCGCTGCTGGAAGTCTACGTACGTCAGATTGCAGCGTCCCTCGCCCCACTCTGTGATAGCCGATTATGACAGCAGCATCCTAATAGCTCATATTACTCGATACTGTGTACCAGGATCTATAGATAAATAACTGCGATGTTTGACTGTCATTCAGTATTGTTCAAAGTGTTAAACAGTTAGTGTTCTGTGACGGTACCATTCATATTGTTCTTCATGTGTACATGGATTGCATTCAAGTTAAGTATTCGATATTAAAGAGTTATTACTATACTGGACTAATAATTTATTTGTGTTGTTGTATTTACTCGGCCTGCTCCAGAAGTAAAACTGTATTACTGTCGTCTAGGCTCGCTACGTCATACATCAGAGGATAGGAAAATGATGGGACAAGCAGTTGCCTGTTTCCATTCAAAATGATCAATCCCAGAATTTGCCTAAAGAATAAATCGGGATTACTGAGCAAGAATTTCAAACCCACTCATTCTGAATGCAAGTCAAGCGTCTTAATGACTGAGCCACTCACTCGGTAGAAGGCGCTGTAGAACTGGATATGGGCTATAAAGTATGCATCACCACTGAGGGAAAAAGTAATGAAACAGCTGTGAATAGATAATGTATCATCCACTAATGAAATTCATTATAATGAATACGTTGTGAAATTAATCCGGTTCACAAGGAATCTCTAATGCAGCGAACTGTTTCAGATAATTGCAAAGCATTCCCTGTCCGTAAGAGGAGTAAAAAAAAATTAATTTATAAACTTCTAACGAATGTCTGTTACATCATCCTCAACTTTAGTCTGAGCTTGAGTATAATGACGATCTTTCAAATATAAAAGCTTCTCTCCAATAAACAGCGCACGGTTCAATCTCTTTATACGTGATTTTTATAAATTACGGAGATATTCGAATATGCTGGTTAGTCTTCCGATATTTCTTAAAGACATTAGGTAATGTGCCATATATCGACTAATAATAGACATAACTTTCACAACTTTATCGTTGATTCCAAGAATCATTGAAACTATTTCTCTTTTTTGTGGGTGAGCCGCACTAACGACCATGTTGTCGATGATGATGTGTCATCGTTTAATTACGCCAACGAGATACAGAACTACGTAGGCATTAAATGCAGGCAAACACAAGACAAAACGCATAAACAAGATAACTAATCTGACAGAATTCATTGCACCACTAGTGATAAAACTTGTGGTCTCTGTGGACTTCAGTTATTGGTTAATGGTACGAAGGATTATGAATTGGAATTTACATATTATATCATTGTTTCGAGTTCCAGTGCTCAGACGACTTCAGTGGGACTCGTTGGGTGCAGGTAACTGTTCGTCTTGAGAAACACTACGAGATTAAGCATTTGCTGTAGACTGTGAAATAATGTACCTCGCTTCATGCTATATTAATCCCTTCACCGTACGATAGCAGTGGTTATGTTACCAATGACAGTGCCACTAAAGCGGAGTTACTAAGCACGGCTTTCCGAAATTACTCCACCAAAGAAGACGAAGTAAATATTCCAGCATTCGAATCAAGAACAGCTACCAACGTGGATAGCTTAGAAACAGATATCTTCGATGTAGCGAAGCAGCTTAAATTACTTAGAAAAGGCGAGACTTCCGGTCCAAGTTGTATACCAACTAGATTACTTTCAGACTATTTTGATAACATAGCTCTATACTTAGCAATCATATGCAACCGATCGCTCGACGAAAGATCTGTACCTAAAGACCGCAGAGTTTCACAGGCCACATAATCAAGAAAGAAAATAGAAGTAATCCGCTGCATAGGAGATCCAGTCACTGACGTCGATTTGCAGTAGAATTTTGGAAAGTCTGCTGTGTCCGAACATTATGAATTACATCGAAGAAAACGATCTATTGACACACAGTCAACAAGGAATCAAAAAATATCATTCTTTGTGCAACACAACTGGTCCTTTATTATTATGAAGTAACGAGTGCTACGGGCAGAGGAAATCAAATTGATTCTATAGTTCTAGATGTCCAGAAGGCTTTTGATACCGTTGCTGACGAGCTGCTTTTAATGAAGTTGCGTGTCTGTGGAGTATCTCTCAGCTGCGCGCGTGATTACCTGTCAGAAGAGTCACAGTTCGTACTAACTGACGGAAAGTCATCGAGCACTAAAGAACTGGTATCTGTAGTTTCCCAAGGAAGTGTTGTAGGTCCCCTGAAGTTCCTAATCTCTATTAACGATTTAGGTGACAAACTGAGCACCCCCCTTAGATTGTTTGCAGATGATGCTATCATCTGCAAATAACCAATTGAAAAGTGATTTAGACAAGATGTCTGTTTGGTTCGAAAGGTGTAAGATGACCCTAAATAATGAAAAGTGTGAAATCATTCACACGGGGACTGAAAGGAATCCGTTAAATTTCTGTTGCACGGTGAATCACACAAACCTAACGGCTGTAAAGTCAACTAAATACGTAGGGACTGCAATTACGAACGACTTTAATTGGAATGTTCACTTAGGTATTGTTGTGGGGAGGCGGCCGAATACTGCGTTTTATTGGCACAGGATGTAACAGGTCTACTGAGGAGACTGCCTACACTACGCTTCTCCGTCCTCTTCTTTCTGGAGTATTGCTGAGCAGTACGGAAGGACGGAGGACATGAAAAAAGTTCAGATAAGGGCAACTCGTTCTGTACTATCACAAAATAGGGGAGAGAGTGTCACAGTGTCACAGATAGGAGGTGGGGTGACAATCGTTAAAACAAAAGTTTTTTTCGTTGCGGCGAGATCGTTTCAACTTTCTCGTCTGAATGCAAAAATATTCTTTGACGTCCACCTACATAGGGAGAAATGATAAATGCAATAAAATAGGAGAAACAAGAGCTCGCACACAAAGCTTTAAGCCTTCGTTTTCCCCGCGCGCTATTCGAGAGTGGAACGGCAGAGAAATTGTGTGAAAGTGGTTCGATGAACCCTCTGCCAGCCACTTCAATGTGAATTGCAGAGTAGTCATGTAGATGTAGATATTTAGTTTAAGGATTGTGTATACAAGGCAAGAGAACTAGGAGTCTCAAGGAATCAAAAGCCAGGTAGTTTTTTTCCAACGCACGCACACACACAACATACACACACACACACACACACACACACACACACACACACACAAGCGAAAACGCGTGTCATTAAACCAACGATTAACTGCGAAAAGTTCTTCTTTCACTTCGTGTCTTTTTCTACCTAGAACGTTTAAGTCCAGCGAGCACCTGTTCGTTGCTGACATTCTCGTGTTTTTACGTCCGCCTGCCAGCTGGAAGTTACCTGCACAGTTCACCGAAAGATACGTTTTTACTCATTTTTATTTTGTTACAGTTTAAGTGTGTTGCAGTGCTTTTTAGTTTTCTCCAAAGTAACGTCATGCGTGGATTTTCTCGTAGGTTAGTTAGTATAGGAGAAACATGTTAGAACTGTAGCTTGGGGTGGAGACTGTAACGTGGCAGCAAATAATGTGTCAGATGAGGGTCTTCCATGGAGTTGTTATGCAGTCGAGACAAGAAAATAGTGAAACAGGGATGAAATATTTGTGCTTTCAGGCAGAGTCAGAAATGTCTAATTTTCATTTAGACGGGCTGAAGGGTGAAACAAACGTTGGGAGCTGGGAAAAGGTGACAAGTAACAGGCAAAAGGAGAAAACCGCAGAAATCACATTTCACATTCCGGTTAGAAATCAGTTTGACTTGCTACGTGAAATAGAAGAAGAGCCTCAAGCAGGTTATGAGTAAACTAGAGTGCATCAGAATCTTAGGAACGACTTTAAGGCTAGGTCAGAAAAAAAGTCACGTAAAAGATTTGCTAGTAACGTAGAATATAGCAGTAAAGGTGACCTGGAGGGGATAGGAGCAGTAACAGTAAACACTCGTTTGGGGTTTGTGTAGGTTTTACAGCACCATGACCAGCTCTAGTTTAACAGGGGTGAAGTGGAATACTTGTCTAGGAAACTTTCAGCTATTTATGAGAAATCTAGATGCAGTATTGTGCTATTTGTCAGACAAGGAGAAACAGTTAGTAGTTTGTGGAGATTTAAATGTAGATTTTATTGAAAGATACAGACAGGAAAAATAACTAGAATCATTATTTGGGTGTTTCAACCTAATTTCAGTAGTCATTCGAACTAATGTGCAGCAAGATAGTTGGACGCTGACTGATAACATTTTTATAGGGAGTGCCAAGGGTGAAACAGTTTATGTGTACCCAATTGTTAATGGATTATCTGATCATGATGCACAATTAATAGAAATAAACAATGTACCACCTTACGCTTATTAATGAGTACAGTATATAATGTTTAAGAATATGTTAAAAAAGGTGGTGTGGAATGAGGTATATCAAGAAAGAGATGCCAATGTCAAGTTCAGTTTATTATATAGTAATTTTTCTTTGACTGCTAGGGCCCACTGCTCATTGACTTCCTGGAACTAGGTGTCACTATTAACGTACAGTGGTATGTGTACACTTTGCAAAAATTGAAGTGCGCCATCAACTTCAAACTCCCAGGAATGTTGACGGACGGCGTCATTCAGTTGCAGGAAAATGCCCGGCCACATTTTGCCAAGTTTGTTTCGACTGCGCTGCAGAAGTTTTGTTGGGAAGCCCTTACACATCCTCCACACGGTTCCGATCTTTCCCCATGCGATTTCCATATGTTGGGAGCCCTCAGGAATGACATTCCTGGCCGTCGATTTGCTTCGGACGAGGAGGTGCAAGCCTGGGAACAATCATGATTATGTAGGCAACTGTAAATATTTTCCATGAAGGCAGTGACCAACTTTTCTCACAATGGGAAAAATGTATTAAAATGTAAGGCTATTACTCTTGAAATAATAAACAGTTTACCTTTTTTCCATCTGTCTCGTTTCATTTGAGTGCCCCTAATATTTCCTTTTATTTCCTAACGCTTATTCTTTCACTTCTGCTCTTGAATATAAGCCCACATATACTCTCAGATATGCAGCCGGTGTTTACTTTGTTGAGCAGTTTATACAGAGGTAAACAGAATCCTGTAGAGGAGCAGTACGCCACCAGCTCACTTTATGTCAATGTTATACGAAGAAGTTGACTTGATTTCTCTATCGCGATACACATTGACTGCCTTTATGTCGGGCGTTACCACGAACCGTAATTCAACGATATGAAGATGGTATCTGTTCTTTCGGACATGTCCGAAAGAACAGATACCATCTTCATATACTCGTAGTTAAGGCTAACCGGCCATTGACCTTCTTCTTCTGTGCAGATGCACACGTATCGCCCGAACTCTTACTGGATTCGGTAAGATTGTCTGCCGCGAGTAATGGCAGGGGCACTACGAATGTAGTGTGTGGACATTAAGTTGGTAATGTGGAAGCGTGCAACGGATAAGTCCCTGCAGTCGCACTATACTCTGTGCCCTCGGTGGCTCAGCTGGATAGAGCCTCTCCCATGTAATCAGGAGATCCCGGGTTCGAGTCCCGGTCGGCGCACACATTTTCACCTGACCCCGTTGATATATATATATCAACGCCCCTCAGCAGCTGAAGGTATTAATATATAATTCTAATTTCGTTCTAGACGGCTGCAGGTCATCAATGGTGTCTAAGTATATAATTGAGTTCTTGGTCGGGTAAAAGTAACCTTGGTGAACATCAATAAATGTTTGTGTGCAGTTTATGGTACTGAGTTTGTTGACGGGAGTCCTGTTAGGCATTGAGTAATGAGGGTTATAGCGTCATGAAATGCAGAAACTGGTCTCCATGATCTACTCCTACTGCTCCCGAAAAGGTGAATCGCGAAGGTGCCATTATTCGTGCAAACTGGTACCTCACAGCCCAAAAATTGGTTCTACATCTGCCAGTGACCATTGGAAATGCGTGTTCAGTGATTTACACTCTTGGATATTCAAGTCTGCTCAAGATGGGTTCTATGAATGTTCACAGCAGACCACAAGACTGAAAGAATAGCCCTTTCAATTTCTGTCACGGATCGTTACAGGTGACGAAACTGACCAATAGGAAAAACATACACTTACACAACGCTGGCGTAAAGCTACAGAACTCAACGCGATGGAGACTATGTAGAAAAAGGGTACAAGTAAAATGTATGTTCACTGGTATTTTCACCAAAGCCTAACTCTTAAGAACAAATATGTGCTGAGGAAAAATTTGTGGAACAGTATTTACTGAATGAGACTCGTATATGTGTCAGATTAGCTGCAACGGAAATAAATTGGAATCCTATGGCAGATAGTGGTGTGGATCCCTGTGTCTCGTACTATTGCGCTTTCCGACAATGCCTCTGGCCTTTTCAGTTTTATTCTGCATGTTGTTTCACTGTTCGAGTCACAGATTAATTTCTCTTAATTTCGTTCATGGGATGGAAAGTTAGACTATCCTTCAATTTTTATTTGCCCACTTGTGTGTGCGCGCGCGTCATTCCCTTTATTGTTCCTTGTCCTAGAAGATGATGATGCCTTACTTTTTTTCTTCATTTTATTTCCTAGAACCGTGAGTTACATAGTGTACCGTGGCAATTATTTATTATCTTTCTAATACAAACATAAATTTTAACGACTTTAGTGCTCTCTCTCTTTTCCATTTTTTAACCTGTCAGTAAAGCTTCTCCAAGTTGCAGTGCTGTCAAACGCAGACCTTCTAGAACTGCGAATTCCATGTTAATTTTCTTTTGATGTCTTTGATGTTGACACACCATTAGTTGCTTTGCTTCGTAAACGGTCACATTCCTAATGAATGGAAGTTTCGTTCACAGTGGAGAGTGCACTGAAGTAAAACTTAATGAGTGATTAAATCGGTGTGCCATATTCACAGATTCTGAAAATAACTCTTTCGAACAGACAAGTATTCTTGAAGGGGAGAAAAGGACAGAAGTTTGAATAAAGGCATCGGTAACATAGCGAATGTTAAAAGCTGTAAAATGTCACAATAAAATGTTTGGAAGGCTGGAGAAACAAACTGTTGTAGTGAAATAATCGGTTAAGAAACGGATTCTATGATTACAAAAAGAGAGAAAAAAATTTCAGCATCCAGATCCTTTTCGTCCCATGTGAATTTAGTCGATTAGCATGAAGACTTTTGTGACGTCATAAAATGGACCAATATGATGCAAGATAGCTTTCTTCGCCACGGGCAGAAGTGAGAACACTTCGAGTTGGATTACATTATTTCGGACCTAAAAATACATTTGACGCTTTTCGCATAACTTGCGTCTTATTAAAATATATCGCTGCATTAATATTGTATCAAAAAGAGTCACTTTCAGTAAAATTTGCTGTAGTAGAATGTTTGAAAGATTACGGTAAAAAAATCATGAAAACTGTGTTTGCTTTTTTACATGTATTGTCACAAACATTTTTCAAGGATAATTTGAAATATTTTTATATCTCTCTTACCAGCATTTTAAAGGCCGTTGAATAAACTGATGTGCTCACAATTTAAATCAATATCGTCGCTAAGCGGTCATCAACCACATCGGAAACTAGGACGCTGCATTTCACGTCGAAGACCTATGAAGATCATGGCGTCATTCGGATGGGCTATGGAGAGGCGTGGAATCAGCACATCCCTCTCCCGGTCGTTCTCAGCTTCCCAGTCCTGGTCGACGCTACTTTTCGCTCAAGTAGCTACTTAGTTGGCATTACAAGTCTGGGTTTTTGTGGTACCAGGAATCTAACCCATGTCCTCTGCATTGTAGGCAGACACGTTCCCCACTGAGCTACGGAAGTGGACGCAACGAGGCTTGGATACGCGAAATATTGCTTGGAGAAGTCTGCATCCGTGGACTTGGTAGTAGCGAGGCACATGTAATAGGAATGAGGCGCGACTAACAGGCAGCCGATAGGAAAAAACCTTCTCGCCATATGTACAACATGGAGTTTAATTGCCACTTGTTCGGGCGCCTCCTTATATCGCATCCCAACTGTGGTTTAATTAAAATATCTGCGACTGCAGTTGCTCTCTCAATACCTCTTTCTTCGTCGTGCCCTGTTTTGTCCGTAGCGCGTCCCTGCTGTCAGACCCACGCGCTTTCGCCACAAGTGTCCTTTCGCCGGGGCTACACCGAGCAACATAAAACAATACAATCCACTGACATTCATTTCTCAGTTCAACCATTATTTTGGAAAATTACTCTAGATTAAACACAGCTGGCTACTTCAATAAAGACTCTAATTTATTTCCTCTTGTTACATTATAATTTAAATTAGAATTCGAGAATAATACTTGTGGCGATGAAGCCGTCGCTTCAAAACGTTTATTCTACCATTAATTTAGCTATGTTAATGGTACTTCGAGCTCCGTGGCTGTGGACTGAATTACGAGAAGAAATATAGCAACCAGCCACTTTATGCCAACCTGTGTTTCGGACTTTTACCTATGATCAATTGGCGTAATACTTTTATATCTTCGACAGTATAATGTTTTCATTGACA
The DNA here is from genome assembly GCF_023864275.1 of Schistocerca cancellata. Classification (NCBI taxonomy): domain Eukaryota; kingdom Metazoa; phylum Arthropoda; class Insecta; order Orthoptera; family Acrididae; genus Schistocerca; species Schistocerca cancellata. The sequence continues at coordinate 612,023,326 of NC_064629.1, forward strand.
GAATTTTGAACGCTGTTACATTTCTCGTGTGGGACGTCTAATTAATTGTTAGGAACATTCTGAAGTCCTTCATGAAAATTCCTCTGCGTATACCGATGTATTAAATACTGTAGAAACTTATTTTCTCGTGTTAAAAGGACACGAATAACAGCGAATTTCTGTGAAAGCAGTCAGTCTCTACGACATTTTTATGTTGGTTTTGCCAGAGATACAGCGTAAAGAAATGCTATTTCATCACGTCTACAACTATCATTTCTGGCCCCGTTTTGGGAACGGAGAACCTACTGATATTGGATAAACGCATTCGTGAATATTTAGCGCAATACATTAATCTTTTTAATATAATCTTTTTGATATAAAGGAAATCGTGTATATGGGTTAACGGCAACAGATTGACATCACTAGCACGTTTTTTATTTATTTTTAGTACTGTGAATGGTTTAATATGGCACAAGAAAGAGTGTACCCCACAGAGGATGTTGTACATATAAAATACTCCTTTTGCCCACAAATAAAATACAATCAAAAATAAGGAATCAAATCACATCTCAACATATGAATAACAGAAACAAATTCTGGTATTAACAGACTACTCATAACTGAAGGATTACTACAAATCCATACTGAACTAATAAGCTCGGTGAAGTCAAATCATATTGTTTAAATAAGACAATATATCTCGAACACAACATACAAGTAAGTCAAGGTAAATTAAAATTGGTAAATTAAAATTGGCAATCGAATTTTATCTCTACCAGTCATTTCCCTTAATTGCAAAAATATTTCTGTGAGCAGTGATATCTTTCTCACGTTTTATCTTCCTTTATCCGGTCGTGAAATTGTAACGTTTTAAATTTTAGCCAATTAGATTCGTAATTCATAGTTCCGTAGAACTGAAGTTTGTTTACCTACTTTAGTTAGTTTAATTACGGCAGCTCCTTTCATCTTTCACATATTCCTACATCTATTGTCGTAAAATTTCTCTCCTGTAATGCACTTAGCTTTTATTTGCTCGTGTTTTTGGGTAATTTTATTTATTTAACATAGCCGCGGCGTAAAAATTCATTAACATTAATGAGAAATCATCTCATTGCGACTAACGTTCCCAGGCGTGGAAAGGGGTTAGCTGTCAGATGAAATCTTTCTTTTGTTGATGAACTGTTAGGAGCCAGAACTAGTGCTCAATGAAACTTATAATCAAGTGTTCGTACAACATTTCAGACAGTAGCTGGTGACAAACAGCAGCTCAAGTTTAAGCAAGTAGGTGATGACGCTCTACAGAATTATGTAACTGTTTCGCTTATGCGCTGAATCTATTAGAATCGCAAAGAGATCGATATAGACAACTGTAGAACAGAAGCCAACATTTTAAATTCTGTTCCTTTACAAGGGTAATCGATGAACGCTGCCACCGTTCAACTGCTGTATTATTGCAAAGCGGAGTTATGTTGATATCAGTACAAGTGTTATACAAAATCATCTAAAACCGACAAAACGCAAAGACTGCAGGATCATATGCTGATCATATCGTGTGCTCTACAAAAGAAGCAGGCGAATTATCTCCACTCTTAATCTTCGACTGGAAGACACATTTAAATAAAAACAAGGAGCAGAACTGATGCGTAAATACAACTACTGCGCTACTTAATTCCCATCTGCCTGTAGCGGAATCCTAGAAAACATTCTTCCGAATTCAAATCAGATGGCTTGTGTGGAACAACAGCGATCTTCTTCTTGATAACGATTTTATGGATACTGAAAACATCGTTCATGTGACATATAATATCCTTAGAACCACGCAGATTCGTTGATACTACACTTCCGAAAATCCTCCGATTTAGCACCACACCACAGCCAACGGAACTACGTACGTATGGACTACTTAGGTAAGACTGTGACTGGATTGAAGGCTTTCTAAGAGATCGGAAGTAGCACGTTATCTTGAAGGGAAGAGTTATCCACATTTACGTACGTCATTTCGACGGTGCTCTCGGTTGTAAAACGGGGGTACTACAGTTATTGTTACAGAGGATATTTCCGTGATAATGACACAAACCTTCACAGATGATGGAAAAGGGCAAATGGATCAGTATCATATACTGAACTTCGATTCGGAAACGACTGAATCCTAAATTCCGAAGTGAAAGGCGTTGTCGGAGTACTCTGTAAGTGGAATTCGGGAGGCTACGAATCGTTGTTTGTACGATGTAATAAACTGAGTTCTTAAGTATGTATTTGCTAAAATTGTAGGGTAGACAGACCTATGATCAGAGCGGAGGCAGGGAACTCCACTAATGCACTGCAGATTGCGTGATGTGTTATGTTTCCGTGATCTGTCTTTACTGCAGCCTGTGTTTAAAAGTAGGGGTGCACTCTCGGTCAGACCTACTGAAATGGCGTTGCACCCGGTTTCGGAATTACGTAATACGAGACGATGATTTTCTTTTACGAAGGATCAGATGGAAACTGTAGGGAAACTGACAGATTATATCTACATCTACATCTAAATACTCGGCAAACCTCCGTACGGTACATGACGGAGGGTACCTTGTACCACTACTAGACATTTCCTTTCCTGTTCCACTCGCAAATGGAGCGACGAAGAAACGACTGTTTATATGGCTAGTACGATCCTCATTTTCTTTGATCATGTCTTCGTGGTCCTTAAGCGAAACGTACTCATACCTTGGCGGCAGTATAATCGTTCTGCAGTCAGCTGCAAATGCTGGTTCTCTAAATTTTCTTAATAGTGTTTCGCGTAAAGAACGTCGTCTTCGGCCGGCCGGAGTGGCCGAGTGGTTCTAGGCGCTACAGTCGGGAACCGCGTGACCACTACGGTCGCAGGTTCGAATCCTGCCTCGGGCATGGATGTATGTGATGTCCTTCGGTTTAATTAGTTCTAAGTTCTAGGGGACTAATGACCTCAGAAGTTAAGTCCCATAGTGCTCAGAGCCATTTTTGAACGTCGTCTTCCCTCCAGGGATACCCATTTCATTTCTCAAAGCAACACTCGCCAGTTGATCGAACCTACTGGTAACAAGTCTAGAAACCCGTCTCTGAACTACTTCGATGTCTTTCTTTAATCAGACCTAATGGAGGTTCCACACACTCGAGCAGCACTCAAGAATGGAACGCACTATTGTTGTGTAGGCGGTCATTTATAGATGATCTACACTTTCCTAGCGTTCTCCCAATAAACAGAACTCGACGATTCGCACTCACTACTATCGACCTTACGTGCTTGTTCCATTTTATATCGCTTTGCGACGTGATGCCAAGGTATTTCATCGACGTGGCAATGTCAAGTAGTACAACACTAGCACTGTATTCCTACAATAGGATTGTTTCTTTCTACTCATTTGCTTTAACTCGCCATTTGCTACATTTAGAGAAAGCTGCCATTCATCACACTAAACACAAATTCTAAGTCATCCTGTATCCTCCTATAGTCAATCAACGACAACACTTTCACGTACAATACATCAACAGTAGCAAACAGTCGAAGATTGTTGCTCACCAAATCCGTCACATCGATTATGTTTATAGTTTATAGTTGCGGCCGAGCGGTTCTAGGCGCTTCAGTCCGGAACCGCGCTGCTTCTACAGTCGCAGGTTCGAATCCTGCCTCGGGCATAGATGTGTGTGATGTCCTTAGGTTAGTTAGGTTTAAGTAGTTCTAAGTCTAGGGGACTGATGACCTCAGATGTTAAGTCCCATAGTGCTCAGAGCCATTTGAATCATTTTGATTATGTGTATAGAGTTCAAGAGCTGTCCTATCACACTTCCCTGGGGCACTCCTGACGATACCCTTATCTCTGATGAGCACTCGTGGTCGAGGACAACGTTCAGTGTTCTATTACTTAAGAAGTCTGAGCCACTCAGATATATGGGAGCCTATTCCGAATGCCCAGACTTTCGTTAACAGTCTGCAGTAGGGCACCGTGTCAAACGCATCGGGCCAAGTACTCACGGAGGAGACATTCGACGCACGCCAACCATCCACCCGTCCCTAACGGTAGCAACGGAGACTGTATTCGCGTGCAGCAGGGAGTCCGGCGACTTCGCAGCTATGCCGACTTTTAGGCCTCAAAGGATTATCCAAGGCAGCTGCTATAGCCATTATGATAGCAGCTACATATTTAGTAGCTGAGATAATCTGAATTGGTAGTAGGTAAATGGAGGGAGTGTGAACCTGTCTGTAAAACTTCACCAATCAATTTTCATGATGGAATGTAGCCGTATACATATTATTATTGTAGCTGTTGCAAGTATAAAACTACAATGACGGCTGGCATTCGCCTACATCCTCCATCACCCCATACGCGAATGAAATGGATAGAAAATTATCTGTGCGATACGACGTGGTCTATTCGGAAAGTAAGGAACGATAGGTCGCGAAATGGAAACCACAGTGAAAATCAAAACTGTTTTATTTGCAACAGTTAGCTAATATTTCCAGATACTTATCGCCATAGTCGCCGATCCGACTTAGACGTTTGTCTTAGCCTTTTACCAACTTTCCAATACCCTCGTTATAGAAGGCAGCCACCAGTAGTTTCCGCCAATTCTCTACGCTGGCCTACAGCTCGTTGTCTGTGCCAAAATGTTGTCTTCATAGCCAGCGGTTCATTTGAGCAGAGATGAAACTCAGAAGGAGACAATTACGGGCTGTATTGTGGGTAATCAAACATTTCCAATTGAAAACGATGCAGAAGCATCTTCATTGCCCTTGAAGAATGCGGCTGAGAATTGTCTTGAAGAAGAAAACGCACGACAGTTATGTAATGTTGGCTGCATAGCTTCAAGCGAAATTTCTTAACCAGGCCCTCGTACTTGGCGGGAGACGCTATTGTTCTAGGTATCTTTATGTGCTCCCTGTATGCTCAGAACTAAAAAGAACGACGCAACGCGATGGACAGGCATACTAGAGACACTGCCCAACACACCTGTGCAAAACGTCGTCGGTTTTTCACTGTGGTTTCCATTTCGCGACCGATCGTTCCTTACTTTCCGAATAACCCGTATATAAAAAATATTCTCTGTTATGCAATTTAGATCGATTTTTAGAGAATAGGTGTAGATCTGTGCTCTTGTTAGAAGACGTTTTCGTGGTTCTCAACTTATCTGCTGTTAATGTATCCAGATACCTCGCAGATTTCATTGCTTACGAAACACAGCAATGGTTCTCTGAAAAGCTGGTCTTTCATGATTGAGCCGATGATACTTCTTCCACTTCCCTCAGTAAAAGCAACGAGGAATACTGTTGTAACTGTCGGTATCGGTATAACTGGAGTACACTGAATTTAAATAGAAAACGTACGTTAGATGATTGTGGAGATATTCACGATCATCTCGGAACCTAACGATGCTACGGTTTATTCGTAAAGTTATAAACATCGTGTAGAGGAACGGAGTATCGGCATGCATGTAACAAAAATTATAGTCTAGCATGAAGTTTTTTATGTTACATTTATATCTGTGAATTATATTGACACGGCACAGTCAGCATTCGACTATATTGGTAGAGAAATCGTAGTGCCGTTGTAATTCACTAAATGGTTTGATGGCACAATAAAGAAACGAGACTGAGATTAAGACATTCGCAATCGAATGGAAGCGCAGCGATTTCAGCATAACGGGAAAGTATAGCCAATTTACTAAAAGATGAAAACAGATTGTGCGTAAAAAAAAAATCACAGACTTCCAATTAACACACCAGACACGGAAACAATAGAAATAGATCATCATATTAACGCTCGAAAAATGAGGCAGAATGTAGAGAGATAAGAAATGGTAGTTACACTTCGGTGTAGCTCTATCCCAGCCTTCGTATGTAAAAAATGTTGGCCGACAAAAGAGGAAATGCATAAATATCCTAGAAATTGTCGTACATCTAAATGAAAAAAGGGGATCTTCTCATGATGGCTGATAACCACATTTGTGTAGCCAATTAGGGATTCAGGCAGGATGTTCTGATAGACGATGTGAATTATGTGATGTTTGGAAGAGCTAGAAGCAGAACAGCGCAGTATTATAACAGAAAGATGAGACGGGCCGTTCCACCCATCTAGACACATCAGATAGGCACGTGAGTGAGAAATGAGACATACCTCTGGCAGTGGAATACCAGAAGAATTCGACCGTTGTTGCTACCACACTGTAAAGTAAACGTCGTGCGATATCTCAGTAACTTAATGTGCCGGAATCTATGACTTGCAAGCAATTAGTAAATCATTTACAACGTTAAGAAGTAGTCACTGGACAACTTTACCTTTGCTTTCAGACAACAGAGGCTATTCCTACCGGATCAGGCTTAGTGCTTATACGAGCAACCACATTTATAGGAGGATCGTTTCCACTTGGTCAGAGCACACCTAAATGGTATACAGGTTGCAATTCATTTGCAGTGAGCCTTAAAAACAGCAAGCTGTCGCCGAATATCAATCCTAAGTGTGCATATTCGTCTTCATGAAGGTGACCTCTGTGCACACAGACCAATACCGTGTGTCCCCTTACCCGCAAGATACCATCGTGCCCAAAGACATTGTTCACAATCATCCCGGATGGGAGTACGCCGAACGGAATGTATTTTCCTCTCTGGAGATTCACAAGTGTCAAGTCTAATAACACCACGGCAGCTAACTGTTACGCACACATGAATAACTAATAATGACGCTCGAAATGGTCACCGTTGGCGTCGATGCAGCACTGTGCTCGATTTATCAGTCTGTGAGACACGCACAGGGTCTCTGCCTGAAGCATGGCAGCAACAACATTTCGGTGTTCTGCTATAGCTCTTCCAGAATGTGAGGACTATTTGAGTACACCTGACCCCTCAATTTTTCCCACAGTTAAGTATCACAGGGAGCGAGATAAAGCGTTCGAGGTGGCCACTAGATTGCACGGCTTCTGCTGATTGTCCTCTCCGAACACCACACGCTACGGACTCGTGACAAGGTTGTCAAAGCAGCGAGCGCTGTTGCTGAATATATTCGCACAGACGCTCATATTCTATGAGTTGATCCACACAAGGATTAAACAGTTTCTAGATATACCGGTTTGCATTAGCAGTTTCTTGAAAGAATCGTGTTACGTTGCGGACACCAGAGATTGCGTACCGAACACTAATCTTCAGCTTATGCAAAGGCTCTTCACATTGCTGGTGAGGATCTTCTGATGCCTAACGGCACATGTTCTGTGAGTTCATATAATGTGACACGCTGAACCAGGTCTCATCTACAGAAATGAAAAACTAAATATCGAAGAGACCTGGGCTACTTCACTCAGGACCACCGGCAGAACTCAATACGTGGGAAGATGGTCTGGACCCTTTAACTCACGCACAGCAGTGAATTTGTAAGGATACAAATGGCATTGAGGTTTCGTAGGACTTCGTCCCAGACCTTCTTCCACTCGAGCAATGTTGTCTGGTGTTCGAACCCTTTTCAGATAGTTACGGCATTTTCTTTGCTACAGAGCCCAAGTCACACCTTTTTTCCACGCAGTTTAGCATTTCAGACTTCGATGGAGGCTTTCCCAAAACCACTCCCATTGTTGTTCTTGCGCAAATAGTTCCTCACAGGTGTTCCGCGCACGAATTATGCTTCGCGTAGTAGGCTGGGTGGCTCAGTGGTGCGGTAGCTCAGCGTGCTCGGTCAGGGGACTGGCGCCCCTCTGTAACAAAACGCTGGCTGAAGTTCTCATCGACAGAACTTGAAAGATTTCATGCGCAGACAACCATTGACGACATAGCGACAAAGAAACAGACACAAAGAAGGAAGACAAAACTAAAAAAAGAGAGCAAAGTTCTAAAATGCCAGATGACAAATTCAAAGGTCTCGGATTCGATCCCCGGTCAATGTTAGGATGTTTATCTGTCACGTATCACTACTTTCACCCCTTGCAATGTTTGTTGAAGTGAAATATGCCGAGTTGCACCGTGATTCGGAACCAATGTTAAACTGACGGTCTCCCTATAAATAGCTGGGTAAGTCAGTTATGGTTTCCAGCATTTCCTGTTATGGACAGTTCTCCTGTTCATTAACAAAGGTCAGTTCCGCATCAGTCTTAAAAAATATTTTCCCGGGTCAGTTTCATTTTTCTGATTTTGAAAAATGGAAAGGTATTCTTTGAAAACCAATACTATCATGCTACCTACCCTTGAATACGTCTGTGATTCGCTAGAAAAACGTAGCTGTACACTTCTGCAGACCATTTCAGACCTGGAGATTTTCTTTCGCTGGTACCGTTGACATCTTTCCTTCACCAAATGTATGTGAGATGTCTTAATAGCGCCTGTTCTAAAGAGAAGGCTGTGATGAATGTTGTAAGATACATTTCTGTGTGTGTGTGTGTGTGTGTGTGTGTGTGTGTGTGTGTGTGTGTTGTTGATGAGAGGAACGCAGAAGGTGAAACCCAGTCACTACATATGTCTCCTTGCCTGCTGTTTTCTGAGTACTGAAAAAGTTGGCGCAGTTGGGCACGCGTTCGAGAGGTCTTGGGTTCAGTCCTCGATTTGGCCATCTAAATTTAGGCTTTTCGTGATTTCCTTGGACAGATTTAGGCAAAATCCGAGACGGCATCTTCTTGACAAGCACCGCGTTTCCTACCTAATTCTTCCATAACACTGTATAACAAATTTTAATATTTTTGTCTTTCTATTTTATTGTTTTTCCTAACTGTTTACCTCTATACTGTGCGGAAAATACTCATTGTTCCTGATAAACTTTGCTTTTGTAACCAGGACACTGACATTTAGTAATTTTCCAGTTTTCTTATTTTTCAATGTATTTATGATTCTTTAGTGATGTAATATGACCTTACATCCTCTAGCTCAGTTTATCACCGCTATGGGGGGAAGGTAATAGGAGACTATGAATGTTGGGATTTCTGATGGGTTTCAAAAGTGATACTTTTTTCTTGCTCTCTGTGAGTCTAGTATAGCAGTGACACTGAACGTCACTGTAAGAGGTGAGACTGGCCAAAGAAAAATGAATTTTATGTGAGAAAGGATAACGTCAATTTAGAATCGCTTTTAGACTCAACAAAGCTACTGATGCCTCTGTTCACATAAAGCTGGACCTACTGCAACAGTTCGTTAGAGGTCTGAATGAGGATTCGGCAGCCTTATATTACTTGATAGGCTTCTTTCTCAAAGTGCGTGAGGATAAGGTCAAATCTGGTGTTTTTGTAGGACCACAGATAGAGATGATGTTGTAATGCAAGAAATTTCCAAAGATGCTCACTCAGATGGAGAAAGTTACTTGGAATTGCTTTACATTAGTAGTTCAGGGCTTTTTGGAAATCATAAGGTTGAAAGCTATAAGCTATGTGCAACTGGTCAAGGCTATGATGAAGAACTTCGGCGTGATGGTATGCTCATCTAGATAAGTCCAAAGAGAGTATGGTCCCAGCGAGTGGATAGATTCTTTAGAACAAGGGAATGCTTCTACCAATATACACTAGAGTCTGCACATACCTATCTAGTGATGTGCAACGAAAACATGATTGGAAACTTCGTCCGTGCGTCCATTCGTGAAAGTGATTTAGAGTATAATCGTAAATCTCGAAGAGTTACTCATTTGTAACTTACTGATGTTCACGTTTCTTTGTTTTTATAGATCAGATTTAAAGTGTTGCTGATTTGCAACTCATATTATGCACAAAGAAATATAGCTTCGCATCTTTCCACATGTGGTATAAGTATGTTTCAAAATATTACTGTCATATTCACGAAAGCAACGTGGGAGTTGAGTAATTTGTATTTTTTAAACTTCTGAGAGACAAGGATTTACAAAACAGCATTTGCAACCTAAAGACAAAAATTTCGTTACATAGTGTAATCCGAGCATGTGTTCCGTCACCTACTGACCTAATCGTCGACGCCTCTTTTCTTTCTTCTTGAAGTAACAACTTGAGTTTCATATTCCCCTGGTAGAATCACCATGAACACTATATTATGCTTACACTTCTTAAGACAGAGCAATTAAATTTGGAATTTAATTGAAAGATACCGCCTTAGAATTTGGCAATTGCGGAATGCAAATCGACGTCTCTTGTCTCCTCGTTGTCTAAATTCGACTGTGAAATTTCCTTCGCCAACTGCAGTTAGAGTCGAGAAGGAATACTAGATTTCAGCGACGACGAATTCATTAGAGTCAAACTAGGTTCAAGAAGGAACATTAGGATTTAACAAACCGTCGGCCACTATGTCACTAGACACGATCTGTATTCAGATCGGTTATCTCTGAATGCGAACGCCACACCGTCAAGCGATTTAATGACGCTGGCTGGGGAGGCACGATTCCACCAGTATTTTCTGCAGCCTCCTCCCTTAAAAGTCATTTTATATTTTTATCAATATTTGATGCCACTCTCCATTCGACATGGCTTCGCTTAAAATCCTCGTGGCCTGCTGAATGCCTTTTGCACTGCCCCGAACAGTCGAAAAGCATTTCCTGAAGGATTCTCCGCTACAGCTTTTGGTGGCGTCAGCGCATTCCGTCTACCAGTGGGAGCTTTTAAATAAATTAAAAACCTCTTCTGCTGATCAAATCAAGAGTCAACATTTTCGAAAAGCAACTGTTTTTGTCGATTCTTTCTTTTTGACTAAAAGCGAGCCCGCCGAAAATCCTAGTGTAATATGCTGCCTGACAAAAAATTGAAGAACTCACAAGGGGAAGAGAAAACAAATTAAACTTCACGGGTTGAGAGGATATGCAATGTTATTTCAGTGATTACAAAACAAAATCCCATTTAAAAAGAACTTGGCGGGATGACGTTGCAACTTCTGTGGCCAAGATGTATGCACTGATTCGGTTGGGAAGGGTGTCAAACGCTGCTTCATTATCTCCAGAGGCATACTGGCCCACACGTGTTATAACTGCTCTCCGGTATCCTGAATACTGGCACTAGGACGGAGCTGACATCCGAGCTTGTACCACACATGTTCTTTCGGGGCATATGTACATCAACATACATACTCCACCACCCACCGTTCGGTGTGTGGTGGAGGGTACCTTGTACCGCTGTTGGTCATTTCCTTTCCTGTTCCACTCGCAAACAGAGCTAGGGAAAAACGACTCTCTGTAAGCTTCGGCACGAGCGCTAATTTCTCTCATCTCATCTTAGTGGTCCTTACGCGAAATGTACGCTGGCATCAGTAGAATTGTACTGCAGTCGGCCTCAGATGCCGGTTCTCTAAATTTCTTCAATAGTGTTTCGTGAAAGGAACGTCGTCTTCCCTCCAGGGATTCCCATTTGAGTTCGCGAAGCATCTCCGTAACACTTGTATGCTGATTGAACCCAACGGCAACAAATCTAGCAGCCAGCCTCTGAATTACTTCGATGTCTTCCTTTAATCCGACCTACTGGGGACCTCCAACAGTGGAGCAGTATTCAAGTATGGATCGCACTAGTGTTCTATATGCCGTCTCATTTATAGATGAGCTACACTTTCCCAGAAATCTCCCAAGAAAACGAAGTGGACCGTTAGTCTCCCCTAATGCCAAACTGACGTGCTTGTTCCATTTCGTATCGCTTTGCAAAGTTACGCCTAGATATTTAATCTATTTGACTGTGTGAAGCAGCACACTACTAGAGCTGTATTCGAAATTTACAGGATTGTTTTTCTTACTCATCCGCATCAACTTACATTTCTCTAATGAAATGACACAATTTCAGAGACTTAACTGGTCTCATACAGATATGATTTTATGTATATAGACCGAAACTGAGAGGGGAAAATTTGTACCAAGGCCAGGAATCGAAACCAGTTTCATGATTACCAGCAGGTGCGCTGTCCACTAAACCACCTAGGGACAGCAGTTCGCACAACTGCACTGATTACCCTGGCGTGCCTCCCTTCGCCATCCAAATACTCCTGCTGTCCGCCGCTCGTGGTCTCGCGGTAGCGTTCTCGCTTCCCGAGCACGGGGTCCCGGGTTCGATTCCCGGCGGGGTCAGGGATTTTCACCTGCCTCGAGATGACTGGGTGTTTGTGTTGTCCTCATCATTTCATCATCATCCAGGAAAGTGGCGAAATTGGACTGAGCAAAGACTGGGTAATTGTACGGGCGCTGATAACCACGCAGTTGAGCGCCCCACAAACCAAACATCATCATCATCAAATACTCCTGCCGCCCCAATCTACTTTCCTCAAACAAAAACAGAATTTCGAGGCTCCCCATGTTCTGGAATAGCACCTCACAGTGGAAAGTAAATGTGTGATTCAGCCTGAAACCTAGATGCAGTGAGAATGTAAAAGTACCTGCCCCTGTGTTCCAGGCCGGATCCCCCATTTACGTTCGATGCTGAGGTGTTATTGCAGAACATGGAGAGCCTCGGCAATTTTGTTCGAGTGTAAATGGGAATTTAAAGTAATGGAGACCACATATAGGACACTGCTGCGATATACTCTTGAGTACTGCTCGAGTGTTTGTGATCCGTACCAGGTCGGATTATTGGAGGACATCGAAGCAGTTCAGAGGTGGGCTGCTAGAGTTGTTACCACTAGGTTCGAACAACACGTTACTGTTACGGAGATCCTCTGGGAACTCAAATGGGAATCCGTGGTGGGAAAGCGACATTCTTTTCGAGAAACTCTATTGAGAAATGTGACTCTTCAGTTTCTCCCGGCGTATTTCTTGCGCGAACAGACTACAGGTGTACTGCCAGTCCATAGCGTCCAACAGGCACAATATTTCGACGATCAGACATGTCGCCGTCGTCAGGTGCGCTGACGAACTGAGCTCCTGAGGGCGGGCGGCCGTCTTAAATCCCCTCCCTCTGCGAGGCGTTCTCTCCGCGGTCCGCGCCTGCACGTCAGCGGTCGCTAAGACGCTGGCGTCGGCGTCTGTGGTGGCGTCGGTGTAATTGCCTCGTCCGCCCTAGTTGGCCGTTCGCTTCCTTTGCTGAGCGTCTTTTTAATTACACTCAATACTGGTTCCCATGCCCTGCGGAGGTTGTAGCCGCAATGTCGGTTGATGAGTCCGTACCTGGTACGAATTTCGATAGCCTTTCTAACGACGCTGTCCCAGTATTTAGATGTCTGTGCCAAGACCCTGGTATGTTGGTAGTCCATTTCGTGATTTACGGACAAACAGTGCTGTGCGACCGCCGACTTGTTGGGGTACCCAAGTCGAGTGTGCCTCTGATGTTCCCGGCGATCTTCGATGGTGCCCACTGTCTGTCCAATACAAGTCTTCCCACACTGGCACAGAATCTGGTATATGCCGGCCTTCTGCAAACCGAGATCGTCTTTGACACTTCCCAATAACGCTCGCGTTTTATTTTTTTGGCAAAAGACAGTTCCTACTCGGTGTTTCCTCAATTCGAACATCAAATTCACTATGGAGACCGAAGCAGAAGGAAGATTACAATTCCTGGACGTCATGGTCAAAAGAAGAGCGGATGGCACCCTGGCCCACGGGGTATACAGGAAGAAAACGCACACCAACCTGTATTTGCAAACGGATAGCTGCCACCACCCTGCGCAGAGGAATGGGTGCTAAAAACACTGGTGCACAGGGCCTGCACCATCTCTGACTCAGGGAGTCTGCCCCCAAGAGCTGAAACACTTCAAAACTGTATCCTGGAAAAACGGGTACTCGGAATGGCAGATCAGACGCGCTCTCCGCCCCACCTCTACAGTACAGCGTGTGAAGACGGAAAAAGTGACGGAGAAAGAGATAGCCACTACCTGTATACCGTTTACTGGCGCACTATCCGGGAAAATAGGACGATGGCGACATGTCTGACCGCCGAAATATTGTGCCCGTTGGACACTATGGACCGGCAGTACACCCGTAGACTGTTCGAACTATTGAGAAAATTTAGAGAATTTGCATTTGAAGTTGACTGACACACGATTCTACTACTGCCAACATACATTGTGCGTAAGGACCGCGAAGGTAAGATACGAGAAATTAGGGCTGATGCGGAAGCATACAGATAGTCGTTTTCCCCGCGCTCAATTTGCGAGTGGAACAGGAAAGGAAATGACTAGAAGTGGTACAGGGTACCCTCCGCCGCGCACTTATGGTGGCTTGCGGAATATCTATGTAGATGTAGATGTAGTAAGCAAGAGACCCGGGTTCGATTCCCGGCCTTGGTTCAAATTTTGACTCGCAGCTTAGGTCTATATACATAAAATTACATTTTCTTTTAGAGCAAGTTGACAGTCATCAACCAACTACAAATTATGTCAAAGTCATCCTGTACCCTCCAATAGTCACTCAGCGACAAAACCTTCCCGTACATCACAACGTCATCAGCAAACTGGCGTAAATTGCTGTTCACCCTGTCCGTCAGATCATTTACATATACAAAGAATAAAAGCCGTCCTATCACACTTCCCTGGGACAGTCTTGATGATACTCTTGTTGCTAATGAACACTCGCCGTCGAGGGTAACGATTGGGTTTTATTACTTAAGAAGTCTTAGAGCCCTCATATATCTTGAGACTTAACCCGTGTGCTGAGACCTTCGTCAACAGTCTGCTGTGGGGCACCATGTCAAACACTATCCGGAATATGGAATTTTCCTGTTACCCTTCAGCCATGGCTCGCAAGATATCGTACTAGAAAAGGGCAAGCTGAGTTTTGTACGAGCGATGCATTCTAAATACGTCTCCAGGAAATTTGTTATACTCGAACTGAGAATAAGTTCAAGAATTCTGGAGCAAATCGATCTAAGGGATACTGGTCTGCAATTTATTGGGCCTGTTCTTTTAGCCTTCTTGAATAAAGGAACCATCTACACTTTTTCCATTCCCCTTGCTGGGCGAGAAATTTACGGAAATGCAAGCTAAGTAAGGGGCCAATGTCGTGGAGCACTCTCTGTAAAACCGAAATGGGTTCCATCTGGACTTGGTGACTTATTTGTTTCCATCTCTTTCAGTCACTTCTTTATTCGAGGGATGCTTATTACTATGTCCTTCACACATGATAGTGTGTGACAGACAAACTACGGTATGTCTGTACGATCCTGCTGCGAGTTTGATTACTTACGAAATTTAATACTTCAAATTTTCTTTGCTGTCTTCTATTGCCACACCTAACAGGTCAACAAATTATTGGATAAAATCCTTAAATCAGCTTATCGATTTTACGTAGGACCAGAATTTTCTCTGGTTCTCGGAAAGATCATCTGTTAAGTTATGACGGTAGTAGTTGCTGTATGCTATGCGCACCGATCTTTTTACCGATGCTCAAATCTCTAATAGTCCCTGCTTCCTCAGTATTTTCCGAATTTTGTTATTCAATCACGGGGTTTTTGTCCGTCCTTAATCCACTTACTCGGCACGTATCTCTCCAGAGCGCGATTTACGGTCCGTCTAAATTTTTACAATAACTCCAGTCCGTCCATCATATTGCAGCTAAATCATGTCCATGCTTACCTGCTTTTCCTAGAAAAAATGATCTCCTATTGATGGATTTATTAACGTTAGTAACCATCGTCGCTATGATGACATCATCATCACTAATCCCTGTCGGCTATACTTACACCGTCGATAGGGTCAGGCCTGTTTGTAGCTACAAGGTCTAAAATACTTCCATGCGTGTGGGCTGTCGAACCAACCGCTCAACGTAGTTTTCAGAACATGTGTTCAGAATTACATCAGAGTACGACCCGTCTGCACCATCCGCAATGAATCCATAGACGTCCCAGTATATACTCGGTAGGTTTAAGTCGCCTCCAACTAATACTGCACGCTCTGGGTATTTCCACACTACTGAACGTACACTTCCCTTGAATTGTTCTAAAACTGTCACAGCGGAATCGGGTGGTCGGTTAAAACATCTGATAAATAACTTCAGTAGCTTCACAGTCAGTCTCAATTTCGACCTCGATGGACAAAATATTTCTTTCGACTGCAATATGAACACTGCCCTTCCTATGGAATCCAATCTGTCTCTTCGATATTCATTTCATGTTTCGCTAAATATTTCAGAGCTTTAGAATTCTAGGAATCTTACCGTCCCAAGAGTAACTCAACATTATGATGACATTCAATGATGACATGTGTGGACAAGCGTTGCCCAGTTGAAAAATGGCATCTCGATACTGTCGCACGAGAGGTAACACATGAGCGCACAGGACGACTGTGCCGTAGCGCTGTGCCGTCAGAATTCCCTCGATCACTACTGGCCGTAGCTTGAAGTCGTACTCGATGGCTCCCCATACCATGATGCCACGAGTAACATCACTGTGTCTCTCAAAAATATTGCAAGAATGGGACGCCTTTCCCACATTCGCCGTCGATGGTCATCCAGGGTAGTGCAGGACAGCGATTCTTCACTGCATACAATACAACTTTATTCGTCACCAGTACATGCTTCCCGGTCACAGCAACACTCAAAAGGCAGCCGTTTGTGCTGTGGTATTAACGGCAGCCTACTCATTGGACGGTAATTCCCTAGCCCCCTGCTCCTCCTAGTCTCCAACCAATGGTGCCGGATGACACAAAATTATTCAGGGAGTCTAATACTTATTCTCGGATGGCAGATGTAAAGGTATTACCCTGGCGACGAATCACTCAACATCAGACGCTGATCAGGTCTCATATATAACGTACCAGGCATGGTAGCATCACTAAACACGAACAATGCTAATGCACACTGTGTGTGTGAATTTCTAAGGGATCAAACTGCTGAGGTCATCGGTCCCTACACTTACACACTACTTAAACTAACTTATAATAACAATAACACATACACCCATGCCCGAGGGAGGACTCGAACCTCCGGCAGGAGGGGTCGCGCAGTCAGTGACATGGCGC
Organism: Schistocerca cancellata; assembly: GCF_023864275.1. Taxonomy (NCBI): domain Eukaryota; kingdom Metazoa; phylum Arthropoda; class Insecta; order Orthoptera; family Acrididae; genus Schistocerca; species Schistocerca cancellata. The sequence goes on from NC_064629.1 coordinate 612,040,106, forward strand.
CTCTAACTCCGCGCGGCGCTAATGCACACTGGTCGGCCGTTTTACCTTTCAAGGAGAATTACAGCTCTAATCTTTACATACCCGCCGATGATGTGTACGTATACGAAGTTGCACTGACATCCGATCAGGTCTTCTAAAAGCTTCACTATTTTTGTCAGGCAGTGTATATTTGCTTCACATATTTCATTTTCACAAGAGAAATGAAAGTATGATGAACACCCATCTCATTCGGAGGTATCATTGTGGCTTCTGGATTGATGATCTCACCAACGAATCGCACGTATCCATGTTGTCTCCCAACTGTGCGCTGTTCTCCGTGTCTTACGTCGTTACCTGCAGTGGAATAATGTACAAAACGGCATCCTTCAACCTACTGTAGTGATCAAATTTACCGCGTATCCTGATAGTTGGCGTTTCACCCAATGACGAGGGAAGTTTCCTTACAGAGTACACCAATATCCGGAAGATATTGACGAAAACAATTTTTAATATGCGTAATGTACAAGCGTGCAATCGTACAACGCTCACGCTACTTTATCATAGTGAAATACTCTGAAGGAGTGATAGCTTCATGTAGCTAAAAAGCGACCACCACCTAGCAGAACTTGTACGACATCATGGAGAACTTCATACGATTAAGCCAAACTACCCAGCACAATCGAATATTTGTGTTAAAAGTGAAATACGAGCCACTAGTGTTGCGCACATGCTTCGCGTGCACAGAACCAACTTTTGGAGGGAAGAAATCTGAGTTCATAACTTCCCTATTTCTCATTTTTATATTCGTTTCACACTGGGTTCGACTCCAACAGTCTACCAATATCCTGTCAGACGTAACGTACCTACTCTCTCAGCTACAACGGGAAAGAAAAATTACATTGGTAGAAAAAAAGATGTTATTTAATATAGCTAGGATGATAAGAAGAACATCATTGAAAATAATGGAAGAAACCTTCGCTTCTAATTAAAATTTCATACGCAGATCGTTGGATACGTAGTTGCACATGCAGTATTTCAACTCTCCCATCACTCCTTTCAGAGGTGTTACATGCGAAGTGTGCAGACTTGCCTCAAACATAACTGTGTTATGCATGCCAGCTTTGGCCACCAGGTGCAAATCTGGCGCTGTACACTGTTTGTATGACGGTATGACATCCACGTTGTCATTTGACAAGGCATAACGTGAGTGAACAGAACGGCTATCGACAAGAGAGACCGTGCACTGTTAGCGGAACTAGTTTATGTGAACGGCTACACCAAGAGAGTATTGCCGACTAAATGGTTTCAGAGAGTCACGATTCATTAAATGATTTAAAGAAGATGATTATGAAATCTAAAAACTCGGCTGAGCTTTTCGTGGCACCTAGAAGAGGTGCAGTGTCCCATCTCCGTGGAAGTTGCTGTAACTGACCAACTGCCCATGCAGTACGTGTCCCGGATAGTGCTAGTGCTCGTGCAGTGTCACGAGAATTGTCCATCCCATGGTCAACAATACGGAAAGTTTTGCAGTTAGTATTGTACTGGTAGTTGTACAAGATCCAGACGGTGCAGCAGCTGAAACCTCATCAGCTGTAGCAACGTTCTCAATTTGTTCATCGGTTGCTGGCAAGGATCGAAATTGATGATATGTGGCCATGCAATATTCTACAGGGTGACGAGGCACATTTTACACTAGAGGGTGCAGTAAATGGAAATGAGCGTTTGGCGTCATTGGCCGGGAGGCCCCGCGCGGGGCAGGTCCGGCCGCCTTGGCGCAGGTCTTATTACATTCGGCGCCACATTGGGCGACCTGCACGCCGGATGGGGATGAAATGATGATGAACACAACACAACACCCAGTCCCTGAGCGGAGAAAATCTCCGACCCAGCCGGGAATCGAACCCGGGCCCGGAGGACGGCAATCCGTCACGCTGACCACTCAGCTACTGGGGCGGACAGAGGGTGCAGTGAATACGCAGAACTGCCGATTTTGGGATACTGTTAAACGTCGTGTTGTGCACTGAGAGCCACTGCACTCGCCGTATGTGACTGTGGGCTGTGGATTCACAAGCATCTGTATTCTTGGCCCGTTGTTCTTTGAAGAGAATATATCCAGCGGACCTGTCAGGTGTACAGTGATGGCTGCACTTTATCGAGACCCGCTTCCCACGCCCAGGTTCCCGGGTTCGATTCCCGGCGGGGTCAGGGATTTTCTCTGCCTCGTGATGACTGGGTGTTGTGTGATGTGCTTAGGTTAGTTAGGTTTAAGTAGGTCTAAGTTCTAGGGGACTGATGACCATAGCTGTTAAGTCCCAAAGTGCTCAGAGCCATTAGAATTTTTTTATCGAGACCTTGTATAGCATGAGGGTGCTGCCTGCTTTGGAAGTGCGCAATTATGTGGAAATCATTGTTGTCATGCAAAATGGAGCACCTCCTCATATTTCTCGCGCCAGTGAAAGATCTGCTTAACGCAACCTTCCACGAACGTGTTTTCTTAAGAGGTTTTCCAGACGCATGACCTGCAAGATCACCTGATCTGAATCCAGGTGACTTTTGGTTCTTTGGATATCTAAAAGAACTCGTTTACTAGGGACACATTCGGCCTCCACCTGATCTGAAGGCCAGTGTACAGGAACACGTTGCTCACATTCCGCCGGAACTGCTTCGACCAATGGTTGACCACATCGTTATACGGATGCATCTCGTGGACTTCTCCAGTGCTCATACTAAACAAATTGTGTACGATTCAAATGGTTCAAATGGCTCTGAGCACTATGGGACTCAACTTCTGAGGTCATTAGTCCCCTAGAACTTAGAACTAGTTAAACCTAACTAACCTAAGGACATCACACACATCCATGCCCGAGGCAGGATTCGAACCTGCGACCGTAGCGGTCTCGCGGTTCCAGACTGCAGCGCCTAGAACCGCACGGCCACTTCGGCCGGCAATTGTGTACGCGGCGGATAAGAATAAAGCCTTTCGCACTTGTTTGACCTTTTCTGTCCACGTCCCGTTTCGAAACCATTACATATGGAAACATTTCTTGACGTCTTTCTTGCATTCACAGCGCCAAATTTGCACCTGGTGGCCAAAATTGGAACTATTTTTTTCCATCGTAAATCGGGTCCATATTAACGCATTAGAATATGTACCAAGTTTCAATGCCATACGATAATTACAGCCCACAATGGGCCACTGTGAGCAGCTGCAATTTGATTGTAGCCATCCGGTATTTAGCTGATGATACACCTTTCAATTCTCTGGAATTCTCGAGGATGGTTTCTGTGTTAAGTAGATTAAACAAGCCCCCGTAATAGGTTGAAAGGTGTTGTTTTGAGAGCAACATTTGCGACTGCACAAAGTATCCGAAATAGCCCATATGTCAAAGCATCTGAAATGCGAGAAAAAAAAGGATAGTAAGAGTTATTTGCCAAACAGGCAGTATATTCTGTGGCACCTAAATGTATCCATACTCACCTACTGTGAGCTCTCAACACTCCCTGATGCAAGACAACTGTGGTGTGCGTACTGTAAGACCTTTGGTACACACACCATCAGATTATTTGACTTGTCGCTCTAATGAAGTAGGCGAGTGTCAGCAATATGTCTCGTGGTCTTATTGTGGCGTGTTTATCTTCTGCCGTTAGGTCAGATGATAGAAATGCCACTTGCACACTTAGAGTAGCTGATTGACGGTGACCAACTTTAAACAGAACTTGATTGATTTTCACACACATTTATTAAAATAATAACAATCATAAACCTTACTTAACTTGATTTTGGATGCTGTTTACAATTAACAATCTGAAGTTCCCAGAATGAGATTTTCACTCTGCAGCGGAGTGTGCGCTGATATGAAACTTCCTGGCAGATTAAAACTGTGTGCCAGACCGAGACTCGAACTCGGGACCTTTGCCTTTTGCGGGCAAGTGCTCTACCAACTGAGCTACCGAAGCACGACTCACGTCCGGTACTCACAGCTTTACTTCTGCCAGTACCTGAGAGCTTCTGTAAAGTTTGGTAGGTAGGAGACGAGGTACTGGCAGAAGTAAAGCTGTGAGTACCGGACGTGAGTCGTGCTTCGGTAGCTCAGTTGGTAGAGCACTTGCCCGCGAAAGGCAAAGGTCCCGAGTTCGAGTCTCGGTCGGGCACACAGTTTTAATCTGCCAGGAAGTTTCAATCTGAAGTTCCTTTGGTCTTGGTACGTTAATCTTATTCTCACATATCTCTGATACTTGACAAAGTGTCTATTCATTTATCTTCATGGCTATGTACAGGAATATGATAATCTTATTAGGTGTGGACTGAAACTTGACTATAGACTGGTACAGACTAATGCAGACTGTTACAGACAAATGCAGACTAGTGCAGACTGACCAATCGGAGGTCTTTACACTCGTTATAATACCTCGCGCGTTCAGGTATCACTGCGCGAGTGTGATCCCCGAGGAGAAAAGGTTCTACGTTAGCAGCAATGTCATTGGCTGCGTTACATATTAATACGCGGATCGGCGGAAGCAGAATTTGGTCCGTCTCTAAGGCAGCGCCATCTCGTGCGGAGACGGACGAGCGCTGCGCCTGCGCTGTTGTGCTTAGCGGGGCGCGCATAGTGGGAAAGTTGTGTACACGCTGACTATGCGGAACTATGTACACAACAACAACCATCATGTGGGTATTAAGAGAAAAGTAATAATAATATTTTTTTTCCTCTGGCTGTGAGCTATTGGTGGGTGATTGACATTGATCTAGCACTGTAGAGTACACTAGCTAGTCTAGATTATGCCTGTCAGATGTGTCTAAGGTTAGCTGCTATTAAAAATGAGTGCTGGAGAGTACCTTGTATAATCTACTTTTCTTTTATTTTTAATATTTGAATAGTAACTGAGGGATGTGACCGCTTCTCCAACCAGAGAAACATACGGTGTGTACTTCTTCCAATAAAAAAAGTCTAGACCGCAAGCACACATGGATGGCAGACTTAACATGATCTCCCTACCGGCGTCACGCAGACGCCGCACGATGTAATCATCTCGCCCGCTGCTCTACCTCTGAGTCGCGTCGCGGGCCGGGATATGCGAACGCCGCCTCGGGACGCGTCGGTGACATCCGATTCGCACAGATTATTACTGTCAGCAACTGTCTCTTCCGGAAACTTCCCTGCCGTGCGCCTGTGTTAAGAGAGAATGCGAAACCACGTAATTTACTTGACATATTCTGCTCAAAAGTACTCAAACGACTTGAATTATTTGTTTAGACAATACATTTCGGGAGATATCGACGTAATTCGTTAAGTATGTGCACACACACACACACACACACACACACACACACACACACACACACACACACAGAGAGAGAGAGAGAGAGAGAGAGAGAATGGCTCTGAGCACTATGGGACTAAACATCTGTGGTCATCAGTCCCCTAGAACTTAGAACTACTTAAACCTAACTAACCTAAGGACATCACACACATCTATGCCCGGGGCAGGATTCGAACCTGCGACCGTAGAGGTCACGCGGTTCCAGACTGACGTGCCTAGAACCGCACGGCCACACCGGCCGGCAGAGAGAGAGAGAGAGAGAGAGAGAGAGAGAGAGATAGATAGATACACCTGCCAGCTTCATGCGCACGTTGCTGGAACAACCGCTCTGCATTATCTGGTACAAACGAATGAGAGATTAAAAAAGAAGCAAGTCACAGCATGTCTTTTTCGTTAAGTGAGCGATTGTATACGGTTAAGTGCGGATCTATTCTATCAGCATACTTCGAAAGGAATCGAACTGGTACACAACCTGGACCGGAAACTTGCTTTTATTATGTGATTTGAACTGTTTTGCTATCCCGAGAATATCTACTTCTACGTTACCCAAGTTAGCAGCAGTTGTTGTTTTACGTTCTGGAATATCTACTTCGCCTCATTTGGTGAATTAATTTCGGGAAACTATATATACACTCCTGGAAATGGAAAAAAGAACACATTGACACCGGTGTGCCAGACCCACCATACTTGCTCCGGACACTGCAAGAGGGCTGTACAAGCAATGATCACACGCACGGCACAGCGGACACACCAGGAACCGCGGTGTTGGCCGTCGAATGGCGCTAGCTGCGCAGCATTTGTGCACCGCCACCGTCAGTGTCAGCCAGTTTGCCGTGGCATACGGAGCTCCATCGCAGTCTTTAACACTGGTAGCATGCCGCGACAGCGTGGACGTGAACCGTATGTGCAGTTGACGGACTTTGAGCGAGGGCGTATAGTGGGCATGCGGGAGGCCGGGTGGACGTACCGCCGAATTGCTCAACACGTGGGGCGTGAGGTCTCCACAGTACATCGCTGTTGTCGCCAGTGGTCGGCGGAAGGTGCACGTGCCCGTCGACCTGGGACCGGACCGCAGCGACGCACGGATGCACGCCAAGACCGTAGGATCCTACGCAGTGCCGTAGGGGACCGCACCGCCACTTCCCAGCAAATTAGGGACACTGTTGCTCCTGGGGTATCGGCGAGGACCATTCGCAACCGTCTCCATGAAGCTGGGCTACGGTCCCGCACACCGTTAGGCCGTCTTCCGCTCACGCCCCAACATCGTGCAGCCCGCCTCCAGTGGTGTCGCGACAGGCGTGAATGGAGGGACGAATGGAGACGTGTCGTCTTCAGCGATGAGAGTCGCTTCTGCCTTGGTGCCAATGATGGTCGTATGCGTGTTTGGCGCCGTGCAGGTGAGCGCCACAATCAGGACTGCATACGACCGAGGCACACAGGGCCAACACCCGGCATCATGGTGTGGGGAGCGATCTCCTACACTGGCCGTACACCACTGGTGATCGTCGAGGGGACACGGAATAGTGCACGGTACATCCAAACCGTCATCGAACCCATCGTTCTACCATTCCTAGACCGGCAAGGGAACTTGCTGTTCCAACAGAACATTGCACGTCCGCATGTATCCCGTGCCACCCAACGTGCTCTAGAAGGTGTAAGTCAACTACCCTGGCCAGCAAGATCTCCGGATCTGTCCCCCATTGAGCATGTTTGGGACTGGATGAAGCGTCGTCTCACGCGGTCTGCACGTCCAGCACGAACGCTGGTCCAACTGAGGCGCCAGATGGAAATGGCATGGCAAGCCGTTCCACAGGACTACATCCAGCATCTCTACGATCGTCTCCATGGGAGAATAGCAGCCTGCATTGCTGCGAAAGGTGGATATACACTGTACTAGTGCCGACATTGTGCATGCTCTGTTGCCTATGTCTATGTGCCTGTGGTTCTGTCAGTGTGATCATGTGATGTATCTGACCCCAGGAATGTGTCAATAAAGTTTCCCCTTCCTGGGACAATGAATTCACGGTGTTCTTATTTCAATTTCCAGGAGTGTAGTAACTCCGCTTTGGTTCCATGGATAATGTAGAAGTTAGACCCTGAAGCTTACACCAACTATATAGCTTACACCAACTAATGACTCGTCAGCCCCCATGTGCATCAGCACAAATAAAAAATTAAAAAAGGAAGATAAAACACTGTTCACTGGGCCTGCTTAATTTCTTGTTGGATTTCTGAAATGTTGATACGTTTCTGACCAGGAGTCAACCAACGCATCCGTCGCCTTAACCCTAAATAAATTCAGTCCTAAGTTTAATATATGAAGGCAGGAAATTGCGCTGAAATGATGTTCACTTCTCACAGCGTTGTAATTTTTAACAAACTGAGTTTATTTAAGAAAACAAAGTCTCAGTTTTTCCTCTTCACAATTTTTTATTATTGAAATAATATTTGTCTGTGCGAGGGCATAAATAATCTGACCCTATCACAATCCTGCATACACTTCCAAAAATCCACGATAATTAGTTAAACTTGCTTCAGCACAAGTCTAAAGATGAAGTTCCATTATCGCGAACTAATGATATTCTAAGTGCAGATCGCCCTCAGATTTAACTCCAGACCAGTTTTTGAAAGTTTAGACTAAATCCAGTAACCTAAAATATTCAGAGTCCACGCAATCAAAATGTTTCATAGTATTCATTATCAGCACATGTGAATTAAGAATCTATTACAAATCAAGTTCAGCTGATGCGAAATCTTCAAAGTCCACACCCGTCAAAAATGCTTCAGAGTATTCGCGATGGACCCACGCAAAATATTACAAGTCCACGACCAAATACTTAGAAATATTTTTGATACACACACGAGGCGAGGTACAGCCGCACATGCATCCTGACTGTTCGTCATCTCAACTCCAACTGCTGGACGAATGCAAAATGCCCCCTCCGTAAAAATCGCCACCATTAAGCCCCGCACTGATGAGAGTCAAAATCGTCCACTTCCGACTTCTGAAATTATACCTAATATATTAGTTTTATGTTATATATACATATTATACATGAATTTGGGCGCAAATTTAATCAGTTTTTCTGTAGCTTTAATGGTTTGGTCACACATAGTGTTTTTGTTCATGGGGACGCTGTATTGAGTAGTTCTGCCATGAATAAAAATAAACAGTTAAAACTACATCCCTGATTACATCCATTTACTAACGTTACCGCTACTTTCACTATTTCATGTTTTATTTACGAGAAAATTCACTTTTTCATGCGCGGAATATAGATTTCGATTTATAAATTAAAATACGTAATATTCACAAAAAATCTATTACAGCAGTTTGATGGTACTCACTGACACTTATCCATAGATACTACATTTGCATGAATCACTTAAGGTGTTAGTGAGTTATTAATTTTTAAAGATCGTTTTATATCTCAAACGTTTAACATTAAATAACTTGAAAACAAAATCTCATTGCGTGGGCTCATCCTTACTCAGACACTCGTCTAAATTTTATCTTTGAAACCAGGTTACCGGCTTTTCTTTCACTAGTTTGGTTTAGTTTTTATTATAGTTTCCCTTACTTGATATTTTATCTATTCAGTCAACTCAGCCATGGCATATACCCTTTCAAGTCCACTCAACAGTCGGATTTTTCCTGCCACACGGCCTGTGTCTGCGGCTAGCTAACTGCTCTCTAGTGAGTTCTGCCAATTATAGCGCCTCAGAGGTGCCGCAACCTACTGGCGACGCCGTAAAGCTCGTCCAGCGGAGCATGGCTGTCAACACACGCCCTCCTCGGTTGCTAACGTTACAACAGGACGCGCAAGCATGGCGATCTACGGAAGGAAGTCCTACATCTAAAAAATTATCCCACAAGCCGCTGTCCAGTGGATGGTGGAGGGAACATCGTAGACAGCTGAGGAACTAGGATGGTAGATACGGTGCATACCACACACTGAGCGAGGAGCCAAAGATAGACAGGGCCCGCAGACCACTTGAAAAAAAAAAGGCATTTTTGACCAACAAACCTTGGCACTTTTGTAAAGATCTCCAGCACCCTGTGGTAAAACATCCAATTTAAAAAAAATGTAGCTATTGTCTGCCAATTCTACGTTTTTAATACTAAAATCAGAACTCCTTAATATCGACAAGTTTTACAGATAAGATTTATGTAATACCTACCGCAGAATACTATTTGTGATCTGGTGTTGATAAGTTGTAAAATTCAGTATCCGATGCCTAATATTATACTGTGGCAGATACACTGACTAATCTCGATAGTTGTACGAACACATCCCATCGCTTTTCCATGTTATTGCGACCATAAATTAACGACATGCTCTGTAAGCAAACTAGTGTATGACCACTTTCCATTGCTATAAATGCTGAACGAATAACGTAACGCTTATTAAGGTGACGTCAGAGATTCTAACAAACCTTGATGCTGCTACTGCTGAAATATGCGATTACTGTCAAGTCCTCAACAACGTCTTTCACGTCAGACCTCCAATCATGTCCTGCAGTGGAATACAGAAGTGTGTCGCACTCTTAAAATGCAAGTATGGTGTTTTCCCCGTCTCGATATCGAATCTCGAAGTGTGTGTTATGGCACTTAAACAAAATCCTGGATTGAGGGAGAAAACATTTTCCCCAGGTAAAATATAGCACCTATATATATAACAGCCATTTCATTAGTGTTAGCAATCTCCTCCTAGTTTATAGGAATACCGGGTGTTCGGAAATTCCCTCTATAAACTTCTAGGACTTGTAGAGAGGGGGGGGGGTGTACATAATATTTCGAACCGGAACCCATGCATGGAAACGTACCGTTTCCGTGCTGCAACCGTTTGAAAACAAGTTTGCTAGGTAGGTACGCAACAGAGAAGTCCTGGTGGTGAGGAGGGGGAGGGTGCATACGTCAGATCATCTGATGTCAGTTTACGTCTATCCTACCTCTCTGACCTGGCTCGAGCCTCATTCACGCGTCTGTGAGTGTTACAGCAACATGGCTGAGTACAAGTTTGCAGAATACACCGACATTATTCTTCTGTATGGCGAAAATAACGGTAATGGAAGACTTGCTCGTCGGCTTTATCAACATCGCTGTCCACAACGTCCGACTCCATAGCATACCTTTTTCCCCACAGTAACGCAGCGGCTTCGTGGAACGGGTACCTTCACCGTCTGCAGGCGTGACTGTGGAACTCCAAGGAGACGCCGCACATCCGAAATGGAAGAGTGCTTGTGAAAACTGTTTAAGTGTTCTTTTTGTTTCTTTGGTTATTAGCGAATGGAAATATAAAATGAGTCATTAAGTGTGTCATACCTCATAATTTACTTGTATAAGTGGTCGCTTTACCGATATATTTTCAAACGGCAGCAGGACGTAAACGGTACGTTTCCGGACATGAGTTCCTATTAAAAATATTATGTCCTCTACAAGTCTAGAAGTTTGTAACGCGAATTTCCGAATACCCTGTGTATTTAAAACTGTAGGTAGAATTATTCCATTACTGCCAACGAATATTTCGCGAAGACAGGATGCGAAGTGTGACTAGTATGGAAACATGCGAGTGGAACAGGAAAGAGAATGAGTAGCGGTAAATATTACCATAATTTACGACGTAATACTCTGTAACTGAATTACTGTAAAAATGAAGTCGTCATGATTTTTTGCTATAGGTACACCCACCACCCATTGCTATTTGCTGTAACTTTTACTGACTTTTTTAACCCTCGAAATACCCTACGTTACCATTGTAAGATATATCCAAACATGTTATTTTAGATATCTAACAAGAAGCACAGTTTTGTTGCACATTAATGGTCAAGACGGGGCTCGCAGGCTGCTAGATAATAATATGCACGTATGTATAATATATGCGTCGTCTACACAAGGCTGCTGCAATAGTAAGATTTTCCTTGAAAAAGTCTTAAGTTGATGTCGACAAAGATCACTATGCGGTGGCGTGAATGCAGCAGATTGTTATCTACCACTTCAAAACAGTATTCCGAACCTAGGTGGCGTTCCGTTAATAACAGTAACGCAACATCTCACCCTGGCGTGCTGGTACGGAACGTCGAGAGTTCACGTCATAACCAGTGGTGCAGCAACATACGTGTAAAACGGCAGAAAAGCAAGGTGTCCGATGTCGCTCACAGGTATGTAGAACCACCTAGGGAATTGAAGTGTTAGAAAAATTAGATGATTTATTCAAGACAAAGTGCTTTACAAATTGCGTAAGTTAATAATGTGTTGGTACACGTCTGGCCCTTATGCAAGCGTTATTCGGCTTGGCTTTGATTGAAAGAGTTATTGGATGTCCTTGTCGGCCCCCGATAGCTGAATGTTCAGCGTGACGAAGTGTCAATCCTCTGGGCCCAGGTTCGATTCTCGGCAGAGTCGGGAATTTTCTCCGCCCAGGGACTGGGTGTTGTACTGTCCCCATCATCATCCTATCATCCTCATCGACTGCAGGTCGCCGAAGTGGCGTCAAATTGAAAGACAGGCACCCGGCGAACGGTCTCCCCGACGGGGGGCCCTAGCCATACGATTAAATTAAATAAATTTGATGTCCTCCTGAGGGATATCGGTGCGTTAGATCGTCAAAATCCCGAGCTGGTTGGAGGGCCCTGCCCGTAATGCTCCAAAAGTTCTCAGTTGGGGAGAAATCCGGCGACCTTGCTGGCCAAGGCAGGTTTGGCAAGCGCGAAGACAAGCAGTAGAAACTCTCGCCATGTGCGGGCGGGCATTATCTAGCGGGAATGTAAGCCTAGGATGGCTTGCAGCGAAGGGCAACAAAATGGAGCGTAGAATATCGTACCGCTGTGCTGTAAGGCTGCCGTGGATGACAACCAAAGTCCTACTCTGAAATGAAACGCGCCCCAGACCATCACACCTGATGTCGGGCCGTATTGTGGGCGGCGGTCAGGTTGGTATCCCACCGTCACTTAAAAGATATGCTTAATCAGCGACGAGGGGTCCCTGTGTAGGAGATAAACATTTTTTTCTTTAATTAATGTCCGCTGATAGAATTTTTCCCTGTGTGCAGCGTGACGTAGAACAATAGCAGTGCAGCAGCCTTATCACTCCAGCACGCGAGTCGGGTATCACGTCGCACTGCCACGCCCCGTGCGTGTGTCGCACACACACACGCATCGTGCGGAGCGTATGTAAATATGAGTGCATATTATTAGTTAACAAAAAATGCATTACGATAGCATCCTTGTCGCAGTGCGTTATTTAAAACAATTAATTCTGATACATTAGACGGTTTATGTTGAGTGATTTTTTTTCTTTGGCTCACTGCACTGCCGCTGTCGGATGATGGGATAGTTGTTGACTGCGTTGATAAGACGATGGAGGTACGTGTATATCCTAATATAGGCTATCGCGACCGCAGTGCGCCTTTCATTGTAGATGAGATGAACACACACATACCGTACGACGAGCTCCAACACAGTGCCGGTCTGCTTAAACTTCATGTACCATGCAACAGTATGACCGCTTCTCTTCCCTAATGTCTCGTGGTGCCTCAGAATACACACTGCACCATTTTTCCAACAGCAGCCATTGTTTTGCTCCCTGTCAGCAAACCTCAAATATGTAAGTTCTATAGCTTTTGTAAAAAAATAAATAAAAAAAAATGCTTGTTGATTATGGCTTCGGTTATTTGGCAACATCTCTGTTGTGAAAACATAATTACGTTACTTCAAAGGTGTTCTGCCTCACATAGTGAGGATGTACCATATACATACTCGTAACACACACTAGATCTGTTTCGTGAATGTAAGTGCACTCCTCAGTATTCCAATTGCGATATATCTTAACTGCTTTTGTGTAGTCCAGGATGTGTTGAACGTAACAGATAGTCTAATGAGTACAGGATATAGACTGAGAGTAAATCGAAGAAAGACGGAAGTGATGAGAAGTAGCAGAAGTGAGAACATCGAGAAACTTAACATCACAATTGGGAATCACGAAGTAGGCGAAGTTAAGGAATTCTGCTACACAGGGAGCAAAATAATCCATGGTAGACGGAGCAAGGAGGACACAGAAAGCAGACTAGCAGTGGCGAAAAGGGCATTCCTGGCCAAGAGAAGACTGGAGTCTGCACCCCAGCATGAAACACAACAGTTATGGCTGGCTGCTTGAAAATTTTGAGAGCTATGTTACTAGAAACAAGGCTGCAATGTTAAAAGAGTTTAAGGTTTACTTGGCAACATAACACGTTAAGGAAAAAAATTCCACACATATAAACAGTGTTTTCAAAACTTTTTTCTTTATCCTCTGACAGAAAAATGTGAATAAGTTGTAATCACTTGGTTTAGCTGTTAAGGTTATATTCAGACGTTTTGTTTTAGTAATACCTCACTTGGTGTATCGAGGAATATAGGAAGAGACTTCTGGCGAAAAAGCATAATGTTTTATTGTCACTTATTTCCTTAAGAAGCACTCAGTTACCCTCAAGTAGATTATTTTTGAATATAACATCTGCCAAATGTCCTCCATTGGCATCTATGCACTTCTGCAGCCGAGCCTGGAAGTTTCCAATGACATTTTGCAGCATATTGACTAGTATTCCTTCAATTTCGTCCCGAATTCGTTGTTTTAGGGCTGGGATAGTTCTGGGTGGATCGTTCTGAAAAACCCTTGTTTTTAAGTAAACCCATAGAAAAAAGTTGCAGGTTGTCAAATCTGGAGAGCGAGGGGGCCAAGGGATATCCCCGTTTCGGGAAATGACGCCACCTGGAAACTAAGAATTCACAGCATTCATGGCAACTCTTGCAGTGTGGCTTGTTGCCCCATCTTGTTGGAACATTGTGTGTTCATTCACTGGAAAACGGGCGAGTTCTGGCGTAAGAAAGTTCTGGATCATTGCAATGTAACGCACAGAGTTAACCGTCACAGCACTTCCATTGATATCCTCGATGAAAAATGGGCCTATGATTCCTCTTGCCGACATTGCGCACCAAACCATCACTTTTCGAGCATGAAGAGGCGTTTCATGAAGAGCGCCAGGGTTTTCCTCCTACCAGTATCTGAAGTTTTCTTTGTTAACAAAACCAGAGGGGTGGAAATGCGCCTCATTGGTCGTCATTTTCTTCAAGTCTTCTGGCCATTTCTTCACAAAATTGTAATCGTTCCTGATAGTCACTTGGTTTGAGAGATTGCACAATCTGTATTTTGTATGGGTGGAAATGTAAATCTTGACGAAGAATCCTTCTCACCGAAGTGTTACTTATTACAAGACGTAGAGTATGTTGTTTGGCAGATCGGTGTGGACTTCTGAGCGTTGCCTGTTGAACAGCAGCGATGTTTTGAGGGGTTTTAGACGTTGATCCAGTTTGTTCAAGGTTGTTTGTCCACGAACGAATTGCGTTATCGGAGGGAACAGGCCTGTTGCGCGGTATGTTGAAATGGCGTCGAAAAGCACGTCGCGTTTTCACCAAACTCTCACCATTCGTATAATACGCTTTAACCGCGTAGCCGCGATTTTCACCCGTCCAACGATCCATCGCAACTAAGTGGCGGGACATGCAGGTAGAACGAAGCCGGCCACCATTACCCCCACCACTCACATTCCAGCTGTCAAGGCCATCTCCAATCTGCCCGTTTCACTGGCTAACCCTGTATTAATTGCATCCTCCTCTAATTAGCACTTCTTGCCGCGTCTGAATGACGTAATGGCAAAAGCTCTTCAGGTCACTTAAAAAAAGCCACACTTCTGGCATCAATCATAAATTACACTTCAGAAGAAAAATAAGTTTCTGCTCATCTGCAGAAGACGAGTTTAGTTAATTCAAGAAATTACGAATACGGTTGAAGGAAGCTACCTGGCTGAAGATAAAAGAAAGACGTGATTCTGGCGAAAACTCGCGATAAGCAGGAAATCCCGTCACAAGTTTTCGTATGTCTCAAATGGGTACTGTATTTATTCCTAACACACCTGGCGTCAAGGAATTCGAAATTAGAAAATTAATTTCGGAACTAAAATTATCTTTGGGCAAATTCACACAGATGCACGATATGCATTTTTTAAAATCTAGAAAAAGACAGACTGCTATTTACTACACTTAGTAGCAATCTGTCTTTTCCTACATTGTTGATATTCATACCTGAAGTTTCCATTGTTCGATGTGTGTTTTTGATGAACTTCTGAAGCGCAGGATAGTAACTTGCGAGTGTAGCATATCGAAACATGTAACGTGATTCTGTTTGTATTCCACAACGATGAGCACCACGAAAATTAGTAGCGCGAGCTGTATATTAATGTAAAGAAGGTTCTGCAGAACATAAACTTCTAGAAAATACGAATTCAATAAAAGTACCCACCGATGATGGCACAAACTTTAAAAAGAACGGTTGATTGCATAATAAGCAGACATAATTCGTATAATTTAAAATAAATTCGTAGTTTAACGCTCAATCGGCTCTGTGGTCGTCAAAGACAGGGCGCAAACTTTGTGCAAACAAGAATATGGGAAGGGATTCCTTCAACGAACGACCCTAACATTCACCTAAACTAATTTAGGGAAGCACTGAAACCCTAAACCATAACGGTCGTACTGTAATTATAGTCCCGTGCCTCGAGGATTACCTACTTAACCACAGCGCCGCTTCCCTCTGTCTCAGTTGATGTAGTTTCAAAATATCATCCCGACGTCTAAATTATTCTACGAGTTTTGCGAGCCCCGTCATTTGACCCCAACAGGGATAAAAAAAAGTAGTGGAATTAATTCAATCTGTCATAGCTTCAACATGGCACGAATTCAGAGAAACGTCTTCTGCATCAGCGAAAATAAAGTTATCTATAACATTATAATTCGGCAGCCAAGTCCAGTGTAAATATTCTAATGTCTAACATATCAGATATTATACTTACAATAACGAACAGGATAATGACTATACAAAGTAAAATTAGGAATTTGAGACGAATGTGCGCGCAATGTGAACCAAAGACAACCGAAACAAAACTTCCTCCTTTTTTTCTTTACTCGACTTGTCTGCAGCCAGTTCATTATACTGGAAAAATGTATCGCGAAGGGGTTTTCCTGGCGCGGGCGAGGAATACTTTAAGCAAGGCTGTCGTGTCAACTCCGAAAGTGCAGTCAACTCCTTGTTTAGTCCAGCACTTTACTGCTGCTCCGTCTTATCCAAAAGACGAACATATATGTACTATATTTTCTTCATATTGGGTACCAAAGCAATACATTTATTAAAAGAGGGTGGCATTTCCCCACATCTGCTGTGTTTATTTTATTGGTACAAGATTACTTTCTGCCGTTAAGGGGTATGTTTTCCGTGCTAAAACTACAAGTTTTAGGTTTATTTTCCTTAGAAACTACTTAAGATATTATGGTGAAATTTTTACAAGTTCTTAAACAAGCTTTATTCAGTATTTAAAAATGTTTTGGGAGCAGTGGATTGTAATATGAAAAATTAATATTTTTTATCTGAGTACTAATATTTTAACAAAAAATATCACATAGAATACTTAATACCTCATAAGATTTTTTCTGTAACATGAAATTCAGCAGAAACATTTTAAAATGGTAAACATACATATTTCAACTGCTTGTGAAAGTTGGAGCCCTGTATGTACTATAGTTTTAAAGAAACTGGTACTTATAATTTAAAAATGTAAATTTGAGAAACGAAGCTTTAAAATCTGTTACCTGTTTAGAACTTCCCAACTGCGTAGGATGGATTGTCAGGCTCTTCAATCTCATCCAACAGTTTTCATTTACACTTTTTCCTCTGTTGAAGTTTGTTCTAATAAGCATATTGTACGCTTTCAGCATTTCTTATTCTTTCAGAGTCTATCGTAGTCATGTATTGAACTGTAAAGCATCCTGGTTTTAGTAATAGCCTCTTCACTACTTAACACTACATTATATTTCCTTTATTGTCAACAGCTACTGCATCATAGACTTCAAAATGTAGAGAAATAATTTCAACAAAAATCCTTTTGAGAATGCGACTCCAAATTACATTATTAACACTTTCATTGCAATTTTTTGTTTTCCCATACAGACATTTCTCCAATAATGTTCCATTTAATCATCATCATCATCATCATCATCATTATCATTTAAGACTGATTATGCCTTTCAGCGTTCAGTATGGAGCATAGCCCCCCTTATACAGTTCCTCCATGATCCCCTATTCAGTGCTAACATTGGTGCCTCTTCTGATGTTAAACCTATTACTTCAAAATCATTCTTAACCGTATCCAGGTACCTTCTCCTCGGTCTGCTCCGACTCCTCCTACCCTCTACTGCTGAATCCATGAGTCTCTTGGGTAACCATGCTTCTCCCATGCTTGTAACATGACCCCACCATCTAAGCCTGTTCGCCCTGACTGCTACATCTATAGAGTTCATTCCCAGTTTTTCTTTGATTTCCTCATTGTGGACACACTCCTGCCATTGTTACCATCTACTAGTACCTGCAATCATCCTGGCTACTTTCATATCCGTAACCTCAACCTTGTTGATAAGATAACCTGAATCCACCCAGCTTTCGCTCCCATGCAATAAAGTTGGTCGAAAGATTGAACGGTGCACAGATAACTTAGTCTTGGTACTGACTTCCTTCTTGCAGAAGAGAGTAGATCGTAGCTGAGCGCTCACTGCATTAGCTTTGCTACACCTCGCTTCCAGTTCTTTCACTATGTTGCCATCCTGTGAGAATATGCATCCTAAGTACTTGAAACCGTCCACCTGTTCTAACTTTGTTCCTCCTATTTGGCACTCAATCCGTTTATATTTCTTTCCCACTGACATTACTTTCGTTTTGGAGATGCTAATCTTCATACCATAGTCCTTACATTTCTGATCTAGCTCTGAAATAATTTAATAATTCTCTAAATTTGGCGTAATTTCTTCCATAACTGCGCAGATAAATTGTGTTTGTGTTCATAGATTTCTCCTGTATTTTTAATTTATTGTACTTATACCATGACGATGAACCAGGCGGACATAAACTGTGTTCATTTTTTGCATCTGTCGACGTTATATGAAAAATTAATGCCAAAATTTCCTCTCTCATACCACTTACACCTTTGGTATTCTTCCTTATGCAAAGCCCACAATATCTCTGCAATCTGTCTATGACATCATCTGTCAACCTGTTCCTACCTCCAATAGGCTTTCCATCAGCAAGTTTCTTTCTTCCTAATTTTGTTTTCAGCTGCCTCAGTCTAGACTCAGTTCTCTTCTAAATGTAACCAACACATTCTAACATTTTTACTTGGATGTCATTACCACAGAGTTTCAATTCTTCAATTGTTCTGAAACTTTTGCAGTCACCATCACATAGGAAATTGACATATGTAACGTTGTAGCATGAGATAGACTTTTCAAAAAATTTCTTTACCCCTTCAACTTCCATACCATCACTGCTTCCAATATAATTAGTTTCACAGCTTTCAAAACCTTTATTTTTAATTCTGTCAGGGCATCTGCGATATTTTGATAAAATTACATCATCAGTCTCCTTTGCAGTGTCTCCACTAGTGGCTGTTACCACACCGTGAGTGATTTTGCCAGGAACCGTCTAAGCCTACAGTAAGATCCCTTTTGTTGACCCTGTCATTGACAATAACAGCTTCTTCGACTGCTTCCTGCAATGTCCTTCTTGTGCAATATCTTCCACTACAGACCTTAATGTTTTATTGTAAATAATTAATTTTGTGGGAGGCATTGGTAAGTTCATAAGACCACCCATCATTTGTCCTGCAGTTGCAGCTTTTCGAATAGAACGAAGGCATAAACCAGTCTCTAAGGAAGTTCAAATAACTTTCCTGACACACTTTGCACAGTGTGACACTTAAAAATGATACCGTGTAATCACACATATCACGTGATAGCATTATTTCGCATGCAAGACCAACATGTCGCTTGACTTGAAGCTCAAGATCTTCCTGACTACAGTTCTTACGCCTGATATAATTCTTTAAAATATCTGACAGTACACTTATGTCATATATTTCATTCAAATTGTTTTGATCTGTTTCCTGGGACATTTTATTGTAGATGTCTTCACTAGTATTCAGTTTCCTATTGGAAGTACTGCACTGGGAGAACGAAACCTCACTATCTGCTTCAGAACTAACCTCTACATTTGCAGAAACGTTCTTCCAAACATGCATCTCCCCTTTGTCTTTCCGCTTTTTAAATTTTCTGTTACTCACTCACGGCATTCTCGCTAAAAATGACAGTCAAACAAGAATGCACCCACTCTGTCTACCTGCTCAACACACTTCAGAATAACACACTCGAAACCGCTCTCGAAAACCACACAACAACAAACTTCGATGTACAACTGTCTTATTTTCTGCCAGGGCTCCCAACCTCCGCACAGAATCCACACAACGAAAAATACCTATCCCTATCGCCGAAGAAAATAGAGAGAAGTTCAAAAGATGTAAAAAATCTTTCTCCGACAAATACACTAAAGCAATCTGTCAAACGGGTCAGGGAAAGCCCACAAAGAGCAGCGGAAACCCTTTTTATTTATTTATAAGTACTTAGAATTACGATAGATGCGTGATTCATGAAGAAAATCAATCAGAAAACTCGGTAAAACTTTAATATGCAAAAATCAAAAATTCTGTTAAAAAAATGGCTCTGAGCACTATGGGACTTAACTCCTGAGGTCATCAGTTCCCTAGAACTTAGAACTACTTAAGCCTAACTAACCTAAGGACATCACACACATCCATGCCCGAGGCAGGATTCGAACCTGCGACCGTAGCGGTCGCCCGGTTCCAGACTGAAGCGCCTAGAACCGCTCGGCAACTCCGGATGGCAAAAAAAAAAACTGTCGTTTGCACTTTTTCACCTTCAAGCGTTTTTCTGCAGTAGACAAATGTGCCACATTCAGTAAAAGGACAGCGTCTTTAATTTTACGTTTTCTATTCTTTTTGATTCACGAATATGCTGTATTGTTAGTTTGACAGATTGACTGTTTGGTAAGACCAACATATTTAAAGAAATATTTTTTCTAAGAAACATGAAAGGCTCGAATCCAAGACGGTGTACTTTTTGCAATCCATTAACAAGTGTTCATCGCTACAGTAGGTGGTAGGATATGATTTATAAAGATGTATAGCGCTTAAAGTAACAATCGAGCAGTGCTGGAGTGTCTACAATTACACCAGTACTCCGAAGCCACCGGCCGGTGAGTGGCGGACGGTACTCCTGATACCTTTAACTGATCCGTTCTTCCCCGTTCTATTCGCAAACGACTGTCGGTAAACCTCTGTACTTGCTCTACTTTCTCGAATTTTCTTTCTGTGGTCTTTTCTCGAGGCGCATGTGCGAGGAAGTAATACATTTCCCGACTCTTTCCGGATCGTATTCTCTCAGAATTTCAATAGCAAACCACTTCGTGATGCACGTTTCTACTGCAGCGTCTGCCACTGGAGCTTGTTGAGCACCTCTGCAACGCTCTGTCGTCGACTGGACGACCCTGTTGCGAAACACGCCGCTCTTCGTTCGATCTTCTCTATACCTTCTATTAGTCTTGCCTGGTAAGTATTGCGTCATTAAACTTGGTATCACTGAAGCAAGCTAATTAGAAACAAAATCTGAAAAGCGAGAATAAAAATAACACGTAAATCAAAGTCGTTTAGAACAAAATAGTTTAACACATGCAGGGTGTGGTGTGCGTACTGTAAGACCTTCGGTACACACACCATCAGACTATTTGACTTGTCGCTCTAACGAAGTAGGCGAGTGTCAGCAATATGTCTCGTGGTCTTATCGTGGTGTGTTTATCTTCTGCCGTTTGGTCAGACGATAGAAATGCCACTTGCACGCTTAGAGTAGCAGATTGACGGTGACCAACTTTAAACAGAACTTGATTAATTTTCACACACATTTATTAAAATAATAACAATCATAAACCTTACTTAACTTGATTTTGGACGCTGTTTACAATTGACAATCTGAAGTTCCTTTGGTCTTGGTACGTTAATCTTATTCTCACATATCTCTGATACTTGACAAAGTGTCTATTCATTTATCTTCATGGCTATGTACAGGAATATGATAATCTTATTAGGTGTAGACTGAAACTTGACTATAGACTGGTACAGACTAATGCAGACTGTTACAGACAAATGCAGACTAATGCAGACTGACTAATCGGAGGTCTGTACACTCGTTATAATACCTCGAGCGTTCAGGTATCACTGCGCAAGTGTGATCCGCGAGGTGAAAAGTTTCTACGTTAGCAGCAATCTCATTGGCTGCGTTACTTATTAATACGCGGATCGGCGGAAGCAGAATTTGGTCCGTCTCTAAGACAGCGCCATCTCGTAGTGAGGAGACGGACTAGCACTGCGCCTGTGCTGTTGTGCTTAGCGGGGCGCACTCTAGTGGGAAAGTTGTGTACGCGCTGACTACGCGGAACTATGTACACAATACAGGGTGAACGAAGTTCAAGGTGAAATGCTTCGTAAGCACAGTCGAATCCTTGCCACCGACAGTACTGCAATACACTAAATTCAATTTAATTCAAAGATTAACATATTGTCTTTCCAAAATTTTGGCACATTTATTTCTTCACTGAGAGACGCGGCGCCGTGATTAGGACACTGTACTCGCATTTGGGAGGACAGCGATTCACATCCCTGTCCGGCCATTTAGATTGGCCTAAATCGTTTAAGACAAATAGGGACTATTCCTTTGAGTAGGACACGGCCGATATCCTCTTCAGTTCGACCTGGTCATCACCCTGTTCCTCCTTCTTTCACGCTACGGTCGCAGGTTCGAATCCTGCCTCGGGCATGGGTGTGTGTGATGTCCTTAGGTTAGTTAGGTTTAAGTAGTTCTAAGTTCTAGGGGACTTATGACCTAAGATGTTGAGTCCCATAGTGCTCAGAGCCAGCCTTCTTTCATTATTTCTCGAAGGAAAAGTTACCCCTATGATTCAGCTACACATAAATTGTGTATTTAATGTGTCTCTATCTGCATGTTCAGTTCTAAGTGATTATAACATTACTGAATAAGCCGGCCGGAGTGGCCGTGCGGTTCTAGGCGCTACAGTCTGGAGCCGAGCGACCGCTACAGTCGCAGCTTCGAATCCTGCCTCAGGCATGGATGTGTGTGATAGGTCAGTTAGGTTTAATTAGTTCTAAGTTCTAGGCGACTGATGACCTCACAAGTTAAGTCGCATAGTGCTCAGAGCCATTTGAACCATTACTTAATAAATTTACAACTGTACTGCCAGTTTTCGGTCTTAAACTTTAGAGGTCTTTTTACTGCAAACATAAATTATGAATTCGAAGATTTGATACTTATAAGGGGCAGTCAAATTAAAACGACATTGATGGAAAAAAGTAAGTACACTGTTTATTATTTCAAAAGTGATCGCCATAGCTGGGTCAGCAGCCTACATGTTGCCAAGATTGTTTTGGCTACACTGCAGAAGTTTCGCTGGACAGCTCTTACATATCCTCTGTACAGTCCTGATCTCTCCCCGACGTTGACCGTCTTGTCTCACAGTGGAACAAATGCATTTGCAGCGATGGCGATTACTCTTGAAATGGTAAACAATTGACTTTTTTTTCCATTTGTCTTGTTCTCATTTTACTACCCGTTGTAGAAATAAAAGCATATTGGCGATTATCAGAAAATATAAGGATGTTTTTAATTTAAAAACTTTACTAGGGTAATGTACAATGTATTTAGGAAAACCTGAAATGCGAAAAGCTTGCAGCTTAAAAGCAAAAGAATTTTTGTCGAACGCTAAGCCGGTATTATACAATGCAAGTAGGAGTGAGCGACCGACTATACTCCAGCCGACGTACAGAGTAACAGAAACATTAATCCTTCCAACATGGTGTGCAGTCGCGTCACATTACAATCACCAGCGGGAAGCAATATTAGTGTCGTGTGCAGTGCTGATGGAAGGAAACTCTGCGATTTTCTGGTATAATGTCGCATGTATATGCAACCTGAGTCTCCCATAGCTACTAGACAGTACCGAAAATCCACAGACGTAATAAAGTCATCCACGTAGTTCCATAGACGCTCAACTGCGGAACGGGATGGCAGGCAGCCGCTTGGTTGTCATAATATTTTCTTCGAAACAAGTGTCAGAAATTTGTAGACGAGCGACGCGTCACATTGTCTTCCTACAATACCTCACCCGCCAAAGTGAAGACAATCGGCCCTGAAGCAAGTTTGTACAACATTTCGAGCTCTCGCGTCAGTCACAAGGAGTTGCTTCAATGAAATGCGAATAAATGTAAGATAATGCCCTAAAATTAAAATAACCCGACAGCATACGATTAAATGATTAGGAGAAAACTTGTGGAGACCGAAACCGCGTTTAAAAATGTCTGGATTCTGTTGTGAAGGGAAATGACATGGTAGGAAAGCGCAAAATTAATAGTAAGAAGGGCGAATGGGAAAATACATTTGTGGGAGGTGTTCTGGGAAAGTGTGGTACATCTGTAAAGAAAACAGCGAACTGTTTTAGTACTTAACATTCGTGTTTCACTTCCATAAATTAGGACGTACAGTATGTTTTGGTTGCAGAATTTCCGTTTAAAGTAAATTGGGAATTTACGTCTGAGTGCAGCATTCAAGTTCACAAATAGATTTCAAAAAGTTTTTACCCTCTTGTTTATTTCTTTAAGTGTTAATACGCTTGTTGTTTTTAGTTGTCCTAACAATACAACTTCATCACACATTTCTACAATTTCATCACTAACCCTTTCAATCCCTCTGGCTACAGTTGTGTACATTAACTTTTACTGTGTCTTACCTGCTACAGAAGTATTTTTTTCCAGTGGAAACCTGAGGCAACCATTTGTGACTGTTCAGTCTTTTCATTATGTGCAAGTGCTGTCAGCTAGGCATCACAATGGAAATATCAGCAGTCAATGTAGCAGTGCACAGCAGCTCGTGACCACCAGGATACTCAGATATGTTGGTTCCCTATATCCCACTGAATATTTTGCATGGTAATTATTGAATGATCATTTTACTATTTATTACAATACAGAATATTTCATAATTAGTTATTTTGGTCTATAAAATGAAGCCCAGTGTACGACGTATGTTTGGAAATGTACATATTTTTGTATAAGTCTTCTATCTAAAATAATTAAAAATTCTCCTAAGATTATTACCTCATAGAGAAAAATTTTCCATCCTCCAGAAAAATTCAGGTCTGAATGCATTAATCTTTACTATTCTCCTTCCAACATTGTCATTGTACATTATTTTCAAATTACTATAATTAATCTTCAAGCCTGATGCCATTATTGCTCTAGTCAGTTCCTGTGTCCTTTGCTAACGATGTTCTGAATCCGGAAAAAAAATGGATAATTTTATCTGGTAATCGATGATGGTTGGAGATGCTCCAGTTGTGCACTCATATCAAAAAGAGTTTTGCATCACCCCGGTTCCCAGAACTCCTGAAGATAGACGTTGACTATGGATATTCCATCACAGACTCAGTCACTTTGACTGTTCAGTGATATCACTAAACCCGCCAAAGATGTAAACAACCATGTATGAGCAGCGCCTATTAGACGGAGGGGGTCCGACAGCCGATGAGTTCCAGTCATTTCACCAGGAAGGAGTACACGGCTCGTGTTGTCTGTAATTCAACCATGCCTAGACGGTCAATACCGCGGTTCGATCGCGTCCGCATTGTTACTTTGTGCCAGGAAGGGCCCTCAACAAGGGAAGCGTCCAGGCGTCTCGGAGTGAACCAAAGCGATGTTGTTCGGACATGGAGGACATACAGAGAGACAGAAACTGTCGATGACATGCCTCGCTCAGGCCGCCCAAGGGCTACTACTGCAGTGGATGACCGCTACCTACGGATTGTGGCTTGATGGAACCCTGACACCAACGTCACCATGTTGAATAATGGTTTTCGTGTAGCTACAGGACGTCGTGTTTCGACTCAAACTGTGCGCAATAGGCTGCATGATGCGCAACTTCACTTACGACGTTCATGCCGAGTTTCATTTTTGCAACCACGACACCATGCAGCGCGGTACACATGGGCCCAACAACATGCCGAATGGACCGCTCAGGATTGGCGTCACGTTCTCTTCACCGATGAGTGTCGCATATTCCTTCAACCAGACAATCGTCGGAGACGTGTTTGGAGGCAACCCGGTCAGACACACTGTCCAGGGAGTGCAGCAAGGTGTAAGTTCATTGCTGTTTTGGGGTGGCATTGTATGTGGCCGACGTACGCTGTTGGTGGTCATGGAAGGCGCCGTAATGGCTGTACGATAGGTGAATGCCATCCGTCGACCGATAGCGCAACCATATCTGCAGCATATTGGCGAGGCATACGTCTTCATGGACGACAATTCGCGTCCCCATCGCGCACATCTTGAGAATGACGTCCTTCAGGATAACGACATCGCTCGACTAGAGTGGCCAGCATGATCTCCAGACATGAACGTTATCAAACATGCCTGGGATCGATTGAAAAGTGCTGTTTATGAACGACGTGATCCACCAACCACTCTGAGGGATCTACGCCGAATCGCCGTTGAGGAGTGGGACAATCTGGACCAACAGTGCCTTGATGAACTTGAAGATAGTATGCTACGACGAGTACAGGCAACGACGAGTACAGGCACGCATCAATGCAAGAGGACGTGCTACTGGGTGTTAGAGATACCGGTGTGTTCAGCAATTTGGACCACAACCTCTGGAGGTCTCGCTGTATGATGGTACAACATGCAATGTATGGTTTCCATGAGCAATAAAAAGGACGGAAATGATGTTTATGTTTATCTCTGTTCCAGTTTTCTGTACAGGTTCCGGAACTCTCAGGACCGAGGTTGTTCAAATGTTCAAATGGCTCTGAGCACTGTGGGACTTAACATCTATGGTCATCAGTCCCCTAGAACTTAGAACTACTTAAACCTAACTAACCTAAGGACATCACACAACACCCAGTCATCACGAGGCAGAGAAAATCCCTGACCCCGCCGGGAATCGAACCCGGGAACCCGGGCGCGGGAAGCGAGAACGCTACCGCACGACCACGAGCTGCGGACTGTTCAAATGTGTGTGAAATTTATGGGACTTAACTGTTAAGGTCATCAGTCCCTAAGCTTACACACTACTTAACCTAAATTATACTAAGGTCGAACACACATAACCATGCCCGAGGGAGGATTCGAACCTCTGCTGGGACCAGTCGCACAGTCCATGACTGCAGCGCCTGAGACCGCTCGGCTAATCCCGCGCGGCGGGACCGAGGTGATGCAAAACTTTTTCTAATGTGTGTATACTCCTTTTTGACCCCAGTTCAATGATTTGAAGACCTTTCCCGAGGCTGCAGAAAACAATTTTTGGGGGATGGAAACCTCTTAGCTAACCCCTTTCTCAATTCTGATCTATTCATTCACTTGTTGCAACTGAATGGAAGCTGTAGTGTCGTTGAATATGGTCTTCAACAAAATGATGTAAGTAAACTCTGTGCGTTGTTTCTCAAGAGTCATCAGCACAGACTGTATTCTGGCAGAATCAAATTTCTTCTCGTTGTCTGTGAACCCTACACAAAGTCGGAGCTGATATTTGCAGCCTCTGTCTATAAATTCTTTGGCAATTCGCGCATGGCCCATATCGCTGCATCCACTTCTAAAGTAAGCTTGCTCTTTTTCACCATTGTAGTCAAAAAGCTTTTTCAAAGCAATAAGTATTGATTTTTGCATTAATTTTGTATACCACTAACAAAAGGCTGATGGATCTAAAGTTTTTCTTTCTCCCCGTTCTTTTGAATTACAACAATTACAGCCTTCTTCCAATTATCCGGTACTGTTCTAGTACGCAAAAATTCTTTGAGTAACCGTGCAAGTATTGCTTTCACTATCTCTTGCTCTTCTTCTGTCAGTCCCACTGTCCTACTGGTATTACAGCAGGAGGTGAATACAGTCATTTTTCCCTCCCGTTATTCGTGAAAGTTGTAGTACAGCATACCGACTGATGACAACACTTCGTCTTTGTCTGTGCTCCATGGGTGATGGCTGTAGAATCACACATGTTAGTTTTGTGGGTTGGGTATTGTACGCAAACGTAGACTACGCAGGTACCTTTACGTTTCGGTGGTACTGTCGGTTTTTCACACACACGTCATTCAGAGATGAGCGTTGATGTCTGCCAGAAACTGTACCGATAGAATCGTTCTTGCGAGATTCCCAGAAATGACTACCAGCATAAATGAGTTGAACCGATAAAAAACCATTTGCGGACCTGTACTTACTGTAACTTTTTGTTGTTTTTGTCACAAGCTTTCACTTGTGTCAGTTTAATCTACTAATTACGATGTACCTTGCATATCTAGCTTCCAATCTCTGAAACTAACGTGCTGTTACCAGTCGACAAGGCGTGAAAAGGGGAGAGAGAAGGGAACAAGACAGACATGGATACACGAGGCGTGCTGAAAGGTACTGCCTCCGAATTTTTTATTCTTCTATCAATATCAGCTGAAGTATTACATGTCATGCATATTACTTGGTCAACTATCCTGCTTCGCTGATGCAAGTCCAACCCTCCCCGCTAGAGGGCTCCGAACTGTACCGTTTAACATAGCGGTGTGTAACGTAACTACGTCTGTGCGTGAGAAACGGCGTGCTGTAATCGAATTTCGAATTCGAAGAGTTCGCCCACACATGGAGCACCTTCTCCTTCAGCATGAAAATGCCAGACCACACACGAGTGCTGCGACATCTGCAACAATCCGACGCCTAGGGTTAACTGTCAGCGATCATCTTCCATATAGTCCCAAATTGACTCCATCCGATTTTCATCTTTTGCCAGAATATCAGCTCTCGGCTGATACGTATCTACAGTGCGTCATGTTAAGTGTTTATCTTTTACTGCGTTTTACTCGTAGTACACTCCTGGAAATTGAAATAAGAACACCGTGAATCCATTGTCCCAGGAAGGGGAAACTTTATTGACACATTCCTGGGGTCAGATACATCACATGATCACACTGACAGAACCACAGGCACATAGACACAGGCAACAGAGCATGCACAATGTCGGCACTAGTACAGTGTATATCCACTTTTCGCAGCAATGCAGGCTGCTATTCTCCCATGGAGACGATCGTAGAGATGCTGGATGTAGTCCTGTGGAACGGCTTGCCATGCCATTTCCACCTGGCGCCTCAGTTGGACCAGCGTTCGTGCTGGACGTGCAGTCCGCGTGAGACGACGCTTCATCCAGTCCCAAACATGCTCAATGGGGGACAGATCCGGAGATCTTGCTGGCCAGGGTAGTTGACTTACACCTTCTAGAGCACGTTGGGTGGCACGGGATACATGCGGACGTGCATTGTCCTGTTGGAACAGCAAGTTCCCTTGCCGGTCTAGGAATGGTAGAACGATGGGTTCGATGACGGTTTGGATGTACCGTGCACTATTCAGTGTCCCCTCGACGATCACCAGTGGTGTACGGCCAGTGTAGGAGATCGCTCCCCACACAATGATGCCGGGTGTTGGCCCTGTGTGCCTCGGTCGTATGCAGTCCTGATTGTGGCGCTCACCTGCACGGCGCCAAACACGCATACGACCATCATTGGCACCAAGGCAGAAGCGACTTTCATCGCTGAAGACGACACGTCTCCATTCGTCCCTCCATTCACGCCTGTCGCGACACCACTGGAGGCGGGCTGCACGATGTTGGGGCGTGAGCGGAAGACGGCCTAACGGTGTGCGGGACCGTAGCCCAGCTTCATGGAGACGGTTGCGAATGGTCCTCGCCGATATCCCAGGAGCAACAGTGTCCCTAATTTGCTGGGAAGTGGCGGTGCGGTCCCCTACGGCACTGCGTAGGATCCTACGGTCTTGGCGTGCATCCGTGCGTCGCTGCGGTCCGGTCACAAGTCGACGGGTACGTACACCTTCCGCCGACCACTGGCGACAACATCGATGTACTGTGGAGACCTCACGCCCCACGTGTTGAGCAATTCGGCGGTACGTCCACCCAGCCTCCCGCATGCCCACTATACGCCCTCGCTCAAAGTCCGTCAACTGCACATACGGTTCACGTCCACGCTGTCGCGGCATGCTACCAGTGTTAAAGACTGCGATGGAGCTCCGTATGCCACGGCAAACTGGCTGACACTGACGGCGGCGGTGCACAAATGCTGCGGAGCTAGCGTCATTCGACGGCCAACACCGCGGTTCCTGGTGTGTCCGCTGTGCCGTGCGTGTGATCATTGCTTGTACAGCCCTCTCGCAGTGTCCGGAGCAAGTATGGTGGGTCTGACACACCGGTGTCAATGTGTTCTTTTTTCCATTTCCAGGAGTGTATATTTGTAAAATTTCCTGCGTGTTTCTCTGTTTAAGAGCTTTAGCCTCACCTTTTTGCAAGTGTAAATTCATTCAGTCTGTAGCCCAGTAGTTGCCCTTTTGTTTTCTTTTGCAGACAAGTGCCCATTCGTTTAGTAAGCGAGTCAGTCAGTCAGTTCCAGTTCTCGGCTGATACTTATCTACAGAGTGGCAAGTTGAATGTTTATCTTTTCTTTTGTAGTATATTTATTAAATGGCGTGTGTGTTTTTCTGTTTAGGGGGTTTAACCTCGCGGTTTTGTAAGTGCAAATTCATTCAGTCTGTAGCGCAGTAGTTGCTAATTTTTTTGAAAGGGTACGTTCCTTTAGTAAGCCAGTCAGTGAGGCTCCAGCTCTCGGCTGATACATATGTAAAGAGCGGCATGTTAAGTGTTTATCTTTTCCTCTCCTTTCCTCGTAGTAAATTTCTAAAATTTCGTGCGTGTTTCCGTTCAAGAGGTGTAACCTCGCATTTTGTAAGCGTAAATTCGGGCAGTCTGTAGTTTTCATTTTTTCTGAAAAGCCGGCTATGTAGCTCAATAGGCATCAGTGTCCTTTGGTGGCCAACCAGGGAGGAGCTAGTTGCATATCTAGGGTTTGACTGATTTCTATAATTTATTTTTTCAGTTAGTCTGTGTTTACTTTTTCAGTCTTGCTAGGATGGTGAGGATGTGCGCAATATATGTGCGGACGCAGGAGGAGCAGGTCGCAGTTCGCCAACAGCTGAATGCGCTATTGGCTACTGTCAGTCACCTTCAGGCTGTTTCCACGGGGTGTAGCGGTGGCGCCGGCCGGAGTGGCCGAGCGGTTCTAGGCGCTACAGTTTGGAACCGCGCGACCGCTACGGTCGCAGGTTCGAATCCTTCCTCGGGCATGGATGTGTGTGATGTCCTTAGGTTAGTTAGGTTTAAGTAGTTCTAAGTTCTAGCGGACTGATGACCTCAGAAGTTTAGTCCCATAGTGCTCAGAGCCATTTGAAACATTTTTTTGTAGCGGTGGCGGAGAATCTGGCGCATCGCATGGGACACCTCAGATGTCTCTTGTTTCGCCCCCGGGCTCTGCTATTGAGGCACCTCCTAGTGCATCCGAAGCGGTGGATCTGCCCTCACAGCAGAGTGAGTGGCGAGTTGTAGCGCGTTCGCGTCGCTCGATCCGGAGGGCCAATGTGACTGATCGTCTGCCCTCCCTTTCCACCCTGTGGGTGGACAGGTGGCTGCTCCTTCAGCAGAGTCTGAGCAGGCACACGAGGGGAAGGGTTTACTAGTTATCTGGAGCTCCAACGTTAGGAGCGTTATGGAACCACTTAGACAGATAGTGTTCAGGGCTGGAAAGAAAGCCAGAGTCTACTCGGTATGTCTGTCAAGAGGCCTCATTCGAGATATGGAGGCGGCCTTGCCTGTGGCTCTCGAGCGTGCAGGGTACAGGCGTCTACAAGTTGTGGCTCACGTCGGCACCGACGACTCCTGTCAATTGGTTCAAATGGCTCTGAGTACTATGGGACTTAACATCTGAGGTCATCAGTCCCCTAGAACTTAGAACTACACTACTCGTCGTCATCATTTAAGACTGATTATGCTTTCAGCGTTCAGTCTGGAGCATAGTCCCCCTTATAAAATTCCTCCATCATCCCCTATTTAGTGCTAACATTGGTGCCTCTTCTGATGTTAGGCCTATTACTTCAAAATCATTCTTAACCGAATCCAGGTACCTTCTCCTTGGTCTACCCCGACTCCTCCTACCCTCTACTGCTGAACCCATGAGTCTCTTGGGTAACCTTGCTTCTCCCATGCGTGTAACATGACCCCACCATCTAAGCCTGTTCGCCCTGACTGCTACATCTATAGAGTTCATTCCTAGTTTTTCTTTGACTTCCTCATTGTGGACACCCTCCTGCCATTGTTCCCATCTACTAGTACCTGCAATCATCCTAGCTACTTTCATATCCGTAACCTCAACCTTATTGATAAGGTAACCTGAATCCACCCAGCTTTCGCTCCCAAAACAACAAAGTTGGTCGAAATATTGAACGGTGCACAGATAACTTAGTCTTGGTACTTAGAACTACACTACGGGCCATTAAAATTGCTACACAATGAAGATGACGTGCTACAGACGCGAAATTTAACCGACAGGAAGAAGATGCTGCGGTATGCAAATGATTAGCTTTTGAGAGCATTCACACAAGGTTGGCGCCGGTGGCGACACCTACAACATGCTGACATGAGGAAAGTTTCAAACCAATTTTTCATACACAAACAGCAGTTGACCGGCGTTGCCTGATGAAACGTTGTTGTGATGCCTCGTGTAAGGAGGAGAAATGCGTACCATCACGTTCCCGACTTTGATAAAGGTCGGATTGCAGACTATCGCGACTGCGGTTTATCGTATCGCGACACTGCTGCTCGCGTTGGTCGAGATCCAATGACTATTAGCAGAATATGGAAACGGTGGGTTCCGGAGGGTAATACGGAACGCCGTGCTGGATCCCAACGGCCTCATATCGCTAGCAGTCGAGATGACAGGCATCTTATCCGCATGGCTGTAACGGATCGTGCAGCCACGTCTCGATCCCTGAGTCAACAGATGGGGACGTTTGCAAGACAACAACCATCTGCACGAACAGTTCGACGACGTTCGCAGCAGCACGGACTATCAGCTCGGAGACCATGGCTGCGGTTACCCTTGACGCTGCATCACAGACAGGAGCGCCTGGGATGGTGTACTCAACGACGAACCTGGGTCCACGAATGGCAAAACGTCATTTTTTCGGATGAATCCAGGTTGTGTTTACGGCATCATGATGGTCACATCCGTGTTTGGCGACATCGCTATGAACGCACATTGGAAGCGTGTATTCGTCATCGTCATACTGGCGTATCACCCGCCGTGATGGTATGGGGTGCCATTTGTTACACGTCTCGGTCACCTCATGTTCGCATTGACGGCACTTTGAACAGTGGACGATACATTTCAGAAGTGTTACGACCCGTGGCTCTACCCATTTCGATCCCTGTGAAACCCTACATTTCAGCAGGATAATGCACGACCGCATGTTTCAGGTCTTGGACGGGCCTTTCTGGATACAGACAATGTTCGACTGCTGCCCTGGCCAGCACATTATCCAGATCTCTCACCAATTGAAAACGTCTGGTCAATGGTGGCCGAGCAACTGGCTCGGCACAATACGCCAGTCACTACTCTTGATGAACTGTGGTATCGTGTTGAAGCTGCATGGGCAGCTGTACCTGTACACGCCATCCAAGCTCTGTTTGACTCAATGTCCAGGCGTATCAAGACCGTTATTACGGATAGAGGTGGTTGTTCTGGGTGCTGATTTCTCAGGATCTATGCACCCAAATTGCGTCAAAATGTAATCATGTGTCAATTCTAGTATACTATATTTGTCCAATGAATACCCGTTTATCATCTGCATGTCTTCTTCAGAAACGCTTTCCTTGCCATTGCCAGTCTACATTTTATATCCTCTCTGCTTCGACCATCACCAGTTATTTTGCTCCCCAAATAGCAAAACTATTTTTCTACTTTTAGTGTCTCATTTCCTAATCTAATTCCCTCAGCATCACCCGACTTAATTCGGCTACATTCCATTATCCTCGTTTTGCTTTTGTTGATGTTCATTTTATATCCTCCTTTCAAGACACTGTCCATTCCGTTCAACTGCTCTTCCAAGTCCTTTGCTGTCTCTGACAGAATTACAATGTCATCGACGAACCTCAAAGTTTTTATTTCTTCTCCATGGATTTTAATACCTACTCCGAATTTTTCTTTTGTTTCCTTTACTGCTTGCTCAATATACAGATTGAATAACATTGGGAAGAGGCTACAACCCTGTCTCACTCCCTTCCCAACCGCTGCTTCTCTTTCATGTCCCTCGACTCTTATAACTGCCATCTGGTTTCTGTACAAATTGTAAATAGCCTTTCGCTCCCTGTATTTTACCCCTGCCACCTTTAGAATTTGAAAGAGAGTATTCCAGTCAACATTGTCAAAAGCTTTCCCTAAGTCTACAAATGCTAGAAACGTAGGTTTGCCTTTCCTTAATCTTTCTTCTAAGATAGGTCGTAAGGTCAGTATTGCCTCACGTGTTCCAATATTTCTACAGAATCCAAACTGATCTTCTCCGTGGTCGGTTTCTACCAGTTTTTCCATTCGTCTGTAAATAATTCGTGTTAGTATTTTGCAGCTGTGACTTATTAAACTGATAGTTTGGTAATTTTCACATCTGTCAACACCTGCTTTCTTTGGGATTGGAATTATTATATTCTTCTTGAAGTCTGAGGGTATTTCGCCTGTCTCGTACATCTTGCTCACCAGATGGTAGAGTTTTGTCAGGACTGGCTCTATCAAGGCCGTCAGTAGTTCTAATGGAATGTTGTCTACTCCCGGGGCCTTGTTTCGACTTAGGTCATTCAGTGCTCTGTCAAACTCTTCACGCAGTATCGTATCTCCCATTTCATCTTCATCTACATCCTCTTCCATTTCCATAATATTGTCCTCAAGTACATCGCCCTTGTATAGACCCTCTATATACTCCTTCCACCTTTCTGCTTTCCCCTCTTTGCTTAGAACTGGGTTTCCATCTGAGCTCTTGATTTTCATACAAGTGGCTCTCTTTTCTCCAAAGGTCTCTTCAATTTTCCTGTAGGCTGTATCTATCTTACCCCTAGTGAGATAAGCCTCTACATCCTTACATTTGTCCTCTAGCCATCCCTGCTTAGCCATTTTGCACTTCCTGTCGATCTCATTTTTGAGACGTTTGTATTCCTTTTTGCCTGCTTCATTTACTGCATTTTTATATTTTCTCCTTTCATCAATTAAATTCAATATTTCTTCTGTTACCCAAGGATTTCTACTAGCCCTTGTCTTTTTACCTACTTGATCCGCTGCTGCCTTCACTACTTCATCCCTCAGAGCTACCCATTCGTCTTCTACTGTATTTCTTTCCCCCATTCCTGTCAATTATTCCCTTATGCTGTCCCTGAAACTCTGTACAACCTCTGGTTCAGTCAGTTTATCCTGGTCCCATCTCCTTAAATTCCCACCTTTTTGCAATTTCTTCAGTTTTAATCTACACTTCATAACCAATAGATTGTGGTCAGAGTCCACATCTGCCCCTGGAAATGTCCTACAATTTAAAACCTGCTACCTAAATCTCTGTCTTACCATTATATAATCTATCTGATACCTTTTAGTATCTCCAGGATTCAACCTTCTTTTATGATTCTTGAACCAGGTGTTAGCTATGATTAAGTTATGCTCTGAGCAAAATTCTAACAGACGGCTTCCTCTTTCATTTCTTAGCCTCAATCCATATTCACCTACTATGTTTTCTTCTCTCCCTTTTCCTACTGTCGAATTCCAGTCACCCATGACTATTAAATTTTCGTCTCCCTTCACTACCTGTTCACTGCAGCTGACAAAAATATTGCCTCTACTGAGGTCGACGTTGAGTGTGACAATGAAATTATCTAGCAGCATATAACAGGTCAAGGTGAAACCAAGTTAATTGTAGGATGTTTTTACCGACTACCCGATTCTAATTCGATCGTCCTAGAGTGATTCAAAGAATGTCTATGGTTAGTAGTGCGTAAATATCATAATCATGCAAAGCTAGTTGGTGGCGACTTTAACCTACTGAGTATAGACTGGGGTGCCTATGGATTCATTGCAGGGGGTACCGACAGAAAGTCCTGTGAAGTCCTTTTGAACACGTAATGTGAAAATGTCTTGAGCAACTAATTCGGCAGCTCATATGCCATGTAAATATCTTACACCTTATAGCTACAATCAGGCCAGATCATATGGATAACGTCAGCACAGAAACGGGAATCAGCGATCATGGTTTCATGGTTTCATTATAGCACCTATGGTTACGAAAGTTAAAAAACTAGTTAAGAAGGTTAGCAGAGTATTTCTGCTAGATAGAGCGAAGCTCAGCTTGCCCTTTTCTCACATGATATACTGTGCACGTGATATACTGCGAATTATGGTGAAAGGCAACAGGAAAAATTCCATATTCCTAGATTTCCGGAAAGCGTTTGACGCGATGCTCCACGTAGTCTGTGAAAGGAGGCACGAACATATGGAACTGGTTCAAGTATGTGCGAGTGGCCCGAAGACATCTTAAGTTATAGAACCCCGTATGTTGTCCTCGACGGTGAATTTTCATTAGAGACAAGGATATCTTCAGGAGTGCCACAGGGAAGCGTGATAGAACCGCTGTTGTTCTCTACATACATAAATGATTTGTTAGACAGGGTGGCAGGATGGGTAGCAATCTGCGATTGTTTCTGATAATGCTGCGGTGTACAGTAAGTTGTCATCGTTGAATGACTGTAGGAGGACACAAGGTGGCTTAAACAAAATTTCTAGTTAGTGTGATAAATGGCAGCTAGCTCTAAAAATACAAAAAATGTAAGTCATTGCCGATGAGTAGGAAAAACAAGCCCGTAATATTCGGATACGTTGGAAAGCGATATGTAATGAAACGAGCATGTGAGGATTGTGGTAGGAAAGGCAAATGGTTGACTTCGGTTTATTGGGACAATTCTAGGAAAGTGTGGTTCACCTGTAAAGGAGACCGCATATAGGACGCTAGTGCGACCCATTCTTGGGTACTGCTCGAGTGTCTGGGATCCGTTCCAGG